>NC_088205.1:12601789-12918471 GCF_037126465.1 Ornithodoros turicata | reverse complement strand
GACGCTCTTCCAATAATTTTATCGAGTGCCATTTTGACAAGTTGCAAAAGCTGTCCGTTGCCTTTGTTGTCTTTGTACTTCATTGCTGGATGAGCCAAGCAGTGCTAAACCTGTAAAATTCTATCGTCTGTGGTTTTACATGAGAATGTGTATGCATATAATTTTTTTTAAATTTAATGTATTTATTTATGTGAGTACCTCAAGTGCCTGCAAGAGCATTACATGATGGGGAACATGGTTCATTCACACAATATTCATGTGTGTTGTTTGACCACATCTCTGTTCTTGCTTTTCATTATTATGACAAATTTTAAAAATTAATAACCAAAAATCTGACTAGAAATTAGCAAGGCTTTACTGCATGGAAGTGCACACATTCTAAAGGTGTCCAGTGCACTATGGCATCAGACCATGATGATGTGCATGCATGTAAAGAAGACTAGTAGCATCTGAGGTACAAATAGTTATTCAGGCAGGCAGGAACACAAGTGCTTTTTATTTTATTTAATTTTTTGCTTTTTGTCAGATTAGTTTGTTGTGTCATTTGCCTGTACATTTTGACAATGCTTAAAAACCCAACTACGAGCACCTTTATTTCTGGAGCAAGACCTGTGAAGTAATCAGGCTGCTGTTCTTCTTTTAGAGTAGTTAATTATTATATCTAAATACTTTCTGAGATGAGTAACTGTAATTTTATTACTTTTTGCCTGTAGTCACGAGACAACTGCTGTCTTTTGTGATTTAAAACTACTTTTGCATAAATTCTCGTGCAAAATTCTTTGCGAGGGATACATTACAGTTTTCCTTTTTATTTGTAGCTACTGGTCTTGCATAGTTTGAGGGTTTGCTTAAGACCCATGCATACTCAGACAAGTGTATATATGTCTAAGGTTCTGACTCATCTTGTCCATAGTGTAGACCTTTAACTTCAGTGTTGATAAGCTGAATTTCAAAGATTTTGTGTATGCACAATTTCCACGTTGAGTCACCTGTATAATGCCGCCGTGGCCTTACTAATGACGATAGTTGCTTTGAGACGTAAAACCTGAAGTTCCACTGCATTACTAATTTAATTACTGTATCACAAACTGTTGGATGTGCTTTCTGAGTTCTGTTTAGTGCTTCCATTCCCCAGATATCAGTTCCATTGTTCGCATAAGCTGTATGATCTAGTCTGTTATGTAGGTCCTTTTAGTATAAAATACCTTTATTTTGATGATTTGTTAGCGATGTTGTAGCTCAAGAGTACGTACTTCAACTACATTTGATGAGCAAGTGTTATTGAGTTACGTCTTGGTTTCAGTAACTTTTCCTCTGACTTAATTATTTTCAAGTCACATAACAGCCACTTGATTAGATTCTGTGGGTAACATACAGATCTCCACCTGGTATAACACAAAATGAATCGGTGCCCTGACATGCACTGCATAGCACTGCCCATGTTGTTACTGGAGCTCTAGTCTAAGGTAGTAGTCTGTGCCTTTGAGATAGCAGGGACTTCAAAAGTAAACCGACTTCTCATCTGTCTGGTATTTGAATGAATGTTCGTTATGTGCATTTGCAATGCGAGCAGCTAAGAGCATATTTCATGAATTTTATTCACGTGCATGCGAAGTTTGAGAGCTGTATTCACGACTTCAGATCGTGTCCTCTTCTTGAAGTGTCAGATTGGGTTTTGTCTAGAAACCTTTCAATATTTGTTGATGATTTAGTTACTTATATGCAACTTTGAGTCACTTAATCATGTAACCTTTGAATTTTTTGTGGCTGAAGGATTTATGGGGATTAAAATACCACCCGTGTTCTTAGAGGTAGCCTAATATCGATAACAAATTAATATAATGCATTCACGATGAATACCTTTCGTATAAAATGTAAGCTATATAGAACTAGCAAACTTGGTTTCATCATTAGCTTATGAATGTACAACTTACCTGTACTAACAAGATCATAGCTTTATGCGCCAGTCCTCGCGCGACTTCCGTGATTGCCCGTACCGTAGTGCGCTTGAGAAATTCCCAAAACGTCAGTACAACCTTCTTTCTCTCTGACCCCCCACCACTAGGTGTGATCCTTCCGGTTGCCCTGCAAGGATGCTTTCGGCGAGGGAGGTTGGGGCTCGGCACCTGGTCCCAACCCGACTTTGCCGTCAAGAAGAAGTACTCCTGTAGCCAGTGCGTCTATTCGACCGACTACCCAACGAATATCCACCGCCACATGCTCACCCACACTGGAGAGCGGCCGTTCAAGTGTCCCACATGCGGCAAGGGGTTCACGACCAAGCAGAACCTGGACAGCCACAGAATGCAGCATGCCAAGAATTCTTGGATGCTCTGAGGTTATGGGGTGACTGATTGTGCATGGAGCTGCTCTCCTCGAATCTCGCGGAAAGGTCCCAAATTTGCAACCCTGCCAGAGAAACGACTGGCCGTTGCTTCGGTCACAGAGGCTTCCGGATGACGTGGCTTCCACTGCAAAGCGTGCGTGGCTCAGCCCGTGCGGAGAAATTTTCATATTCTACAATTTTTTTTGTTTCGCGCAAGTTTAAAGGGGTTGTGTGTCATGTGTTCGTGCTCAGGGTTTTTATAATATGGAAGGAAAACAATTTTTACGTGCTATAGCTAGTGATGCATAATGTGAGTGAGTTACAGATCATGGCACACACTTTATGTTTCAGCTCTGACATCAGAGGGGTGAGAGCTTTGACTATCATGTGACCTCTGGAAGCCACCTCATTGGCAGAGATGCTTGCAGTGATGTCGGAGCTGTATGAGTTTCTGTATTGTACATGTGGAGTTTCCGTGTGTTTATTGTCCCTGTAGATCTGAAACACAGATAACCTTTCCTTTTTTTTTTTATGTCTATCAGGTATAATCTGGGTCAGAGTGCCACAACCCCTCTAATGGGTTTGGTTGTAGCCTTCCATATTATAGTATAGGCTTGTTTTACTGTTTCTTGTTGCTTCTTGATCTGTTTGATATAGCTGTATCTCGAGTTGTCTTTTAAGCTTTGAATCTACCAATTCAAGTATTGTGTGTTCAGACTGTAACTGAGGCAAACACTTGTAACATGAGCTTAGTGTGTTCTAGTCATTAGATCACATTGTGCCACAAGGACAGTATTGTTTTTATTTTGTACAATTTAAAAAAACAATTTGCAATTGAGCACCAGTCTCATATGATTCCCATTTTGAACAGCACTGACCATACTGAGCACTCGGTATGATATTTTACTTAAACCGAACCAAGTTGGTGCGTATGCTTATGGCCCCTTACATCCAGACTTGTGTGTATTCTTTTCTGCTTAGCTGATTTCAGTGGAAGATCTTGTCACATAACAAACTTGACTCTCGTAACAAACTTGCTGCCTCTTCCGTAATATAAAATTCAATCCAGTTTCTTTTCTCTAATTTTTTTTTTTTTTAAAGCATCTTCCATCCGATTAGCTTATAAGCGCACAAGTCTGAGTACAGGCTCACGGGACGCCGGCCAGCCTAATGAGATCTGAGAGGGGTGTTTCCAGCGTGGAGCTTGTTGCCAAAAGTGGTCCTCAAACGGATGTTCTTCCACACGTAGGAAAACAGACGACGCCTCGGAGGAAGGCGGGGAGAGATTCGCACGTCTTCTTGGCCCCTGCAAGTTGCGCGACTCGTGTGTATCACTGTCGCGCTTGCGGCAAGACTTTTACCAGGAAGCATACCATGGTGAACCATTTTTGCGTTTGATACGGCTGCTGCAGTATACTATTGTGCACTCCATGTTTTTTTTTTCTTTTTTTTTTTTTTATGTGTGTGTGTTGTTGTTTTGTAATGAGAGAACCGTGGAGTGAGAAACATGGGGCTTCTGCTATAACCGCAGTAAATAAGCAATACGAAATCATGGAAGCTCGTTGGTCAGCGTAGCGCTGCGTTCTTGAAGGGTTCTCTTACATATTTATCATCTGTGAGGTATTGAAATCGTTGGGAGAAATCAAACTGATTTGTAATGTAATGTAGTAAAAAAAAATGCACTGTTCACTGATAACAGTAAGTGGCATCTAATGTGGATTAATTGCAACATAAGCACGCTTTTCTACTGAACAGAACAGGACTGAAAGTTTACAATTGAGAGCTTGATGCCATCAAAAGACAGATTCCCTAAACGCAAGTGCTGCGTTCCTCCTTGGGTCCGTGTCAGCAATAATAAAATATAAGAGGGGAAAAAGGAATAACTATATTATTATGTATGTATTTGTTGTATGTATTTGTACTTTCTATGTGTTCCAGCCTCAGAACATCAATCGTCTCATATATTAATACTATGACTATGTTGTTATTGTCAGATTGGTTAAGGACCTGTTATAGTCTGGGTTTTGAGTTTGCCACAGAAATTCCAGACATTCAATCTGATTTCATTTCACAAAGTACCCCCAAAATGATAACCAGTACAAACTAAAGAAATATCCTATCTGGGATCCCGTGTACTTTACATTTTCACTGCTTCTGGAATGAGAGCTTTTCGTTTACATGCTATACAACTGCAACACATTCCTGAGCTATTCAACATTTGTTCTTGCATTGTGCAGCGTACAAGAGTTTTTGTCACTGCTCGTGGTGAAACTACTTCAGTGTGTAGCATTTTTTGTACAAAACTTACCTAACCATTGTTATACCTGCTTCTTCAATTTTGTTTCTTTGGTTTGGCTACTACTGATTCTGTGTCGATTCTCTGAATTGTAAGGCAAATGAAATGGTATTGCAGAGAAATACGGCTTTGAACTTTGAACATACAGTGGAACAACAAAGGGTGGAATTTTAGGGTATAATGTCACAAAGTTTTATGTTCCGAAGTGTGCTATGTGTGCAGAGAAGTATGTGTGGTGTTTCTTCTTTTTGACGCAAATTTGTCTCTCTGAGTTCATAAATGCTTCGAAAACAATGAAGTGTTTTGATTGCACCCACTTATGTATTTACACAAAATACGTGTACAAGCCGGCTGCTTAATGTAATGTATGCTGCTCTGTTGTTTCCACTTGCATTACTTTGTAAGATGACTTGCGTGACGTTTACAAATTTTAATTGTGTAGAGCAACAGCGTCAGTGATCACACGTGCGTGAAAATACCTGGTATGTACTGGCAGGTTTGTGTTTTGTGACATTTATTGCTAAGATCATTTTAATTAATAGCTTTTAATCACTGGCTTCTTCTAGACATTTTTGAGTATCTGCATATTTTCTGTGGCAGAGATCTTATTCTCCAGACCACATTAAACACAACCAAATGGACATCACTGGATTCTACATAATATGGCTTGTTCTTGCTCACCACTGAAAATGTTTATATGTGCACATCTTTCCGTGTAAATTTAGAATCTCCGCTTTGTATTAGGAGCCCTGCTCTGTCTTACCAAAAACTGATATAATTTGATGCTTCGGAATATGTAGTTATTTTAGTATTCTTACTTGCACAGCCTTTCTGTGCAAGGTTTCCTTCCTGACTAAACACATAAGAATTGTTCTAGAAATTTGATGCCACTTTGTCTGTCAGTGAAACAGCCAATGATCTCTGAATACAAGCATGTATGTAGCTCTGTATATGCAAATTCCATGCCATTATGATGGCAGCGTATTTGAGCATAACTTCCTATTATTGTTTTTTGTGCATTGTGCCGTATATTGTCACTCACCTTTTCTTTTGAAGGGTACAGTCTGTAGGCTCGACCGAATGCTTTTATCTGCGTGTTGGGCTTTTCGAAATGGCCGCGACACGTAGCTCTGTGTAACGTCGCGTGATATTGTAGCTTCCCATGTAACATAGCTGTACATAGTTGGTGAAAAGTAATCTGCACGCAGTTATTTGCCTTTCTTTTATAGCTTAGTGTGGTCATTTAGGCTTCCACCTTTGCACGATTTCAGCATGCGGTTCATGTACCTGTTCTTTGGCAAGTCGTGGCTGTAAATGAGAAGGTGCACAATAAATTTCTCACGTTACTTTACCTTATTACCTTACTTTACCATCATCTTTCTCACCACCTCTGGTATGTGTTTTACAGCTACACTGTTAATGTAAAAGATGAGCTCTACCTTTTGGAACATGCCCTCATTGCATTATGGATACAAAATCCCACATTATACTCAACATTGTGGTGAGATAGCAGCCGAACAATTGTCTCCATAGATGATGTCGTGATGTAGAGTATGCTGTATGTCCAGGAACGGAAGTGACAGGTGTGCACAAATGAAATGACGGCAGAGTATATAAAATTGATACAAGAAAGTGTGGTTTCCTTTAGTCTCCCAAAATAATAAGTGTTGGAATATACAGTTCCATAGTGTTATATGCAAGAATTTAAAGATCATAGGCCACTTGGCAATTTAATGTCACAATGATCCGCATGACCGTTTTATGACCGAGGAATGATCCATGCCAACATTACCTCTGGGACCGTTCCTTTCTAGGGGTATACACATATTTTTAGAAATTTTCTTTTCCTTTTTTTTTTAAATTACATTATCATTAGTATCAAACTGTGACAAGTAACACCTAGTAGGCATCAGAAATGTTTCCTCCCTTCCATATTTGTAGTTGCCACAGTGATTGCACCCTCGAAGAAATGACTGTATGTACTGCCCAATTAAAAAGCTAAAGTAAGAAAACAATAGAAGAAATGAATTTAAATATACAAGAACGAAAGATAAGCATTCGAATAATTTCAAATAAACGACTTGTCGTACAACAACGGTGGTCTCCAAAGTTGTGAACTTCGGAAAAATCTTTCTCTTCCTGTTGTTGTTGTTGTTTTCGTGCCCGTCCGTTGTTAGCTGCTTTGTTCGCTCGTTGAATGTATATATCTCGATGCTCTTTCCAGAAGCAAATTGTGAGCGCGTCGGACGGTTGTGCTGCCACTTCTGTAACTACACGACGTCTTACAGCACGACGCTGGTGCGGCACATTAGAACTCACACGGGCGAACGCCCCTACCGGTGCATCAATTGCTCCAAAGGGTTTACCACAAAGCAGCAGCTGGAGAAGCACTGCACCCAGCCCACCAGGCCGTGCTTCCTCCCGTTTGTGTGCGGCCGCTGTTCGCTGCGCTTTGCAACAGCGTCCTCGTACCAGCATCATCAAGAAGTAGAACACGGTTTTGTCAGTGGTGCACTTTGAAAAACATTATGCAAGTGTATATATCTCTCTTTGAGACAAGTGCTCTCTGTAAGAACAAAAATTTGCATTTCTCTGCACTTGCGCACCAAGTTTCACGTGTGTGTCTTGTAAAGAATGCACGCATTTATGCTGGTTTTGTATTTTTTTTAACTTAGTGGTCTACGTTCACTGATGTGTGCTCTTTATATTGGAAAGATTATGTTCAGCAGGGCTGACAAATCGGACTTCACCGGTGATGTCCACATAAAATAGCATTATTATGCCATCAAAAGACTGATGGAAAAGCATTTTTTCTTAGATTTCTAGTGGTGTTTGAATAAGCAGAACAGTGAAACTGTATGGTATTTATGATCTAATATAAAAATTCGTCTGTATGGCAAAAGAACCTCTTGTATGACAAGCTTTATAAGGGTCTGGCTACGGTGTTTGATGAATCTTACATGTTAAACATACAGCATTGCAATGATACAGGATAGGTGGGCAGTTGCCTGTCCAGTGCTGGCTAGTGACATGCAAAGGCTATTTAAATGCAGGCCCAATTTAGTTTTTGGGATTTATTTGGGATTAGTTCGACCCCATGCAGGACTTGAGTTGAGAAAGGAGACCCTTGGTATTAGGCACATCTGCCTGAAAGTGTTTGAGATTATCAGTTCTGGTTGTATCATATTAAAAAAGCATGACAGAAAAGCTTTATTTTATACCTTCGCTCTACATGAAACGTTTATGAAGCATGGTACTTTCTTGTGGTCTGAACTAGAACACTGCATGGGCTGCTTTCTTAGGCCCAGGCCCGGCCCAAGCCCAGTCTTCTTTTGATTTACCTGCCTGGGCCCGGCCTGATCGCTCCATACCTGTCCCGCGCCCAGCCCAAGCCGGAAGGATATTTAGGTTTTTTGGCGCAAGCCCAAGAAATTCCTAGGCTACCTGACCCGGCCAAGTGTAGCGGGCTGTAATAGTATATACCTTGTCTGACTAACAGTGGGGTAAGACAGGGTCGAGCCCAATCTAGGACGGGCAATGTACGGGCCTGGACTGGTACGGGTAATGTCAAACTCAAACCTGAGCCGGGCCCAGACCCACAAAAAGAAGGGTCCACCCGGCCCACGGGCCAAGCCAGGCTTCGGCTTTCAAGTAAGCCTGAGCCTGTTCAGTGCCCTAATTTGGACTATAATTTGCTGTGCTGACATGACAGGCTTCAAACTAATAAAAGGACTCATTTTACATTATTTCTAACCCATTCTCAGTGTAAATTGATAATAAATGGCACAAGTGGGTGCCATCTTTCTTTTGTAGATATCTGAACAGATCTTGTGGTATTTGCAGTGATGTCACCCCATGCCATGTATTTTGACGAATACATCCCGTTTCAACGACTAGGGTGGTTTTGAAATGTTCACTTTGCATAAATAAAAGAGCATTTTCTCATCATTTAAGTATATTGCATATTTATTGAACCCCTTATTATTAGGCCCTTTTCATAGCTCTCATCTGTGCCAGGATGTGGAATAAGAAAAGGGTCAAGGGTACAAAGCCTTTTGGGCATCATAAATGGAATGGCCTCTCTCTTACACTGAAGGACACTGAATTTACACGGTGTATACAATTGTGACATGGCTAGCCTAACGTGACTGGTGTCCCAATCAAGGCTGGACAGGCCCTGCTTCTACGTTCTTAGTCCTGCTGTCCCACAAGTCTATACTTGTGGGACGGCGTTTTGTCCAGTTTTTCGCTGCAGCGTACCCCGAACGGAAAAAAAGATAGGGCTAAATAGTGAGAGAAGCTTTCGAGTTTCACTTGACCTCCTCACAGTTCGCATCTTTCCACGATCAAACCAATGGAACACGCACCACGTCTGCGTGTTCCATTGGTTCCATTGGCTTGCACAGGCTTTGCTTAGACGTGGGAGTGTGAAAATAGTAGAGAAATTCCTCCTCCTTTTCCCTCACACTTCCTGTTATTGTTCCACCAAAGAAGACTAGGCGAGAGCTAGGTGTAACTGTGTTATGGTCGATGAAAATATTGAAACCATCAGTGGCATGGCTGAGTGGTTAAAAGCATATCCACTACTTGGGGGTAGCCAGGTCGTGCTGAAGACTGGGAAGTGTTGGGTTCGAATCATATACCACCGGCAGTGCTGTCTGGGGTTTTCCCCTGGGTATTCAGGCAATCTTTCCTGGCGAATGTCTGCACAGTTTCCCCTGAAGTCGGCCCAGGACGCACTAACCCTCCTGTCTTCTCTCCATCTGTCAGCGTTTGTACGCCGCTCATAGCCAGAGTTGCTTCGCGGCGCTAACAGGGAATAATAAAAAATAAAAAAAAAAACGAGAAAATGCATAGGATTTTCATATCGGGATGGACACCCGTGCCTATTCTGACTTATTGTAGCAGGTATTTTGTAGGCCAGGTGTTCAAAAGATATCTTTGGGGATCAGGGTGGGTGCTGGGATTTGAATATCCCTGGTTGAATATGTGTGCTGGAACGGACACAAAAGACCCAGTGCAAAAGACGAACGCCAGCAACTTCGTCTTCTTCGTCCTCTCAAAAAATGGCATCTGCAATGCACGCACCAAGCACGCACTTCGAAAAAGTCAAAGCACGAACGTGTTTTTGGGACTGTCTCAAAAAGTAAGAAAATGTACTTTGCGCTCGAAATCCAGACGGTCGAAGCGCGACGGCAGAGAGCGTCAGACATTTAGGAGAGGATAGTCCCTCCCCTTCACCCCCTTCACCGCTCAATTTGGCCCCACAGATTTTTTTATTGAGCCGAGAGAAGGCAACGAGGCAACCATGGTTACGATTTCAAGATGGCGACGTGGAATCGTTTGTTTGTTTATGTTGTGCAAATACTGTACTAATTTTCGAATACTGCAGTGTTGTTTCGCTCAGTGTGTGCCAGTTGCACGGCGCGATTATGTGATTTGAACACTGTTCCGTGAACCAACGCATGTGCAATGCTCCGAGTTGTCCGTGAACACGTCCTCAAAAATGTGGTGGGAGTGACGCCCCAGCCGAGTCCCCCAATTCGTGCCCCCCCACGATGTGGCACTGAGCAATGTTTCCGTGTATTTTGTGCTCGCTGTTTGCAAAGCGGAGCTGCTAGCATCGTGTCATTTTGGTCATTACGGTAAAGAAAACGAAGTTTGGAAACTTTCACAACGATTCTAACATCGGACGTGTGCAGATTTCTTGTTGGTCATGATGTGAATTTCGCGAGTTCACCAACCTTTCCTAGTCTTGGAAGCTGTATATCGTGTTAGAACCAATTTCCCAACGCTGTGACGGTTGTTCAGATTGCTCTTCGCGGCAGCCGAAGTGTTTCGATGTACATAATCAAGTCCGGTACGAAAACATGCGCCGTTTGCCATGTTCACATTAGCGAAAACAGAAAAGCTCCGACCTTGAGGTGCTGATCACGAGTTCTAAATACGAAAATTTTACTCGAAGCAGTAGCCAATACCTGTAACAACTGCTATGCTGTACTGTTTGAAGAAAGTTTCACATGTTTTGAATGTAAAATGCGCCATATAATTTATTATGGATGTGTATTTGCTTACTTTGTGAATTTCGACTGGATGTTCATATATGTACGGTCCTCAGTCGACTGTGCTATCCAATAGGTGTTTGCACTGTTTCAGCTTAATATAGGACACAATCCATCAAAGGATATTTTCCCAGAGGATACTCCTGTGGTAAGAATTTCAAATGTTCACTAAGCGATAGCTACTCTGGCTATAGTAATATTGCTCTAAACACCTGTGATACGTTTTTCTTTCTTTCTAGGAACTCTGGTGTGTTCTGTTATGGAGAAATTTTCATCATCAGTAATCTGTCATATTGTGCATTACACTCCAGTTGGAAGCGCAGAGTTATAAGGCAGTGAATTTGTTTGGAAATTACCTACTTTCAGTAGTTTTGTTGCTCTGTGTTGTGGAGGTTCCATGTGGAATCCTTTCTGTATCTACGAAGCTTCAATAACTCCCGGTTGCTACGTTCCTATGGAATTGGTACCTGTTGGTGTGTGAACTAGAATGTTCCTACTCAAGGAAAGACACAGAGCCGAGCACTCTTTGGCCTTTCAATGAGCTGCTTGGATTTGATAGAATGTTCTTGTTCTAATTCAGTGTTTTTGCAGTGGATGGTCACAGAAAAACTGTTTTTCTACCTTGCTACTGTGTGCATGACGAAGGTTGCTGCATATAGTGAAAGTTGATGCAGAGCTGATTTTTGCTGTAGGCAACCTTGTTGTTTGCGAGGCCCATGTTATTTTACTTGTCCGTCTGCCTGAGATCTCCCCCTTTCGCCGGACCCTCATTACAAAGGGGCTCACTAGGGGCACCGCTGTCCATCCATCCATCCATCCATCCATGAAAGAAAAATAATAGAATTCTAAACACGTATCAAAGAGGTGGTCATACCTGCTAAAAGCATGAGCAGGTGCAAGGGGTTCTCAGGCACGTCCCTCTTAACAAATGTGGGCTTGTGAACATTTCCGAGGCAGGGGTGTTGGAGACCCCCCACCCTCCATGCCTACGCCATTCATCCTAGTACCTGCACGTTTCTTCTCAATGATAGTTACAATGCAACAGTAGTCAAAAATATCAAAGAACGGGGGAGTGTGCAATTCTTCTTGATACACCCAGGAAATTTTCTAGTATAGCTAGAATACTTATAGAAATTATGCGCATTTACTGAAACTCGCCGTAGTTATCTACGCCTACTATAAGTCACCGTGTTCTTGGAACTGAAAAATGTGACTCATTCAACATTTCTTGTGGCACACAGTGTCGATCACTGTAGGGTCGGTACGGCATGTGGAGTGGCATCTTATGAACCACCGTCTTTCTCCCTTTTTCTTTCTCTCCCATTGCAGCGATGCTGATGGCATTTCGACCTAGCAGCGGCCATCCGCGCTCCCATGCTCACGACGGTCCCCCAAAGAAGTTTCAGTGCAAGCTGTGTCGCTACTCGACGAACATCATGACCAACCTGCGGCACCACCTGCGCATCCACTCGGGCGAACGCCCCTTCAGGTGCGACACCTGCGGAAAGGGTTTCATCCAGAAGATTCAGATGATCAAGCACAGCTGCCTCGGGCGTCCCAGGTCCCGCGGAGTCCTCTCACCTTCCTCCGCGTTCACCTGCAATCAGTGTGGAGAAATGTTTCCGCAGCAGGCAGACTTGTATCAACATGTGATACTCACGCATGTAGCGCGCTAGTGCCTTTTTGTGCCATCAGTGGGTTGTTGAGGGAGCGATGGAGATAGTGGCTCATCGCGGATTTGCTGCAGAACGTGGCTGACACGATGTGGGGAAATTTTTTAAGGTCGTTACACTAGCTTCTAGGTGTGCCACAAAATGCATTTTGTGTTTGTCGCAGGAAATGAGTGGAATAATTGTAATTGTTTGCCTCTTGAGTCTTCATTACCTCAATGATGTGCTCTTAAAACTATGTACGGATAGGTCTCCGGAACTCTCATAGTGTTGAGGCTACGATAAAGCTGCTGAAGAAACTGTTACTTCAGCACAGTACTCTTCCAGGCCTGAAGTTTAGTGCAATGCGGTGCCCCCCCACCTAACTTACTGCATTTCACAAATTTGTCGCATGAGCACGGTTTTGCAGATCACAAGGTGTATCTGTAAAAAAATGCTAAGGAGGGCCATAAAGTCGCCAACAGCAAAGCTGTAGTTGTACGTAAGTTATTCCTCGAGAGGGAACACGACTGGGGAACTTTGTTTTTCTCTATTCTAGGAGATACTCCCCCTCCCCCAAACCCACTTACCCATAAACTCATTACTTCAACTTACATGCGACTACTACTATTGTCCATGACTGCCGCAGCACTTAAAAGAGCTCTTTCATCGTCTTTCCCGGTGCAGTAGCGTGGGTGCTGTCGGCGATCAATTCTTACGTATTTTCAGTTGCCCTACACAACTTTACTTGTGTCAGTTTGACCACAAAGCCACTGGGAAACCAAAGCATTCACCCATCTGTCATTTTTAGTGTTTTATTCTCAAGTATAGTTGATTTCGGTCATGCCAATGACTTCAAACAAGTAAAGCCACTTGTCTTTGAAATTTGTGTCTGTAAATTTGTTGCTGCAATGAATGTTTGAATGGAATGTTGAGTTGATGTTCAGCATTGTCTTTGTTATGGTGCTATTTCTGCTTTCGAACCAAACATGCAAATGATATACCTCATGCATCTGTCTACGTTAACGTCAAGCGCTTGCTGTTGACAAGTGCGAGAGTTTGGAGCTGTTTGTATGTATAAGAGTTGAGAGGTTGCTGCTTTAGTGTGCACAAAGCACTGGTGTTACCAACTACGATCTGTATAAAACACATTTTTGGCCGCCCGACATATTTTAGCCACAGTAGTCTCGACATATTTTATTCGTAGCGCGCGGTTTGGTGCAAATGCGAGCCTAAACTGTAAATTCTCCGCACGATTGGCAATGTTATCTTGATTATCATTAGGGCTTGATTTTTTTCGGGTCTTTTTTTTCGGCAAAATTGGGGGTATATATCGGGTTATATTTTGCTTCAATAATTTGGGCATAGTCAGGTTGAGTTGAGCTTGATTCGACGCAGTTCTTGTTGAGTCAGATAGAATCAGCCGTAAGTCTTCGCTTTACTTGGCATAATGCACACAACGCAGCAGTAGACACAGGGTCCATGCATGTAAGAGGCAGCAGGGACTCTGTTTTGACAGTTCATAAGAGCATATTTATGTATTGACATCACAGTTTCCAAGGCTCTGCGATAGTCGTGATGACTTCGGATCTCCCCAGCCCAGCAGTTGGCGGGGAAATATCGGGTTAAACCCTGCTTTTGGTGATCTGAATCCTGGGGTAAATATTGGGCGTAATCGGGTATACCCCTAAAAAGTCAGGCCCTAATTATCATGATGCACTAGGAGATTGCTCTCACTCCTTGTAAGGTTTCTTTGTTCAATATGGGCATTACTCATGGAAGATGTTGACCGTTTTCTTACCACACGATTTACAGTGAGAGCACACATTTTAGTTTTGCTGTGCTTTTCGTTCGAATGGGCAGGTTTCCTATTTTGGTATTTATCTCGCATCTACCTTGTTTTCCTATTTTGTTTCGTGGTGGTGAATCTCATGGTTTTGAGAATGTATTTACCGCATATTTATCTTTCTCATGTTATCGTGGAGCAACTAACGGTACGCGACAGTGTGTAGTTACTTGCTGATAGACACACGGAACTGTGCATTGCAAGCACCTATGCAAAGTGATTTGCATTGTAGAACAGCATGAGCACTTCTTTATATTAAATAAAGTACTCACATTTTAATAGTTACCTGCTCTGTGGCATCTTTTGTACAAGCTTTATTTTTTAACTGTTTTGATGAAAATGATTTGAAAGTTTTTCATATTAAAGGAAACTTGCAAAAGGGAATGGCAGTAAAAAGATCCTGGTTGATGATGAGGTTCTGTCGATCTTTTGTGTCGGATGTGACTGCCACTGAGACTGGGCTTACTGCTATATTTCCTTTATGCAGTTCCTGCGATCATTTCTAATTCATATTGAACCATCTCTGGAGCTAGCATCGTTGCAGGTCGTTGCGCTACAAGCATGAAATTTTAAAAATCAACAAAAATGTGGTTAGGATCAAGATTTTTTATCATCGTAGGGGAGTGCTATGTGCTGTTGACTCCTCACTACTGTTTATCCGTTACATTTATCCTTGTTATATGAGGCTTTACCCTTTCTAAAAGGAGGGATAAGGTGCAGGCAAGCTGGTAATGAAGGTAACGAATGGGAATGAGCATGTGTGTGTGCCTTTCTTTCTATCTCTGTGCTACAATGTTTGCGGATGGGATATTGCTTTTGACATTGTTCAATTTTGGAAGGTAGCTAACTATTGCTGTAGCTTATGCGTACGTTCTTCCATATGCACAGTGTACTACTGCGGTGTTCAGTCATCGAGTTTTTAGTGGTTGAAGCTCCTTTGCAAAAGCTAGCTTATATCATGCATTGAATGCCATCTACGAGCTTCCATCAAGTGTTGACCGCTGTACTGAATTTTGCTGACATTCTTAACTGTGCAGAACTGCTGGCTGGATCATTAGAATTGATTGGGGATTTGAAACCATTTTCAGAGTAGTTTGCCTCCTACTTCCATAAAAATCCTCGTGACTGATTCCTAATGAGGTTGTCACGTTAATGTAAGCCAAGCATACTAATCGTTACCCGTATTAACGACTCTTTGCACCTTAGTGACCCTGCCAGTGACTCTTGCTATTTATAGTTGCATTTGTTCTCAGTCGATACACAGTTTCACATTGTTACCATGTTACGGGTTCCTGTATTTAAACAGAGGTTTGCAGTGTTCTTCAAACTCCGTGAACTTCCTTTCTTTTCCTTCTGTAGCCTTCTTTCACTTTTGCAGCTCAGAAGAGTTTGTTCTTGAAATGTGTTTCTTTTTAGTTCATTGAATTGCAGTTGTGTTATTGTGTTACAGTTAAATGGTATACAGTTAAAAATTTACTGTTAATATGCCAGTTTATGCAGTGAATGTGTTAGCTTCCACCTTTAGCTGTTAGTTCATTCGACTGTCGTCAGGAAAAGTACTCTCGAAAAAGGTGTTTGCCTTTCTGTGAGAATTAGCTCGCTTGCCGTTATGTAGCATAGATGCGAGGTTACTTAATGGTATGTATTGTTAATGCACATGGTGTAATGACAGAACAGACGAGAAAAAATATGCCAGAAAGACACAATATGAATCTGGGATATTAGCCCCGTTCAATTTATTTCTGGCATGCACATCTTATCAATCCATAAGCAACAATATGAATCATGTGAAAAGGGAATTGTCACAGGAACCTATAGCATATAGAATAGATTGTTATAATTGAAATATCAAAGTTAGAAATCTGTATTCTTACTCGTACAGCAGTATTTTTGTTGCAGACTTGTCAGACATTTTCAGAACAAAGTAACACATGACGTAGTCGCTCGGGACATATTTTATTGAAAGATCAGAGCTAGATTAGTGTACAAAAAATGGGTCAAGTGTTTACCTTTTAGCCTTGTTCAGAGCATCACCTCTAAGGAATGTAATAAGAAAACCACTTGTAGAAAATGAAAAAAAAAAAAAAAAGCAAGTTCTGACAAGCATCCCTGCAGCACTGATAGTGCTGCGAGTAATTTTCGTAAACGGCATTTTGCGAATACAAAAACATTGACCAATTTTGGCATCTTGATGTGTACGCAGGGCGACTGCTATTCCCCCCAGTCTCCGGAAGACAACGCTTCCAGGTGCGACGGTACGAACACCTCGGCCGTCGCTTCCAGTGTGACTTCTGCCCCTACTCTACGGACTACCACACTAACCTCAACAACCACCTACGTGTTCACACGGGAGAACGACCTTTCGTGTGCAGACATTGCTCACGTAGCTTCAGCCGCAACGAGCACCTCAAGAAGCATCGGTGCCGAGCTCTAGAGCCTAAGCTCATGATTTGAGTGGCAGTGCTTTCATGTGAACCTTTTGCTTTTTTGAGTTACTGCATGTTTTTTGGGGGAGTGGGGGCTTCAGGTACGGGAGCTCTTGTTGAAAGACGGTCTTTCTGATATATACGGCGTTTTGTGTCCAGGGATGTCCCCAATGTGGGCTGTTTGTAGGCCCCTGTTTTGTGACACATTTAGCCCCATTCACGTTCAAGGCGCAAAACTCGAAGAACGAAGAGAAGACTACACATAAACAAGCGCTGATTAATGGCTGAAACTTTATTGGAAAACATGCCACTGCAATGCTGCTTCCAAACAGACAACTGTCCCAAACCAGTTCCCAGAGAGTTGTGTCACGCAGTATCTTCCCCGAGAAATGCACATAACTGCTGTTGGTTAAACCTAGCATGTCACATGCTTGCTGTGTGTAGTCTTTTGCACCCTGAAGTTGAAAGAGGGGTACTTACATCTAACCCAACTCACTACTTTGGTCTGCTTTGCACTGTTTTTTCCATGCACATTTCTAGGGCTTTGTTTCTATCTGCAGATTATTTTACACCAGGCAAAACCCACAGATACTGGCAAGTTTTGTTTTTGTATTTTTTATGCACGCAGCTAAGAAGGGTTGAAAGTTTTTTTTTTTTTTTTTCATCGCATTTAATATTTATGACACCCGATATGTTACCTAGTGCAATGTATGCTGCTACAGCAAACTATGCTACCTAGTGCAATAGTTGTAGCTGGAAAAAAAATGTGCTTGCCTGGAATAGAGCAGGACGTGCCCCTTCAGTTGCCATTTCAATGCTTCTGCTGACAATAACAGCAGGTTACAGCACCACTGTTATCAATCAATAAGCACAGTGAGAAAAAATCCAGGAGAGGCGGTCCACCATTTTCTTTCACCACTTCTTACGTTAACTTGACAGACAACTGAGTGTGGATCAGCAATCGCGGTTCTGAAAATACCTGTCTTCGCACATTTTTCCCAGCTGCACTGCGTTGCATATTTTGTAGTGGGTCTGGGTAAATTCTCAATGCACTTCCTGATTCTTGTGAGGAAATATTCCCATAGCTTAGTACACTTCAGAGTTCAGTTCAAGAAATAAATTTATTTTAATTAACACGTGATGAAATGACTTGTAGTACATGGCAAACGTTCCCTACAGATGAAAGCCGTTGATTGCATATTGTTATTTAGTGTGGTCTTTTTTTATTACAATGTTGCGAGAGTTACTGTAGTGCCTTGCATACAGGGTTTTTAGCAAGAAAATGTTATTAGATTCCTAAAAATAAGCTGTACGACATAACCATGCGCAGCTTTCTGGGCATCACCCATGAAAGATTTTGCTACACACTATGGCACTTTGCATTCATGTCGTGCTTAATGAAGCTAAGTTTGCTAATCGAACTCGAAAATTTGCCAAGCAATGGTAGCATTTCTTTTCATGAATTCGGAAGTGTATGGCCATAACACACTATTTCAATCAAAATCGCGAGGATTTTCATACAATTTCTACAAGAATTTGTACTGCAATATCCAACATGACGTTGATTTTTTGCAAGTTACTTGTAACTAACTGTTGGCTCAGATATGCAGGTTTCCAGGTCTTTACTCTACATTGAGCTTGTGTTTGTGGTGGTATCCATACAGCATATGGTAGATGTGTGCAGGCAGAGCAAATATTAACTATGCAGAACCAAACTATGCATGCAGAACTATTTCTATGTAATTTCTCCATTCGAAATTCCAAGACTAGGTCTTGCATGAAGAACAAAAGAAAGGGCCTGCATCAAAAGACAGCTATATATCTTTGTGTCTATGAGCATTTTAATGTAGTTAGGGGCTGTATGCTCTGGTCTAATTTCTTTGCAATTCATATTTGAATTACAGTATCTCGGCTGGAATGCTTGTTCTTTAACTGCTTCATAAAATTCTGTACTGGAGCACAGCTGCATTGTTGCCATGTCAACAGCTCATCTCAAAGTATTGAAACTGCAAAACAGTGACAGCTCTGCAAACTTTTTTTTCTACACTATTGGTATGTTACTCTCATTTATGTCCTCGATAACGTAAACTCACTTGCAGATTGATCACAGGCTGTTTGCACTCTTGCTTCAAGTCTCCGTTTTGTGCAGCCTTATTAAGTGCCATAGGACTTGCATTCTAATGCTCCTAACTAAGTCCTTGCCTTCCGCCTTGCAAACACTACGGTGGTGCCTGTGACACAAGATTAATGAGAGAACGCATACAACAGACATGCAGATCTCCAACCCTGTGTTATGCACATTGAAGAGCTTCACATGACTCTACAGAGGCTGATTGATATGCTTCATCACTTTTTCCTGAGATGAGGTTTGAACAGTTCAAGTTGGAAGCAAACCTTAAATTCTGACTATATGATGTATGTGCATCATTTAAAATGTTTTACTATAATCTTCCACACTTTGTTACCTGCATGTCACATAACATTCAGCAAAAACAAATGTGATTAATGTACCACGTGGCAGGTGCTTTTTAACCTTTTCATGTGTATGGCTACTTAAACCTGTTGTTCACAGCTTGTATCCTCTTCTGTTATTGCCTACATGAAGTGCCAACAGGATAAGTAGTGAGGACAAATTAGGTGTGGGCTCTCCAGTGTCATGACATGACATGACATGCCTTTTGAGTTTGTTTCATGTGCTGCTATGACTGTTGTCTGAAACCTATATGCTTTTTCATATTTTTTACTGCTGCTTTTTGAGTTGTACTTCTCAAGCTAAAGCCTTTTGTAGTACGTAGTTGCACATGTAACATTGCTGAAACATGCGGGTGGTCAGTTACAAATATTTGTACATAAGCATGGTTTTATAAAGCTATTTGGTTTTCTTGTAATTACATTAGTACTTGCCCCATATAGTGCTTATTTCTTGAACAGATTGAATCGATGTAGATATGTTTTTCACAAGTTGGGGTGGCTGGACGAAAAGCTTTGGTGCTTGATCAAAGTAAGGCCTTTAGAATAAAGGTGACATGAAAAAGTGTTTAGTTTGTATCTTACAAATACCTGTGAGTACTGTATCTGTCTAATGTCAAGGTCAATGTTGTTAACTTGATGGCAACATTAGGGCCACTGCTTCGGACAACAAAATGTGTAAAATTGCAGTTGGAAGTGAGTAATATCAAAAGAAAATGAGGAATATTAGCAAAACATAAATGAAATAGGAGAAACACCTCTTCTTGAATTGCAGGCAACATAAAGTACTGTGCCTTCATGTTCTTAGTAATCACCTTCGGGGGTTAAAAGAATTGCTGAAGTGAAGCGTATTATGTGCTGTGCTTGTCCTTTTATGTTTCCTCCATCATCTGGCATCATCATCTAACACTGTTTGCTTGTGTTCTATCTGCTGAGATGCATACTAGGAATGGCTTTTAAAATTTTTTTTATTAAGGTCACGAAGGAGTGAAATAGATAGAGTTTCAGAAAATTTGTTTGCCAAGGAAGATCATCTTGCCATCATACTTCCAATCAATATTGCCACGTTCCAGAAGTTACTCATTCCGTAAGCTACGACATCATTTACCGATGAGATGAGGATTACAGTGAACCCTCGTTAATATGACCCCCGATAATCTGGCATACGCGCTTTACGACCATACTCCTGGGGAACAATGCAGTGAAACCTCTGCAAATCCCCCCGTTAATATGACAATTCCGCATTATGACCAAAATTTTCGGGAACGACCATGGTCATAATAACGAGGGTTCACTGTATATTTAAGCACGGGTGCCCTCATTACATGTCTGCTACCCATTATTCAATTCTGATGTGAAGCAGCATAAAAGAAAACAATTCCTGCCGCGACAAAACGCTACGGAAAACTTCTCGTAACCCCATTATAAAAATGCCACTTACGCTATATGTTTTCATTAAACCGTAAGCTCTTTGCTATCAGCATTACTACAGTTTCTCGGAAAAGCCCTTTCATCTTCAATAACCCTCAGTTTTCTCTCTGTTAAGGTTCGCCATTGTTTCCATCTCCAGAGAAGCGATATCATTGCAAGTACTGCACTTACTGCACAGACTATGCGACGAATCTGACCTTCCACGAGCGACGTCACACGGGGGAACGCCCCTTCCAGTGTTCAGTCTGCAAGAAGTCGTACGCCCGCAAGGACCACCTCAAGAGGCACATGGAGATGCATCCCTTTTGCAATCCCCAAGGCACAGCAAGGAGCGATGGCGCGATGCATTATTCGAGGAGGGGTAGTCACGGGCGGCACCACCAGACCATTCGTACATACTCGAGGGCCGCCGACATGACCATCGTGAGGAGGTCTTTGCCGTAACGCTCCGAGTGGCACTTGGCACAGTGTTGCCTAAGCGACTGCTGAGGTCATTGACGAGTGACACGCTTACTGATGTTGAATAATTCAGCATCCCTGATTGGGACACCTGTGCTATACTATTATATCTAATTTATTCTTCGGTGTGCTGCTGGTGTCGGGATTAAGTTGTATTGCGCGAGCTCAGAATTTGTTTGTTTTTATGTTGACGGAGGAACGCCACGAGTAGTAATTGCTTGTTTGTGGCTAGCCTACTGCAACTTTCCGATCAGAATGTTAGCATTTTTGGGCCCTTTGAAACATGGTTCTTCTGGTTACGGTCATAAGTTCTGACAAGGAAGAAACTTGTTTGTATTTGGAGTGTAGGCACTATACTCCCTTCATTTTGATCTTGTAGCTCCTTGCATTTTTGTGGTCAATTGGTACACCCCTGCTTGCATTGATCGCTTTTGCTTTTTTTGCTTTATTACGTTTGCATTTGGACGGAACACACACATTTCAGAATGTTGTTTAATCAATAGCTCAAAGTAAGTCTATTCTAATTGCCAGGTCCGATTCAAATGAAGTTATCATCATATGGACAATCTTTAAAATGTTACAGAAAAGTAAATACAGAGAGCATTTAAATGAACCTTGACATTTCAGGTTAATTTTGTCTGTCTAAGTTCGCCTACCTTCAATAGATACATCACAGACAATCGCAAGTTTTGTATTACTCGAGGCAATATTCTGAGTCAAGAACCTCACTGCTCGTCGAGTGTCGAGACCACCTTTGCCACTTAATGTTCGTGCAAGAATAGAGCTCGTGATATGTTCTCTCTTTGCATTTTCGGCTCACGAGCAATCACAATTGAACAATCCGAGTATGACAGTGTTTAACTTTCATCACACAATTGGTGACAACCATCACATGTTCTTGAATGCGACGTTGTATAAAAATCCTCCATTAATGAGGTTTATCTGCTGTTGCTGTTGTCTTACAACTCTGTTTTTTAGTGGTTCTTCGAAGTCTGTGTAACATTGCAGTGTTACTCTTGAACAGTAATTTTATAGTTACATTTAAATACATGGTGGCTCTCCAGGTGCTGTTCATCTATCATATTAATGTACAGCATTTTCCTTTTTTCATAATACATTCTACATTGTCTTTCACTACATAAACATTCCATTTTTGTATATAAGATGTGGTGGGAAAATATTAATTGTTATTTGGTGGTATAACGCTATTTAATGGTTACACATATTTACGGTTATGGCAAACATGCAATCAAAAGCATGACTGAACTCTACACATACTGCATTGAATAAGTTGAACATGCTGCAGCTGGAACTCGATAAAATGAAACGGAGGATTTTTTATCTGAAATCTTGGGTAGCAGTAAGGGTAAAAAATTGTATTGCAAGTATTATGCAAGCACAATCAGCCCTTGCTACTGGATTTGCAGTGTGGAATGAAGCAGCGTTTCTTTAGGTGCCCTGCCTTATAACATTTCCGTTCGGGTTTACAATTTGAGGCATGTCATGTTAATAAAAACAAGGCACAACCAACCAGATTGGAGCAAGACGTCTCACGACTCGTTCTAACCAACATTTCTCATTTTAATGAGGTTTGACTATTATTTTAACAGAGAGAGAGAAAAAAAAAGAATAGTAACCCCCTTTCATGCTTTATAAAAATTCTGTCTCGATCTCATTATGTTGTACGCTGCTTGAAATGTTATTCAATAAAATCGTTCACATTTGAAAAGAGAAATAACGAGTGGAAAAAAAAATTCCAGTACCCCTGCGTATCCCGAGCGGGCTGAGCCTGACTGCCGGGAAGCAGCGCAAGTTTCCCTGCAGCTTCTGCAGCTACACGAGCGACTACCGGGCCAAGCTGAACCGGCACATGCGCCTGCACACGGGCGAACGCCCCTTCACCTGCGACATCTGCGGCCGGGCGTTTTCGCGCAAGGACCACCTCCAGAAACACCTGCCGACGCACGAGGGACGTCCCAAGGACCACCACGGGATCATGGACTTCCTGCCGAGCCTGCTGGGGATTGCGTCCCAACATCCGTACCGGTGTAAGCTTTGCGGACGGGGATTCATTCAGAAGCACCATTTTGAGAGACACGCCAAAACGCATAACGAGCACTTTGTCGATTATTGACTCGAGGGGTGCAGCAGGTTGTGAGAAACACTGCCGGTAACTTTTCTTGTTTTTTGGGGGCGGGGGGGGGGGAGTCAGATGTAATGGGTTGCTGTTAATTGCAAGACAAAAAGATGTAGGTCAGAGTTACAAACTTATTTGCTCGTCGTGTGCTGGTTTCCAAATATTTGGACTGATTGGATAAGATCCGATAGGTATGCGGGGATTCATCTTGGAGTCTACCTGAAGGACTTCAAAATTTGTCTTTGCTGCAGTTGTTAATGCATGTATATATTTACGGTTGGTTTTGTTTAAAAGCAATTTTAGAGATATAATAGTATAATGTAATTTAATAGTCAAGATATTATGTGCAGTTCAGTACAGATGGAGATGGAGGGAAGCTCCTTGTTTTATTTCTATTTAGCACAAAAAAGTAAAAGCAGAAACATATATATATGAAAGGAACAAAAAAATTGATTCCAATGAAATTCAAGTGGTAACAGTGCTAATAACTTAATAATAGTCATTATTTGCACTTGGTTTCACGCGGTGTTGCTAAGTGCAGATTGGATTTCATGGAGTATAAATCATATAAAAGCAGTAGAAGTACTTATAGTACCACATTATCCAGAATTTATAAGAAGTATTTTCCATGTTGCAAGCAAGAATTTGTGCTACAAAGAAAGGAAAAGTGCGAGTTTGATTCTCCTTAATAACATGATGCTGTCCGCAGTGACACCAGTCTGCTGTCGCCCCTTGAATGTAGTGGCTCTAAAAGCAGCCTTGTCTAGTCCATGTCACCCAACCACGGTGAACATGCATCGTGCAATTATCATGACCACATGTTGACAGTGTCAGCAGCTTTCTGCTTTTTATATGTAGCTAACTGAGAGGTATTAGCAGTATGGCTTGTGTGTTATGTCGAAGGTAAGTGAAGCCATTTTTCTGCAAAGACTTATTGGTCAATACCATTAACTCACTGGAGACAAAATATAGATAGGTCTCAAATTACAACGTGCATTGGAAACATACGTAATGTTTTAATTTGTTCTGGTGCCCTACATGGCTTCGTGAGGGCCCATCTTTTCTCGGCAATCGGCTTTAATTATCACACATAAAATTCCGCAAAAATTGGCGTGTATTTGTAACCAGCTGTGTCATCAAAAAAATTCTGTCTGTCATCGTAAACTTGGGATCCTGTCTGTGTCTAGTCTTTAATCCTAAAAGGTGGTGAGCTCCTATTTCGGCCACAGCTTTTGCAAACAAGCAGATTCTCAACAGGGCGAGTTTGATGACACTGTTGAGAGATATTGCAGCTGGGAACTCGATATGTGAAACGGGAATGTCCAGCATTGTTGGGGTGCCTGAGGCTACAGGAAACCACCCGCACAATCAAAGCAGATCATCTGCAGCTGATCAACAAGTGACGACAACTTAGGTTCCAGACAATCTCCGCAATTTGTCACTTAAGGTGCTTCCATTTCGTGTGGAATGTGCAATGTTGCATACGCATATATACTATGTGAGAATCAACGCATGCCTTCTCACATTGGTGTTATTTTCTGGTGTTATTGGTGTGTACTTTAAGACAGTCGAATGTAATTGTTATTTTGAGCCTTGTTAAACTATACAAAAATCAAGTACATGTTGCACTGTGCAGAACAATCCTTGATTTCAACGTTGCTGTCATCTTTAAAAAAAAAAAAAAGTGGGAGAGACGAAGCTATACCAAAGAAAACGCGTGTGAAAAGAAAACTTTGTGGCACAAGAATTTTATTTTGCAGTGGTTGTGTACAGGTCAGAGCAAAAATATTTGGGTTCCTTGCACATTATGATGAGGTATAAATCCTGAACGTAACTTACGTACGTCTCTCTTTAGCTATCTCGTGCATTTTTTTTTTTCAAAGTTTTCGTGAAATATGCGTGACTGTAGATTTCCTTTGTTTGTGAATAGGCAATCACATTTGTCATTAATCGTCTTGTTACTGTTGACGGATGGTCTGGTCCAAACGGAAAGGACTTCAAAATGAGTGTTTGAAATGTTGTAATTTTCTATATTGTTCACGTAACCTAGTGCATTTTAACATTTCACTTCGTGCTCAATTTCCAAATAGGCTCAAGTGACCGCGTAAAACATGGGGAGTATATTTCAGTTACAAAAGAACATAATGCAGAATATTGCATAAAACTGGTACAGCATGCGGTCTTACCCCTGAGTACCATTGGTACAGTCATATGAGTGCAATTTTGTGAACTGCATTCTGCGAAAAATCTGCAGAAAATGTACAGACACGTGACGGGACATATCCGTCAATGGAGAGTAAAAGTAGTCAAATTACATTTTCAACTCTGACAATCTTACACCAACTCTGGTGTGACACTTGTACTATCGAGAGAAGAGTCAGTAGAACTGTAACTTCCTGGAGACTTGCAGCAACAATCAGAATCCTTGACAGAGAAGACGTACAGTATTTTTATAGCTAACTGTACAACATTGAAGCTTTTAAGTGAGTTCTGCAAGTTATTATGAGTTTCAGTCTTGCTTTTCCAACTCCCAGGCATGCACAAGAATTTAGAAGGAGCCGATATCGACGTCTGCCACCACGAAGGGCTCGGATTTTGCCATAATTTCCAGTCGACGAGGCAAGTCTTATCTATGGGAAAAAGTGGATGCTGCATCTGATTACCTGCAGAGAAATTGGCTAGGGTCCGACTTTTTTGTGTAAAATCCGACCCCACCAGATATCTAGATGCCTAGACCCGGTATTTGTTTTTGTCAGGATGAGGTTAAATGCAATTTTTTCCCCAAATTATCATTGGAGTTCGCAACCCTGTGCATCAAAAGAGCATAGAAAATGTGGCTAACGATGCCATCTGCAACATATGTACCTGGACGAGTTAAGAGCCTGCGTTTTCAAGCTTGTCTTCTTTTCTTTTTTTGTTCACTTCTTGACTGACTTGTTTTCTCAAAACTTTGGGTTATAAATCGGGTTTTATGTTAGGAGTTGTAAAGCAGAGCAAAATCAGGTGATATCAAGTGAAAGAGCAGATTTTCAGTGGGGAAAGGGAGGCACCACCAAGTGCGAAGGTTTTCGTAGCATAAGGTACTATACTTGGTGTTCACCCACTATGTTCACCTGTGCGTGTATGAGTGAGCTGGTTTTTGCACTTAGGCAAGTTCAGTTCTCAGGCGGGTTCTTCAGCTTTTACCCGAAGTTAGGATTATGCAACTCTGGGAAGCCCGAAATGGCTGTGTTGCACCAGCTTTAACCCCAGAAACACAAGGTTCGCAAAGTATTGACCCTAAACTTGTTTCTACATTGACCCCTATAGCACCAGCATGAATGGGAAGCGGTTCAGTTTCACTACATGTTACACGTTAAAAAATGACACTCGGATTGTCTGTGAGGCATTCAATGTGAAGAAGTCAAACCATACATATTGTTCCTCGCTTCAACGTAGAAAAAAAAAATTACGATGTGCCACCCATCCGCTTTTTCTCTTGGATAAGACGCGCATATTAAAATACGGCCATTGCTGTGTGTGTATCATGTTTTTGCGTTTTACCGAGCACAACTATCCTGTTAAGGTGTCAGAAAGGAAGGGAACAGTGCTCTGCAGTAAGAATTGTGAATACAAAAAGCTTTTGGAACAGTGTCATACCGGTGCTCATAACTCTTCTGCATCACTTCTTCAATCTCCACGAAGTATGTCGTGGAAAGTGACACAGGTGCACCACAGCTTTGCACATGGAGAACTCCTGTAGGCCTCATGCGGTGTTGTGGATCTTATTCCCCTCCCAGCACGCTGACAATCGTACTGTTACTACTGTATAAATTTGCCTTGCATTTGCGCTGCAATCTGTTGTATATACAACTCATCGTAGAATTGCTCTTCTCACGAGTTTGTATTCTTTCCGGATTGAACCGAGTGCCACATTTCTTCCAGGTAGTCGAATAACTTAATCTTGAGATGACAGAGCTCTATTTAGAATCATATTTAGTTACCGTCTAGTACATTGGGGAGTACATACGTAATATTAGGGCACGCTTTGAGAAGGTATACTAAAGAACATATTCGCCTGGATCACAGTGAATAAAAAGCGTGTGCAAACTGTTTTGAGCTTGCACACTATCGTATTTCTAGGGCTGTGCGAATATTCAGACTTTTTTTGTATACCGAGGCGAATAACTGTATAGTTGACTCAAATTCTGAATAAAATACGGAATTGTATATTTAAATTTTGAGTCAAAAGAATATCTCTTTCAAAGCAAATATATTAAAACATTTCCGAAGCTGCACATGTAAACTTGAAAGTGCCACAAGAGCTGGTATTCTTACAGCAAAGTGAGGCTGCTGCATACAAGGACCCCTATGCGTATATCATGTACATGTGCTGCATATATGCTGCATATCTGTACGTTGGCTGTACGTGTATTCGGTTTGGTTATGTCACTATTCTATTTGTACTGGCTTCGGTTTTAAAATGAGTATCCACACAGCCCTAGGTATTTTCATGTGTCGACATAAGATGGCATTGAAAGTTGAAAACTGCCCCCTTTTTAAGCTCTGTGTCTTTACACATGTGTACAAGGATATCTGTAACGTGCATTGCAACTTCTAATGTAAAATGCTGCACATTAAATATTTACTCGGCATGTCATGTATGCTCCTGTATATCGTTTGAGTGGTGCAGTACATTATGCAACACTTTGTAGGAGCTCGTCAGACAAATCAGTCACGGTCTTTCCTCCTTCGTTTGTTGAAGATTTCTATCAACCATACACAAAGAGATGGACCAATTTAGAATAAAACGTAAACTAGAAGTCAAATGAATCATTAAAAAAAATTTGTACATATTACTACACATCACAGTTACATTACCCAGCAGATATAAAGCTTGTCAAAATGCTGTTGCCAAAAATACTGGAAGCACTGAATCCGCAGTTCTGATTTGCCTTTCGTGACACAATTCCTGCAAACACATTTTTCTTCGGTGTGATGCAAAAGTCTGTGCACTGTGATTAAGCTGTTTCTGATTAGTGGAATGATGAGCGTGTTTCTTTGAAATGTGCGTCTATTAGTTTCGACTCTCTTCTTTCACTTGCTCAGTGAATGAGCAAGTGGTTATGGTTTCAGGGACAGTGGTGGCTTGTGTGTGACAGGAGCGGTGCTGCTCCTGTATGCTTATAGGAGGATGCATACGGGTGCGACAAACCCCCGTTCGGAAAGGTGTTCCCGTGTTTCATTTTTGTTGCGAGGAATGAAGAGCTCCTGTACCCGCATTTT
Organism: Ornithodoros turicata; assembly: GCF_037126465.1. Taxonomy (NCBI): domain Eukaryota; kingdom Metazoa; phylum Arthropoda; class Arachnida; order Ixodida; family Argasidae; genus Ornithodoros; species Ornithodoros turicata. The sequence continues at coordinate 12,890,105 of NC_088205.1, read as the reverse complement.
AAAAAAAAAATTTTGATGCGATGCCATCTCACGTTCAGCCCATCTGGTTGTACCACTGGTTGGTGCACACCCTCACCATGAGCCACCATTGTTCAAGGACAATCTTTAAAAAGTGCTTAACTTCTAATAACTCTAGTGGAAAATGGTGTTCTGGGGTGCATCATTTTTTGAATGTCATATAATGTTTTCTGTGTGCAAAGCATATATTTTATATTTATTGAAATAAAAACGTTTCTCCTATATACACCTTGCTTAATTCCACTTTTGGAATTGTATCGGGTACTCTTTAACGTGGCCTGTCGAGCTTGTGGAATTGTGCAGGAAAGGTAAATACCTGCTTAAGTAAAGCTTATAGAGCTTACCCCAGCATGTAACCCCTTGAATGGAGTAAAGTGTTGATGGTGCGAGATTGATGCGTGTCTGGAATGACTATATAGGCTCCAAAATTGCTGTGAGCCGGTGGTGGTACTGCAAGCATCCATCGTACCCTGTTGTTTTTATGCACCACTAACACAGAACCTCAATACGAGGACAATGAGGGTATATGGAAAGTGAGAAATGATCGAATGAGCAGGTTATAGGTATATGTTAAGGCTCGAGAAAGGGCGTGTTATCCCACAAGGGACTGAAATCGCTCGCGAATATCGATCACTGTTATCGTACAACAGTCTGTAAGCAAATAATTCAGCATTTTCACCTATAGTCGACCTCTGAAGTGTGATAGGTTGAAAACAGAAATCATTTCGCTAATTTAAAGTAGCACAGAACTCACAGGAGAACACACAAAGCCTAAAAAAATGCATGCATCAAAACATTTTGTGCTATTCGGCAAATTGACGAACATAAAGTCTTAAACTGAAACTCAGGCAGTTATCCCCAAAACAAAAATATTTCCAGGGCAGGAATTTTGAGTATCCGTGGATATCAAAGCACTAGCTGTAAAAGCCTTAATACCTAAACAGTGTATGGCTTACATGGGTCTGATTATAAACCGTTGGCATCTGCGCGTTGTATCTGTAAGCCATATCTGTGATAATGAAATTATAAAGACGGATGCCACTGAAAGGCTTTGCCAGCTGCAGGACTCGACCCCACATCATCTGGATTCGAGTCCTGCAGCTAGCCATCCTTTTCAGTGACTTCCTTTTCTAATTGTTCTTATTCACTTGAGGCTGTGTGTGCTGTCCTTTCTTCTGTGTTCCAGCCTTAGAACGTTTCCATTGTGATAGTGAGTTTGAGCTTTCCGAAACCGAAACTGACTATAGGATGAATGACGGCCTTCCGTTTGCATCGGGCGGTATCATGGGCGGTAGCATATGCCACCTAGCCTGCTAAGAAAGTAACGGAGCTGCAATTTAGTTAATTCATAAAGTATTTGGATGTTATTTAATAAAACACTATTAGTTATGTCTTTTTTTTTTTGCGCCACGAGTTACGATTGTGATGAGTATCGTAGCGATGCGAGCGCCGCCGCCATGGTTTGTTTTGTTTGTTTCTGCCTTCTGTTTCTGTCACGACGGTCACGAGTTCTGTCTGCCCCTGAAACCATTTGACCGGGGCAAACAGAGAACAAAAGCAGTCAGTATGAAGAGTATTGTCACTCTGTTGTCTGTCGTGGGGACGAAAGAGCACACGGTCCAACAAGTGAAACCGGTGGAACGACCTGCCAGATAAAACCATTATGTCTCTGACTAAGCTCCACCACATGTATGACCGATGTCACATGCTAGGATCAATACGGTCTTGCGCATTGGAGCTTGGGAGAAATTGACTGCTCACTTAGTCCGTGGAGAAAGTCTGTGGCACACCAGTTGCAGTCTGGGCAACGGTGTGAGCCGTTCTCCCAATAAGACTTACTAAATCCCTGCGTGTGTTATTTCGGAAAAACTGTCTTGTGCTATTGATCACTTCCCCTGTCAGTATGTCCGTGGGCACTGAGGAACCGAGCGACACCTTACTGTCCGGAAAGCGCCGGTCATGGAAAGGTGAGACCTCTCACATATTTTACTGATATTGACACGTTATCATTTTGCAATAACAACGTTACCGCAAAATTTCCGGTTGGACAAGCGCAGCAACAGCAGCAGCATCGGAAATTCGATTCGTAACGATCAAGTGCAGTTGACCATATTGTTGCATGAGTGCCGGCTGTCCCCAAGTCATTCGTGCGTGAAGTGCTGTAGCGCGCTCGTGCTGTTGTCCGGAGTAGTAACTCAAGGGTTAGATTAACCAACTGCAGCGGCTGATGTAGGTTTGACGTCACGTACGTACAGCTGATCGGTAGCAGACGCATTTTAAGTTGACATGCGTGCGCCGCTTTATTATTCCTGTATTCACTGTCGTTGCCGCGTTTTGCTTACTGCGATTTCTTTATCAGTTTATACAGTGGGTAATAAAACGCCGCATGTATCGCAAAATGTATCGCTGTGTCAACAAAACGGCCTTCGCTTCAAGGCTGTCTATGTCGCTAACATATGGTGCGGGCGCCTGTGACTTTTTGGCTTTTTCGCACAACTGCAGATCGGCGAACATTGCATTATATCTTTCCATTTTGCTTTAGATAATTGATGCGGTTCTGGAACAAACGTATCACATCAATAACGCAGCTGTTGGTTGGACAGCTTTGTTATCTTTATATGTTTTCTACTCTTCTGTAATCCTTATGTCACTCTTGTCCAGTGATTAGATACGAATGTTTGCGGATCTCACAATATTAACAGTTTAAGAGACCACAATGAGAATGATAACATTCATAGGGTTAGTAGAAAAAGTTTTTCTAGCAGCATGTGAGAGTCTTGAACCTTAGAACACCGCTTTGTAAATAAGCTGTGGAAAATTTTGTCACCGTAGGCTTTTCCCAACAATAATAAACAGATAATGATATGTACTCTGTGGTGATAACTCCAGTTGTCCACAGTGTGCTCCTCTGTGTTATTGTCTGTGTTACTCTGAGAGTACTGTTTTGAGCCAGTAAGACTGCCACGCAACATTTACAGTCAAGTCTCGCTTATCCGGGCACCTCAAGAGTCGTCCCTTTTTGTCCAGGTAACGAATTTGTAGATAAGCGAATCAAGCAAACTTTCAAGGGAAACCCAAAAACTTAGGAGACCTCTTTATTGCTCCAGAAGAAAGAAAACAAGGAAAGGGTCGTCCCTGGTATTCGCTACCTTGAAAAGTCGTGCAAAGTAGGCTCCTCGAAATTAATAGGCACCTTTGACACGTGTGACGGAAGCTCTCTTGGCGTTCTCGATGAGCATGTCTACTTCTCATGTCACCGAGCCAGGAAGAAAAAGTGTTTCTTCGAGCTTCTCAAACATGGAAATCCTGGACCCTGCAAAATGTAGGTTTTTCTCTTTTTGCTGGAGGACGTCGTAGGTAGTGGACTTCTCCAAATCAATGGCCCTTTGGCCCAGACGAAGAGACAAGGTGCTTTCGGGCATCCTGGACACTCACACATTAATTTCTTGTGTCCCATGAATACAGGACATGTCTTCCTTTTCTAAACTACCATCTCTACTGTGTACCCATACATGGCAAAAGGGAGTGACCTCTGAGGAAAAGGGAGCTGCAGGCTACAGAAGACCTCAATGAAAGGTTACCCTTTTCCAGAACAACGCAAACACAGCATGTGTCAATGACAAAGGCCATTGTCACATTTCCGGAGAAGCGAATCAGCATAACATGTGGTCTAGGACATGTGTACCCGTACTTGCTGTTCAGATACAGAATGAATAATACTGATAATGAATTCCAGATAACTGAGACAAAAGCCAATGGTAGCGGTTTCGTACCAGGTAATGTAGTGCAGATAACGAGTTTTTGGGATACCCGAATTCTGGATAAGCGAAACATGACTGTATAAGAAAACAAAAGACAGAGAGAGAGACTGCATCTTTTGGGCATTGCGCCAAACAAGTTTCAATGATGCTAACTTTTTATTGAAACCCTTCTCGTGTTTTGAGACGTTGTTTAGTTATTTACACTGTCGTTACCGTGACGGTTACAGAATTTTGGTGTGCCACAAATATGGTCTGCTGATGTGATGGCACTACTCTATCAAACCATGGACTAACCTACGCAGGTTAGCCCTACAAAGCTGGCATTCCATGCTAAATGATCCGAACAGGTAGCTCGATCATCACCGATATTTTTCTGCAAAATTGTGTAAGTACAGGGCTTTAAGAGATTTGTAGTTTCGAAGGTCTCTGTCCAAAATGTATTTCCTTCAATATTTAAAAGTGCTTGAAAGGTTGTGCAGAGTGAGAGAAGTGCGCCTTACATTTTTTGAAATTAATTGTTCCGTTCTAAATTCAATAACCTTCTAAATGTGATTTTTATGTAATTGGAAGGTGTGACAGTCTACCCTGTACACGTCATGAAAAATTCCCCTCCTTTCCCTTCGTCATGAAAAATTTCCCTCTCATTCTCTTGTGGGATGTGCAAAGGACGTGATTTTCAAAATTTTTCCCTTTCTTATCCCTCTTCTTTTTAGAATGTGTCTGTAATATAAACACAGTCTCAAACTGTATGCCCTTTTGGGTGAACATGAAACAGGTTTCTCTTTTGTTTGGGCACTACCTCCTGAGCCAGCAACACCTGAAAATGAAAGTTTCGCAAATTTGGCAATTTTTAAACTGAGTTTTTGAAATGTGGTGGTCCAGATAAAAATAGCACCATTATGTGATTCATTTATACAATACTTCCATTATGTGCTTCTAAGAAACTAGAAAGCTATTATTTGATATGCGTGAGGAAATATTTTCAATGACATAAAGGTCGCGTTCGGAAGGTTATAGAATCAAGCGGTTATGAATCAAACGATGGCACACGCAAAAATATGGCACACTTTTCGCACTCGGTGCAACCTTTCTATCACTTTTGAATTTTGAAGAAATTTTTTTTTTTAATTTTTTTCGCACAGCCTTCCAAACGACTTTTCCCTCAAAGCCCCGTACGTGCACAATTTCGTAAAAAGAAATATTGATGATGGTCGAGCGACCTTGTTTGGATCATCTGGCATGGCCCAGCCTGTCGCTGTAAAATATAGCTGGAAACTATAGCTCATCTGCTGGAAAGAATACGAGCGACATGCGGCATTTTTATTGAATATGTAACATGAGCGTTGTTGCAAGGTGTGCCATTCAGCTACATTATTGGTTGGCTCTCTCTTTTGTAGACGTTGTGGATGGCATCCAGACGCGACACGTCTTGGCCCTTCTAGGGTTTCTTGGTTTCGTAAACGTGTATGCCCTGCGTGTCAACCTGAGCGTTGCATTGGTTGCCATGGTCAACCACACTGCCATCAAGTCAAACAGCTCGGCCAGGCTCGAAGAGGCCTGCACTGTCAACATAAAGAACATAACGCAGGAAAAGCTTCAAGTAAGGTCCTCATACTTTGCAGTCTGCTTATCCTGTTTCATGCGTGGCATGGGATATGTAACACTGTCGAGGTGGATAGAGGATGTAACGAGACAAATGAAGGGTGCAAAAATGTACAATATACAAAATGCATTGGTAAAGCATTAAAAAAGAAAAAAATGTACTGCTGATAGAAATTGAATGCATGTGTAATCTGACTAGATAAAGGAATTTGGAACCCTCTCTACAAGACGCAGATACCCACGCATAATGTAAGACTCTGAGACTAGGGAACACGAAGGGTCAGACTTCATGTTGTGTCTATCCCTTCATGTTCCCTGGTCTCTGAGTGTTGCATTATGCATCAACTTCACCAGCTAGTCATTGTTTCATTGACAAATAACCACACTGCAATTTCAAGATTTATGTTTGCAAGAAACAGAAGAAGGGTCGACCAACTTGCTACACAATTGAAAAAGAAAAAAAAAAGGAGAAAAGAAGAGAGAAAGAAACCTAGTTGTTGTCCGTATACGGTTCAGACAAATTCGTCACCACTCACAGGGGCAGGTCTTCGGGGGGGTTGGAAGAGGGCGATATGGACGATCCTGACAACCACCTGAGCGTAGTCCACTGTCTCAACCAGTGGTCGAGTTACGACAACGTATGTTTATTATGTGTGAAGGTAAGGAGTTTCTATCTATAGACAACACAATTTATTTGCAGTGTTGCTTGACCTTTTGCCCACACTGTGTATTGTAGGATGGCCCTCTGGAGTGGGACGAATACAGACAGGGAATTGCCCTGGGCGCCTTCTTTTACGGCTACGTACTGACTCAGGTGCCCGGTGGACGCTTGGCGGAACGAGTGGGAGCCAAGTGGCTCTTTGGAGGAGGCATCCTCGTGACGGCTCTCCTTACCCTTCTCACCCCAGTGGCTGCTCTCAGTAGCTTTGGCGCCTTTGTGGTGCTCCGAGTCATTATGGGTCTTGGAGAGGTAAGTAGTCTCTTGGGTTGTTTTCTTTTGTACGTGCACACCTGGCCCACCCAATATTCTGCTTGTAGGTACCCTGTATGACACGTAGCAGAATGTGTCACTTCCCCCGTTTGGCCACAAAGCCAGCCTGTTTTGGAGTTCCAAAATGGCATGCATGTGCCATTGCATGACTTTTCAAACGGACCATCTTGAAAAATTGCAATATTGTGCATTATGCGTAGGATCCTGGGTTTTGGGGATTTACATTGTTTTTTTAAAATTGGGGGCGTAAAAATCTGTTTTTGTTTCAGGATCCGTAAAACGGTGAAATCTGGTGATATCGGGCAGAAACTAAACAATGAGCGCGTCTCGCACATTAGATTAACATAAGATGTGGAACAACCGTGCCAAATGTCCAATGCTCAGTGTTCTCCTGTGCCCATATTGATGGCTGAATTGGTACTTTGCAAAGTTCATTATTGGGTTTTATGCCAGGTGATGTTTATGCAGATCGGGGGGGGGGGGTAAAACGTGTTTTACCAGGTTTTACGCAAAGACACGGAACCCTAATTCTGCAGGAGTTCAAGATCAAGGCCTGGAGCTCATATTGTTGAGCTCACTGCACAACAATGATGATGCTAAAGAGATGCATACGACTCACAGCCACCCACCCACATGCACCGTTACACCGGCCTGCACTAACACCACTTACGTTCTGAAAAATTAGAGGGCTTAGAAGATGGTAGAACATGCTAACACCAGCTTTGTTACTGCCAGCACAAGATGCTTAGTTTTGAAAAGTCTCAGCTGCAGTGGTAGCCAAATGTCTACTAGTACATATACACATGTACTGAAACAGTTTCTGCAGAGGCAGACGTATAATTATATCTTCATCTGTCGAATACTTGTACAGCACTGCTAATGTTGTGTAGTACAATGACTTGTCTTTCAGTTTATCTGGATGCAGGGAGCCCAGAGTAAATTTTTCACTCTTCCCTTTCAGGGTGTAACATTCCCTGCCATGCACGCCATGATAGCCCGGTGGCTTCCCAAAGACGAACGCAGTCTCCTTTCGACAATCATTTACTCGGGTGGACTCTGCGGGACGGTGGTTGCTATGCCTCTGTCGGGCATCCTGTGTGCTTCCAACTTCTTGGGAGGCTGGCCCGCAGCATTCTATGTGTTTGGTAAGCAACTAATAAACCATTTTAGCTGGAAGGATACCCCTGAACCCAGTGTGTAAATCAATGGGACTCTCAAGACGATCGTTATTGGTTGTTACTTTCATGACCTGTTTCGTTTAGTTGTTGTTTTTGAAGTTGTTGATGCCAATGTATTATGGATGACCTGATGTGTACAACATTCTGTTCCTTATAGTATGTTTTTCTTTCTTAGCTTATTGCAACTGCTGCACTGCAACCGGGTGCCCGGCCTTAGTCAAGCAGCTAGGCTGCTTTTTGCCGGACACTCGGCGTTCATGTTATGTATGAACAAAATAAATAAACTAAATGAATGAATGAATGAATTGCAGGTTGCCTCTTTAGGGTGAAACCTGATTTTTACCTGGCAAATTTTCCTTCACTGAGATGTCTGTAGGAATGCACACTAACTTGTTTGGTAGCAAATGCAGTTATATCACCATTTGTACCAAACCAGTATAGTTTGAGTAACTGAGCCCAATTTGTCCCCGAATTTAGCATACTGGAAGTTATTCCACCCAAATTCGCATGAATTTAGAGGACATGTTTATTTGTTGGGCTTTCACCCCCCAATTTAGAAAAAAAATTCCCCGAAAACTTCAGTCTCTATTATAATCGAATTTTATAGCCAGCACTTTCATTGCCGTGTCATCCTTTGCAATCACTTCCAGGTGTTTGTCAAACAGTCAAGTCGCAGATTCGAGATAAAGCCTGCTGTTTACGTTTTGCGTACCTCAAAACCTCCCTCACCTCAGTCACCTTTGCCTCGTTCACACACCCTTGTGATGTCCGTCAAGGTACAGCAGGTCACGCTTACGTCACTGTCACACCAAAACCCAACGTGAACATGTTGTTCACATTTCTTGTTTGTCTCAAAAACTACAGCATTCTTCTGGATGAAATTCTGCATTTGGAATGTACACACAATTTACAGTCTAATGCAAATCTGATCACAAAATTATTCTCCGGATCGAGGCTGTCCCTTTAAAGCCTTTGCCACTGCTGACGGATGCATAGGCTTTCTGCCCAGTCATAACGTTCAGTCTTCTGTTTTACATAGGTGTCATAGGAATCTTATGGTTCGTGCTTTGGGCTCTCCTGGTGCACAACAGTCCCCAGGAACATCCCAGAATTAGCCAGGAGGAAAGAATCTACATCGAGACAAATCAGGGCGACGAGCATAAGCGAGAAGTAAGCATGCTGTGGAAGCAAATTCAGTAGTGAGAAGATCAGAAAAAACACACACTACACTCCAATACAATGTAAGCGCTACCATCACAGTTATATGTATCTCCACCAGTGGACATTGTATGCATTGAAAATGAGGCATGCAAGAAAATGATATTCACATGCTTTGTTAATTACGAATATTTTATGCAACTTTGCTCTAAGTATTCTAGTATTTTTGCAACACGATAAGTGTACGACCAACAGTTTGAAGCACGTGGGCGCACTACGTATTGACTTGGAAGCGTCACGCGCCTGCCTAAGCCAATCGCAGGTGTCTTTAGATTTGTCTGCGGGTTGACCTGTAGGACTTCGCTTGTCCCGAAGTGTGGACGTGTACTTTTGAGGGGCTTAAAGGGGTTGTGAAAGCATTTCCAAGGTTTTGAAGAGATAATATTCCATTCCCATACATTCCTAAATCCATTTCCATTCAGGTCGTTTATGTGCACCTCAAAAATAAAAGGTTGAATTGAATTGCATTGAATGTGTACTACACGTGCACATCAAAACGCTGTGTTGCTGCGATCCCGCGTTTTGGAGTGTTGTTTTATCGTGCAGAAAAGAAGTGCATTCTTTTCCTTTTCCATGACAATGTATACTGTTGTAAACGAAGGGAGCCGCGCACTGGGGAACGACCTTCGGTACGGTATTTCAAAAATCACTTACCGTGTGTCTGCCGACGTCTCTCAGCGCCGTTCGGTGCCACCGTTGACGGTGGCTCTGAAAAATCGCAGTTTAAAAAAAAAACAGCAGCTAAAAAAACCTTTAGATGAACATTGTGTGCGGAATCCGTGGGCTACAACGTATGAAGCGGATCTGTACATTTAGTGGGTTGCGTGTGGATTCTCAACCCTTTCAACTTAGCATGTCAGGATGGTTACTGTGCCAAGTGTAAACCCTATAATTCCTCTCGGATATTAATTGTGTTCCTCTCCTGTCTTCAGACACTTGCTATTCCCTGGAGAGCCGTTCTCACATCACTGCCGTTTTGGGCCCTGATGCTGGCCCACTTTGGTCAGAATTGGGGTGCCTACACCTTGCTCACGGAACTGCCCAGTTATCTCAAGAACATTCAACACTTGCCAATCACAATGGTGTGCAATTACTCCTTCTTGTCAGTCGAAATGTTTTGTTTCTGTGTTTTGCTCACTGTGCTGAGCACAGTGAATGCATGTTGTATAAGAGGTTGAGCATCATATTGTGCATTACAGAATGGCTTTTTGTCTGCCACTCCATACCTGTTGCAAGCCGTCGTGAGCTGGTTAGCGGGATACCTAGCCGATCGTGTACGTCGTAGCGGTCGATTTTCTGTCAGCGTTATACGCAAGTTTTGCAATTCAATTGGTATGTTTCTATTGCTCCAGCTGTTAAATTGCATTGTTCTTGCTTCGTATTGATATGTAATTGGTAATTTGTCTTTGATTGTATTTGTTGATATCTGTGACTGCATTTAGTCTAACTTTACCCTCAAATGGTTCATGCAACCGGCTCTGGCCAGAAGTACATATTTGAGAACAGACTCAAGAATGAGACCGATCTTGAATTGGTTTGTGAAAATGGGCCATGCGTGTTACAGCTGTGCTAAGCAGAGATGCTCAAATCTAAGTGGTGTATTCTTTCTAGCATTCTTTGGAGCAGCCATTTGCCTGTTTGCGGTTTCATTCGTTGGCTGCAATGCCAAGCTCAGCGTGGTGCTCTTCACCATTGCGATGGGCATCAATGGATTCTCCTTTTCTGGGTACATGGTCACCCACGTCGACATGTCACCAGATTTTGCTGGTGGGTTGCGGTTTTTGTAGTGTTTGCAATTTTTGAAAGCTTTGGACTATTTTTTAAAATTTTTCCTTTAGGCACCCTGATGGGGATGACAAATGCATTTGCAAACCTGGCCGGAATACTAGCACCACTGGCAGTAGGGAGCCTGACCAATAGTAACGTAAGAAGCTTTTATCTCGTGGCCCCGGTGCAGCATTTTATGACTGAAATTCTTATTAAATTACCTCGTGGTACGTAAACAATGAAAGGGTTCCCGTCGTGAAAGTACTCGGTGAAGGGTCCTTGCAAATTGCAGTCCTTTGGGCTTTGCAGTTTTAACGAGGATGTGCAGAACAACACTGGGTCTCATAATAGATCTTTATAAATACGTAGCTCATTTGCAAGTTATTAAAAAGGAATGCTGACTCCTCCTTTTACCCTCTGTTGGGAACCCTCTGTTCTGCTGTACACGAACATGCCTAATACACTTGAAGAGGAGGTTTGGATGTTTTCTTTTAGACATGCCCATGCCATATATCGTATTTGACCGCATATAATGCAAGTTCTTTCTTTTTTCCCTCGAAAATGAACCCTTAAAAATAGGGTTGTGCTATACGTGGTACCTAGGTGCCGCACTCACTATCACAGGCCTCTCCCCCTCAGCATTTCCAATTTCCCCATCCCAGCTAAGCAGTGATTTGTCCACAATGGTGCGTCACATGATGGAGCAAGTACTGAGAGAGGGTGAAAGGGAAGTGTGTCGCTCTTTCATATGTGTTTGTGGGTGCATTGGCAAAACCGAAAGTGACTCGAAAATGCTGCAAACACTAAAAAGGCGAGCAATATGTATTGGAAGGTGAGGCTTCGAATAACGTGTCGGCATCCCACAAACTCGGCGTGAACAAGTCGAACATTCATCGTCAGCATCAGCAACGGACATCGCTGTTCTTCTGCGAGTCTACGTGGAGAGCCTCTCGTAATATGAAGTCTGGAGTTTATCCAAGGATCAATCCTCGTCAGATACTCGATGATCCTGACGATCCTCGTCAGGATAGCGACATCGAAAACATCTAAGCAGCACAGCAGCGAGTGGTCACGTGTTTTTGCTCAGTAAACCATCTGGAAAGTGTTCGCATCCGATTCGAATCGGTGATCACTTCTGCTCAGCGTCTGCAATTTTAATTACTATTCACACACAGTAATTCCACAATCCTGCGTTGCACTATTCGCGGGCTCGCAGTAGCTTTTCTCCCGTGGGACAGTGAACATGTCGCTTCGCATTATATTCGCCCGGTTATTCCCCCCCAAATTGACCTCCGACCAATTCGGGTTAAACCCGGTTTCTCCCCGAATTCAAGTCACTATGAAATCCTCAAGTGACGTTTCCACTGAAGACGAATAAAGGTCGCCACGTGTAACACATGTAAGAATGGGTCACTTACGTCCCCAGCAATACACCCATGCGTGTCAACACTGTCTGTGCCTTCGGGGATTACCGCTGGAAGATCACGATCCCGAAAAAAAAAAAAAAAACATAAAAAAGAGATTAGGAAAGGACTTAATAGACAAGAGGAGAAACAAAAACACCCGAAGGCACAATTATTGCCCGATTTCTCCCCGAATTACAGATTTAAAAATAGTGCCCGATTTTTACCCCCCGAATCTGAGAAAGGCATTTAACCCGAAAAAGTCACTCCCTAATTATATGCGGTCAGATACAGTACTTCGACACTGTCCGCAATCACATGGACATGCAGTGAGGGCCCGGTTGGATATTTAGAGCCTGAGGTTTTTGGGAAATATTTTTTTCTAAATTCGGTGGTAAAAATCGGGTAACATGTGCTCTAAATTCATGCGAATTTGGGTGGTAAAACGAGACTAACCGTACCGGTTTGGTACAAATGGTGATGTAACTGCATTTGCTGCCAAACAAGTTAGCATGCATTCCTATAGAAGTCTCAGTGGGGGCAATTTGCCGGGTAAAAATCGGGTTTCGCTCCGAAGAGGTAACCTTCTATTCGGGGTGCAGATTCGGGGAAGAATTGGGTAAAACCCTAAAACTTCACGCTATGATAGATATTTTGCATTGGATTGGGCCCTGTATTTTTTTACTTTGACCGAAAGCAATTGAGTGTATGCTTCAACAAAGGCAATGTATGGTCATTTGCTTGTGGTCCTTGTAACAAGTGCATGAAGTGAGGAATGCTGGGGAATGCATTTCAGGAAACCATAGGACAGTGGAGCAAAGTATTCTACCTGTCGTCTGGAACTTTCATTGTCTCAGGCGCAATCTTCATCCTCTTCGGTTCGGCGGAGCTTCAGCCCTGGGGTTTGTATGCCCACGTTCGGGGCACCCAGTTCAGCGGGACCCCGGGCACCCTCGGCGGAGGGGACATTTCGGGGGCCACCTACCAGGCCACAGACGACGCCTCGCCCGAGAGTCCAAAATCCACCGATGCCTTCCCTACTGAGGCTTATTAACTGCAGCTCAAAGATCGGTGTGGAGGTAAGAGTATCGTGTGATATGTTGGTTTTCTCTGCAGCGGTCTTACCCCCTAGCGTTGTGTAAGCACACCAAAGTGGTGATGAAAAACCCTTGCCCGTGTAACGCCATGTTCTTGCGGCAAAGGAGAGCAGCTATGTTATTCTGCCAATTTTTTTTGTAATGTACTGTTATGTTTTATGAAGCTGTAGAACTCCCACTGAACAATGTTCTAGGTCAAAAATAACTTGGCCGAGTTCTGTTGCACGCTCTTGTTTTTGGCACAAGAGCGCAGCGTTTGGCTTTCTATGTCTCCTTCTGAGAGTGTGTAGTGAACTTTTCAGGAAAGTTTGTGGGTTTTTAAAACCCTCTTTTGTGCTTGCAATCTGTTACTGCTCCGGGACACAAGAAAGTGTGTTGCTTCATGCCAACCACGGAACAAGTAAGTGTCGGTTTCGTCATTTGAATAACGTGAGACTAGTATAGAATTAAAGTACACTGTGGTTACACTAGGTTATATGGGATATCTTATTGTCACCACAATTTTTACCGTTTTTTTATCTTTAATTAGAAAGTCAATGATTGGTGTTGGCAACTGGTGCAGTGTTGTAGAGGCATCTCCATGTTGTAGAGGCGAAAGTGCAGAGAACAACACTGGGACCTGCCTGGGCGTGCTGACAATATCTTCTTCTGTAGCAATGACTATTTACTTTATGACCAAATTGCTGAATGCTGCCAACAAAAATGACTAGTAGTTGTGTGCATCGATGTTTACTCTTCACTGTTATAATGGTGTGTAGCATATTTATCTCATTCGAACATGTGTCTGTGCTGTATGAATTGACAAGGGTCAGCAACATCTAGAATGCCAATGATAGTTGTGCAAGTGTCACATTTTGGCAGTGCTAAATGTCTGTCGATACTGCACATGTTAAAAATATGTGCACTGGTGAAGATTGACCTTTGCCCTCTAAAATGTGTAAAATGATAATTATTATGAGACCTTGCTGACTGCAAAGTAAGCATTCTACGTTACTTCGTTTTATTGTTTCCTTTTATAGCTTCGGGGTTTTATAGAAACAGTGCTGCTTTGTTTTTCATTCATCATCAGTGTTTGACATTTACGTACATGGAATAAGCTATTTCTGATGCTGTGTTGCAAATGCATGATGTTAATGTAAATATCATTCACACAGCAGCACTTTGTTTAAAGATGTTCAAGTGAACTTCTGCCTCCTTATACATATAAGCAAATATTTATATACTACATATATGCACACATACATACATATATATATATTTGTTATGACTGTATGCTATTTATTGCCCTTGATGATGATGAACTGTACATCAAAAACTATTTTACAAAATCACGACTGTAGGATATATCTGTCTTTTGGACTTCATAGATATGCCATGTATTCCACTTAGTAGTTTTATGTATATCATGCTATGCGACATAAGAGTCTATATATGCAGTCTATTTTGAGCTATCGTATACATTCCTGTCCAGCATGAGCTCAAAGCTGGTTGCACTACGTTATTTATTCCTGAATTGGTAACAGATACATACATATATTTACTATAATTGTACTTATGAAATCCATTTTTATATTGCAGCCCCAGTCAGTTATAATATGTACTGGAAACTGTTTATAAAAATCCAGCTTATGGTAGGCTGCTGGGCACAGCAAACTTTTCCACAGCAAGGGTCACACTATATTGAGTTCAATATACAGGTTTTTTTTTATCCATTACAGAATGTTTATAAAAATGCCATGAGAGCAGCATAGATGTGATTTTTGCAGTTGAGTTCTCCTGCCGGGCTGACATCCTCTCGAAGAAAGTATGCAACGAGAAGATGACTAATTACCTAAAATTAAGGAATGAACTCTTTAATTAGGGGATTCTGGGCAAAAGCGGGAGATCAGAATGAGAGATCATCCTAGTTGAAAGCCATTCTATGTTTAAAAAATCCTGAAACATGCACGTGCGTGAAGATATCCACCCCCTAATTTTGATACGCAAATGAGCCGAAACTGAAACTGCGGCGGCCCGGAACGCATGAGGTACAGCCTCACTTCACGTCAGAGGGCCACGTGATTTAGAGCGATGGAGATGATTGGAGTTGGTGCCGACGTGAGGGCCAGATAAATCGCTTTCCTGCGTAGATAAGAGTCCATTGGCGAAGGTAATGCGCTTCTTGGCGCGCTTTTTCAGTTTTTGCTCATTTGCATATCAAAATTTGGGGATGGATATCTTAACGCAGATGCGTGTTTCAGGATTTTTTGAACGTGAAATGGCTTTGAACTACTGCTATCCCGGTTTTGCCCAATATCCCCTAATTAAAGAGTTAAATTAATAAATTTTAGGTAATTAGTCATCTTGCAGTTGCATACTGTCTTGATGTCAGCCCGGCCGTAGAATTCAACAACAAAAACGACATCTATGGTGCTGTCATTGCTTTTTTATAAAAATTCTGCAACTGATAAAAAAAGCACCCTGTAGTTCTGCTTATTCTAAGGCTCAATAGCGTGTTATAGCGAATCCAGGCAGCAAGCCTGACCTTCGGAGGCTGAGTAGTTGATGTAAACGGAGCATCTAATCTGAAATAACGAATGTGCCCCTTGCACAACAAACACTATGCCATCCTGACATCGATTCACCTGCGGTGCAATTTGTAAAACATTCTTGTCCTAGCGATGTCCACCAAAAGACAACAGGCATCGTTTCCAATAGTGAGGTGCTTTTTCTGTAGGAGTTTTGTCACAAAACATTTGCTCACACTTGCCCGTTCTGTCTGCCTTTAGAAAAGTGCCACATCTGGATTCAGTTGTGTTGTTTATAGTAAATAAGCAGATATGGTCAACTCACCCGCTGAGCTAAACGGTGTACGTTGTATGCATAAAACGGATCGCGGACAATCTTCTTTCGCCAAAATTGCGGAACATTTTGGCGGTTTGTCACAAATACCGCGTTAGTCTGATCCAGCATTACACATTCCAGCAGGGAAGGAAGTTTGATACAATCAGTCCCAGTTACAACGATACCGCTTATAACAAAGTATATAGTTATAACCGACGACCTGCGAACGACACTCAGAGTAAAACACGAAATAAATGGCGGCCTGGTCAGCCGAGAACGAATGTCTCGTTCCTACATGTATTCTAGTGGTGCCACCTGGTTCTTGACATCTGGCGATCCCCCTCCCTTACACGTGCGATAAATTGCGCGCACATCGTGAACCATTTTTGACGGAGCCGACAAGGAAGCCTAGATCATGAGCGAACATGGAGCACGCGAAAATGGGAAGAAAAAAAAAAAGATAGGGAAATAGTATTCAAAAATCTGACTACATGTGCGCCCCCCAATAAATGTCGCATGGCAAGAAGTTCGCATGTCCGTAGCGATGTAATTTTATTCGCCAGAACATCATGTAAAATTATCAAACGTCAATAGGACCAACGTCCTATTAACGTTCTGCAACGAACACTTTTGATCAGTTCGTATTTGACGTTCTACCTTGCAAAACGACCGCAGCCGAATAACGAACTCCCCATATAGCGAACGATTGTTAATCCGTGCTCGACAAATGGAAGAAAATGTAGCGTGTTCGTTGTTCATGGTCTGTATTGTGATTGCTCTTGCCGAGCAGTGCATACATGACATTGCTAAAGTTATATGGGTTCATTTTTGTAAATAATACTTTCCTTACCTGATCTGTTCTGTGCAGTTGAAGTAGTTTATGTGCAGTTTTGTCTTCGGAATACCCTTGTTAGTTGGTTCTGACCCCGTGGTAAAGAAATTGCTGTTACGCGCGCGGCTGTGGTGTCAACCTTGAAATTAGCGTATGCTGCCAAGAAATTGAATTTTTATATGTTGATTGATTGATTGAGCGATTTTCGTTGTCGTTTTTTGTTGCTGCGAAGTTTGTTACAAGTCGACTTAAAAGAAACGACTCGTTCCGTAGAAAGCAACTGTCAGTCTGGATTGTATTTTCGGACCGCACAAAAAGTGCAGCCAATCTGATTTGACAATCCCAGTGCTGTTGCCCTATGCCAACGCACACGCCTGACATTTATTTGTATATTTTTGATAACGCGCAACGGGACGACACTTTATCTTGTTTACTTCGTATATATAGTCACATGTCGAAGAGTGCCAACTTAGCATTGCTCTAGCTCTGTTTGGTCACAAATATCGTTGATGTACAAAGCCTGAGATTCTATATGTGGTAAGATGTGCATGTAATAAAATGAATTGTTGCTGCTTTGATCACAGACAACTTTGGATCTGTCTAATCGCAGATTTGGATATTTTATTCATCGCTGATTGGTGGAGCATGTCGCGCTTTCTCGCGATATCGGCGAGCGCGCTTGAGCGAGCCTTATCGGGTTTGTTACTTGCAACGAGGCGCACGCTGTTTTCGAGTCAACAAAATTTTGTTGCAGGTACAGTAAACCATTGTATATTATGAAATCGCTTTATCCGAAACCACCTCCCCGTCCCGACCGAAATGTACGCGCTTCGAACCAGATTATTCGAACTGCCAGCCGACTCCTCTTGGTGGCAAAGGCGAGCCGGCGAAAGCTCGTACGAAAAACCCGGCTTACGTCTTTTTGGCTATCTCTCATTTGCTGCGTGAATTAGAAGGCTACAAAGATATCCACTATCAAGGTTTATTTGCTTGCTTTGATTTTTATTTTTGTAGGCTTCCGGCGGGGTACTGTCACCGATTTCGTGGCAATTCCGGGTTTATCGAATTTCTGCTTATGTCCAACTTTTTCTCAGTCCTGTTGGTTTCCGAGGGTTTACTGCTTACTAGAGCATGCTAAACGTATCGCACGTCTTTGTCTTACGCCGGGTTTGTTCGCACCAGCAGTAGTCCTCAACTTGCTGTAAACTTATTTTTATTCGCGATGTATTAATTTTCGCGAATCGCGCATTCGGTCACTTGCGAAGTTATTCGCGAGTAATAATTTCGCGATTCCAGGGCTGTTTCCTTTCGCGGGATGAACGTCAAGCTGTGCTCGCGAGTACACATTTTCGCGATTTTTAGCGGTCGCGAAATTCGCGAAAATTAATACGTCGCGAATAAAAGTAATTTACAGTATGTTATTCGAGGGAACCCGTAATGGTGCCAGCGCGACCTCGAGGAACCTATACTATACTAGACTATGGGGCAACTGTGTAGAAGTGCTTGAGGGGAAACTAGATGTTTCGTCGCAAGATGTCGCTTGTGGTTTGCCGGGTCTGGCCGGGTTCATTCGACTGTTTCGCAGTACTTGCCCGCAGGTAACGCTTTCTGGGTCGCCACTGATGCTTGTAAATCCCAAGTTCACGCAGGAGAGTAGCTCAGAATTTTCTTCGACTTTCCAAGTGCTTGGAATGCTTTCGAAACGCACGAGAAAACGTCGGGTTGAATTGCGCGGGTTGAGCAACCGATGAAGACGACAGCTGCTGGCGCTACTTTTTGCATGGCCGTCAACCACGGCAACCTGATCCTATACGATCTCGATGTCACTCCCAATGCCAACGATCAAATGTCGAGCACGGTCCGATAACGATTGACTAAAGAATTATTAGTCGTAATGAGACTTCGGTCGTAATGAAATGTTACCATACAGTGTGCCCTTATGGCCTTATTGGGGATTAAAGAATTATTGACCGTCATGAGATGTTACCATGCAGTGTACCCTTATGGCCTTATTGGGTATTAAAGAATTATTGGCCGTAATGAGACTTCGGTCGTTATAAAATGTTACCATGCAGTGTACCCTTATGGACTTATTGGAGATTGAATTATTGGCAGTAATGAGACTTTGGCCGTAATGAGATGTTACCCCGATAAGAAGGCTATCTGAGAGCGAGCCTTGGTATGCGGTCAAGACCGCTCGCAGGTGCTGAACCTCAGAACAAGGCTCGCGGAACACCCGCGGTTGAGAAACACTGCACTAGAGCATGTGTAGTGTCGTGTACGCTAAGAAACTGTCTCAATGTTGCAGCACGGGTTCAGCAGTTCAGCTAATGTTTCGATTACAGCGAATATATCCCGGTTGTATGTTCTTCATTCGTAAGGAACGAAACGTGAGCCAATACACGGGAGTACGACACCACGTCATCTTTGCCTTAGACCTGCTATGAGGAGCAATATCGTTTATACTTTAGTGGAACAGCTGTCTGTAGTTATCGCGACTATTTAGTGACTCACCTTTCTTCTTTACACTTGAAATGGTATTCGAGCCAGGGTCCTTGGATATTATAGTTCAGTGTATCTTTTCCTGTGTCTTGAAGATCGTTTGATCGCGACAGGCCAAGGAACTTCGCTCCAACTTTCATGTATTGAACCTGAAGTGAACGTCCGGAATGACCTACTGCAGGTTGTTGCTTCCAGCATATCTTGCCTTATTAACTTAATACCTCTAATTAACAACCATAGCATTTGGAGTCGACTCTGGGAGCCCGTGCTGTCGTCTTGCCCACGAACAAGTATGCATATGGTCTGTGAGTAATCTGAGCTCTTTATTTGCAGGTCTTCCTGGCCTCATATTTTTTTAAAAAAAAAGAACGTCTGTGTACAATTCACGTACTTCCATGCTAAGGACGTCGTGGAACAGTACATGAAGTTAGGAAGTGGTTCAGATAATAAAGTTGGTAGATTGGGCCAGCACTCTCTCAAATCCCACCCACCCACTGTCGGTGCTCTCCGCCCTTTTTGTGAATTATAAGGGAGATAGCGATAACTCGGATAGTTAGTCGTTAACTCGTTAGTCTCAATGCGTTCAGTAATTGGGTCAACTGAGTGCGCTAGCTTGCTTTTGGGCTTCATGTGCTTGCTTCGCTGGCCAGACCTGCTGGCACAGTTCTTGGTGGAATCGGGTGCTAGGTCTGTTATTGGCCACTTTAGCCACTACATGCATCATTCTACGAGTGACTGGGGTCTAAAAGGTCCAGCTCAATCTACCAGACACAAGAAGTGGAAATCTGAACACGTTGCCAGTGGTTTCCAAAGTGGCCCCCACTTTAGGCAACATCCAGTTTGAACCCTCAGAGAAGTATAGATGACACGATAAGCTCTCATGTGGACGTTTCAACAACGCCGCTTTAAACAGCAAATGCTTATTATGTTCCCGCGCCTGAGAGAACATTCCTTACAGGCAAAGTATGTGATTTGAAGATAGTATTTTTAGTGCTCGTCTAGGGGGAACCGAGCTCTGTGGCTACGTGTAGGTTGACTACTGAGGATGTTGATCAGTGTACGTTGAGATTTCTACACACGTTAAATTAGCACCAGGTGGGAAAAGTTGATCTGCAGACCGATTGCTCTGCACTCGCTTATGATCACGGTTTTCTCACGACTTTTAACCCTATCACAGAAAGCTATTTGAAGATTCAGTTTGCTGAGAGTATGAAAGTGCTGATCATTCCTCTTCTCAAAGGTTTTTTTTTTTTTCGATTGTTTGAAACACAACAGCAGATTGTCCCCACCTCTCCCTTGACACATCACTGTGGCCTCCTAGTTTGGAGACCACTGGCCTAAGCTGTTTTGAGAACTCGTCGCCTCTTCGTGTAGGCTGACAGATAAAAGTTGCAAAAGAGCGCCAAGATGATTACAGCTTCGACGAGGCCTATGTACGTCATCACTTTGGGATAACCACAGTCGTAAAACATGGGTATCATAGCGTACATTACAAAGAACGTCAGCTGGCCGATTTGCAACTGAGTAAGGTACTTTTTCCACCAGAGGTACTTGGCCACGGCCGGCCCGAAGGACGCCAGAAAGTAGTAGCCGTACATGATGACATGAACGAGCGAGTTGATGCAGATGGCCAGCATCACTTGACCTTCGGCTCCGAACGTGAGACCTAACCAACCGTTCCACACGATGATGGAATGATGGACGATATGCAAGACAGACACGTGAGTGTTCTTCTTGCGCAGGACGAAGAACACCGTGTCCAGGAATTCTCCGATTCGAACAAAGAAATAAAACCAGCAACCGTTCAGCAGTTTCATAGATTGCGGCGTGGGCTTGAAGTCGATGCCCGTACAGAACCAGCTATAATTGCCGACGAGGTAAGTGTTACCGAAGAAGAAGGCTGCGAAGAAAGCGTGAAGACCTATCATGGTCAGGTTGTACGCCCTTATGAGAGCCGTCAGTTGAAAGGGCTTCCGGTCTCTCATCCATTCGGGTCCCCAGTACTTGACGAAGCAGATGTACAGGCAGATGATGGTGACAGTCACTGCAGGGTTGCCGGTCAGCAGCCATCCCGCTGTACGTGGATCGCGGGACTTGGAAAGCGTTTCCAGGGTACCCTGGAGGCTTAGGTGCATGCTGGTCGTGTCTGGAAGGGAAGGATGTTACCTGTTGCGACACTGTCGAAGGAACCGAGAGGTAGAAAGCGACTCGCATTTGGAAACGTTGCATACATGTTGTTATAATGTTCTACGAGTTATAAACATGCCTATGGTACGTCATCTAGTTGACAAGATCAAGTAGGAACTGTCAATGAACGAGAGGTAGACTTACCAGGGGGGTGGGGCAGTTGTGCCGCTTTGCGGTCAGTAGTTGATTTGCTGCCACGTTGCCCTCCTGGGACGGCGCATGTTCCTCCACTCACTAAGTCAGAAAAATAACTGGTGAGATGGAAGGGTGACCTTTTCCCAAATTACACTATCATCCGGAAGTATATACAGCACATCCTACAGGCACGGAAGCCTTGGTGTAGTACATGGGGAATGAGGCTAAATTAAAGCGTTAAAAAAACCTTCTACGGTCATCCGACTCAGTTCTCGGAACGGGTGTGCGCTCGGTACCCAATGAAAGGTAGCGGTCGCTTATTAGTCAACTCAAAGTAAGTACCGCTATCGGCATCTTCCCTGGGTACATCAAGAAGGCGCCCAACAGCACATCGTATCTGTGGCTAAAGGTTTATGGCCTACCGTAGTTAAAGGGTCACATCTTGGCATCCTGACACCTAGCCCTTGAAGGCAATCAACCACATAGACTCACCCGAGGGCAGTGAATGGCCATGGATGTTGCTTCCCTTGTTGACAAAGCACAACAACTGAACAGGGCGAAAGGCGCCTTTTCAAAATATACCGACACTACAAGCTCGCTCTGCAACGTTGTCTTGTCCGATGACGAAAAGGTTTCCCCGCCTTCCAAGGCCGCTCCTGCTCAGAGTACGGAAGATGGATTCCTGCAGCAGCTTATTTATCACAGCAGCGACTTCCCAGGACGACACTTGTTTCCTCGCCACATTCGCGTTACACGTTGTTTGCATATGAGCAGCTTCTGACGCCGCTACTTGAAGCTTTCCTCTTGACGTTGGCAGTTCTTTCTGTTGCGGCGGGTCACATTACCGGCAGCATAATCTAATGGTTTGGTACTAAGTGAGACTTGGTGTGACTATATAGACGTCATAGTCACAGCTGCTCAGTTTGGGAACATTACTGCGGGTTCGAACCCTTCTAGCTGTAGTGTTCACCAGCTGCTTCCTACCAGACGCCGCACTCACTTACCCGAACGTGGAACTCCATCTACAGTGTTAATAGAAGACGTCTATTTGTCCTATCTGAGTCTTATTATGACGTCACGGACGAATTCACAATAAAATGAGGATCTGCTTCATCTATATACTGTCTACACGTCACATGACCCTACCCCCGCGCCTAACTGCACGGTTCAGCGACAATGGCGACCTTGGCATAATAGCGATCCAGGGATGTAAATTTCGTCGGGAGCGCTTTTGGTGACCTCGACCGTTTGGTGTCGTCCAGTATATTAAGCACGTTCTGCTGTCAAGTCACGTGAAGACGTCCTAACTTACGGAGAATAACAAGCCCCGTCAAGGCTTTCCAGAAAGTACCGCAAGAGGAGTATACCATAACTGTACGCATCGGTTACATACGCACTACGTATTAGTCACATTTCCATCGTCTCAAAAGAAAGTTGTTGTTTATTCGCACTTCCTACAAAAAAACGTATCGTAAAAATGAGTAAAGGAATGTTTACAAAGGGAGGCGAGGGACACACATTTTAATTGATCCATCTTCACGATACGACCACTAGCAACTGCTGGAGACTCTTGAGTTCGAGCTGGAGAAGAAACGTTCCCGGGTCTTTTTTATTGGCCATACCACGAGTCTTGCGATTTTTATTACAGCCGATACGTGTGGGCCCTACGCGAGGTAGATCGATGTTTCCACATGCGGCTTTGTAGTAGCCCTCGACCTCGCCATTTCCAGCAACTCGGCTGTGGTTAGTATTCGAAGCAGCACGTACCTCGATGTAGCTCCTATAGAGTGACCTAAAATCTGCCGTACCTTACTTTCTTTTACGTGGTTCTTTAAGTTGACACTCAGAATGTAAGGGAAACGAAAACAAGCATTTCATTTCATGCACAGGCACGGAGCACCTTCACGCATATGCGAGGCCTGTTCAAAATCCACTTTTGCAACTGCCAACATCGTTGACAGACCTACCTAGAGCCATGACACTGATGAGTTAGCTTTTTTTGACGCCAGTGACGGTTTCGCGGGAATTGACGACGACCCAGAGAGAGGGATTGTCAAAAGGTTACGGGTTAATTCGATCCCAGTCAGGGACGCCAACTGTGTCCTCTGCAAGAGATATTGGAGGGGGGGGGGGGACAAAACTAATTCGATCACTCTGGGACGCCACGAATTTTGAACCTAACTCGTACCACAGCCTGACTGACCCATTTTCTGCAGGCTTTTCGTCACACCTCTCGCTCCAATGGGCACTGCCAGACACCTTCTTCCGAGTATGTTCAGTATCAGGAGATAGGTGAGTCTACTTTCGGCTTCAGGGGTGGACACTTTCCTCCTTGGCTTCCCTTCCATCATCTTCCTTCCTTCTTGATCTCGAGAAGGAAGCTCGGTATGACGACGAGAAAGCACGGATTTTCGAAAAGTGACCCAACAGCGTAACTTCCTGCGTATTTGCGCGTAAAATCCGTACAGGAGCAGATGCTTCAGTACAGAGAAGAAATTCTGAAACAGGCATTGTGGGTTGGCTATTGGTTAACTCTGTTCGCTATCACTGGCAATATAAAGCTAAACCAGCAAAACTGAAGATACATCTTCTGATTGAAGTGAAAGCTTCAGGTCGGGGTATTTCGAACAGTGACTGTTCTTACTTAGATGAATTGGTACAGCAGAACAGTCTATCGGCCTGAGGCTTTTGCTTTAAGCTATCTTCACCAGATCGGTCATGGTTAGGTTACTCATAAAAAGTAACTAAGTTATAGTTAACTTGCAAAAATAGTAACTTTCGCTGGTTTTGAAATGTAACTATAGTTACAGCTACAGTTACAGCGTTAAAATAACTTAGTTTACAGTTGCATTCTAAGGGAATAAAACCGAATAAATGTAACTGTCAAATACTTTGTTTTTGCACTTGTACTGTCCTAGCCTCGACAAAACGACGCCAGGGGACTGACGCGTGGAAAATATTGCCATACCTCAGTAACATAGTTACGTTTTACAGTTACTTCAACAAAAAAGAAAACACGGGAACTAGTTACAGTTAGAAGTTACTTTTGTCTTAAAGTAGCGAGTAACTAACTACTAGTAAGTAACTACTAGTCATTGCTGAAAAGTAACTAGTTACAAGTTACTTATAACTTAGTTACTACCCAAAGACTGTACCGGATCACTGGGTCCTCCATTTTTCGCTCTTCCTGACATATTTAATATCTTTAATCGCCTTCTAATGACTTCTTTTATTTCCATGATGACTTTTCTCCGTAATATACATCAGAGCGTAGAAGTACTTTTGCTTGACCCGGGCAGGGGCTTCCCCCAAGTGTTGAAAGTAAAGGACCCGCAGATAGAGGGGTGCTGTTTGTGGGGAGATGACTAAAAATAGACGATTTCGGAAAATCCCAGTGCTCCTTGCGTACGCGTTGGATCCTGGGAGATTACTGAAGGAACAGCCTCCTTTCACGTTTCGTTTTCGCTGACCTTGACTTCTTGTGGACAATCGACGGAGAGAGAAAGAACCGAAACAGCTTGGATCCCTTCTTCTCCTTTGTTACCAGCAAGTTCCCATAGTTCAAAGCCGCGCTAAGCTCTCAGGGATTTTCTCAAGTCGGCTACTTTCTCATCGCGGACTGAAGGATATCGTTACTTTGACAGTTAGCGAGTCTTAGTAAGAATTCTACGAAAACGATACGATGGAGGAAGTTATCAAATCCAAGCTTAGCAATGTGACGTCATGTGTCATCAATGTGTGCAAAACCACACTTTATGCGTTCCCCCTGTCTCTCCTTCTGAGGAAGCGCGACAATGCAGAGAGGCCTCGGACTGGTTTTCGGAAACGATCTTCCACCATTATTACACATATCGTTTGCGGAGACCAATGAGAGCGCGCTCCGCATTGTCAGCCTTCTTGAGAAAGAGAGGGAAAGCGTAAATTGCGTTTTTTCTATCGATCATAAATCACGATTGAGACAACTGATGAATTACCTTCCGTTTGTATGACTCTGAAGGTAACGACATCTTTCGTTTCGCATTCATTCTAATACTTTTTATTTATTTCTATTTTGTTCGACTGTCAGAATCTTACCCCGCTGTTTGGTCTCCAATGCCTATTACATCTTTGTGCACTGACATTATCTGACCATGAGGGCATCACGTCATATACTGAGGACAATGGTCTACATAACATCATTATTCACCCATCACGTCATCATTTCATATCTCGTACTAATCAGTGTGTTCAGCCAAAAATTAAGTGGCCAATTTCATCACTACGGTCGTCTTCTTTTTTTAAATGCCGCGGTAGCGCCGCGAAGCAACTGTGGTTACGAGCGGTGTACAGACATGGACAGGTGTAGAGAGGACAGCAGGAAGGAGTGAGGGACAGAGGGGTCGTCACTACATGTATTAGTTGTTGTTGTTGTTGGTTGCTAATGGCTACATGCATTATACGCTGAAGATGAAAGTCACTGAAAAGGTTAGCCAGCTGTAGGGATCGAACCCACATCTTCTGGATTACCGCATCTTACGCATTACCCGCATTACCCACATCTTCATCGTTGATTTCTTAGGCAATTTGAGGCTTTGTTTGTATCTGTTCCTTCTATGTTGTTCCAGCCTCAGAACATCAGTTTATCTCTTATGCATTATACGCCCAGTTGAAAACTCAATCTAAGCCCTGAAAACTCTCGGCTTGAGGCTACAGGGCTCAAACATCAACTCGGAGAAAACTCCAGTCCAACATGCACAGCATCTCGCCAGGAAGCATCCCTTCTTGACGACCCGTTGCGTCGCAATATATAGAAAATGGTTTTACGATTGAAGGAACTGAGGCAGGAACCTTCATAGTCGAGAGGAACGACGGTGAACGGAAGACCAATGTACAGAACCAATCGATACCTGTTTTCCGCCCGCAGGATTATGATACAGCAGAGTGACCAGAGATGGGCTCCGACTCATTGGACTTACAACACCTGTTCTATAATCCTCCAGGATGGAAAATCCTCTCTCTAGCTGTGCCGAGGATTACTCGCGGCGGCTGGAATTATTTGTTTTGCGAAAGGATAATCATCCTGCCACGTGTATTTTCCGTTATTACGTCGCTCTTTTTGACGTCATGTTTACGGGCCTTTTCTTTTTTTATGACGTCAGTTGGTTTCCCATAAGAGGAGCCACATCACTCCAACAGAGCTAACGCGGTTGCTATAGTAACGGGAGCCTGTGCACACCTGCTTGTAAGGATGCATTGCCAATACGTTGCTGAAGTGACGCTTCGAAATGCGTCTATCGCGGCCTTTATAGCGTGCTGGCAAAACTACTTTGAGAGTCCCTTTTTCGTTTGTAAGATTAGATACAATAGCAAATGCTTGCGGCTTCGAACTTACACCGATGAGAACTCGCTCGTTAATTGTTGTTAATTTCTGCATTACCAGCATCCTATATGTATACGAAGACATCCTAGTATGCTTCTTCTTCGATATGCGGGGATATTGTCCGCTGTAGTCACGTGCTACTTATTGTAAAGATTACTGTGATAGCGCAGAATGCACCTGATAGTCCGTCTTTGTCATTGCCGTTCTATGTTTTTTTTTTTTTTTTTTATGTTGAACCCAAGCGAGGTCTGTCTGTAGTGGTAAGGACGTACCTCCAAAAAGGTACATATATGTAGTATACTAGTATGTATGTAGTGTAGTGTGTAGTATATGCAGTTTGATATCAAGACAGAACCCCCCCCCCCCCCCCCAAACAAGGGCTTTGTTCCTGCAGCATATGTCTCCACACAAATATAGACTAGCTCACCTTGTGCGTAAATCTGCAGCGTAACCAGAAAAATATTGCGTTTCAAAGCGTCGAGTTTTGTGTAGTTTCCCTTGCTTTTCTTAATAACGCGTCCTGGAGTAGCCAGTCCCGAGTGGCTCGAGACTAACGTCTCCATTTTTTTTTCTTTTAAAAATCAATCAAGCAAAAATATTGCGGGACGGGGTCTCTATGGAAACATTATAACATGGGGAGGCAGGGTTTCACCCTCGTTTCCCCTCTCCCAGATGCACCACCAAAGGTACGAGTTCGGGGGAGGGAGGGGGGGGGGCTAGAACCCCCGGAACGACCTCCCCTGTCTAGCTACGCCACTGGTCCCAGTTGTTATGAGGGATTGGAAAATATATGTGTCTATTACGAGAAAGAAGACAAATGGAGTTGTAAGATAGACTAATTAATCTTAAAGAAAGATGAATAAATCTTCAGACAAATACTTGCGCCCTCGGAGTAAGCCGAAAAAAAATGTGTGTGTTGTGTCCTAGCTTTTTGTATATATAAGTTCATTGCGAGGTCATAAAGGCGAAAGTACGCAGTGTATCACCAACGATGTATGAGGGGGGAAGCAAGACAAACGGGAGTTTTCTTTTTCGAAAACGTCGTATCTGATGCCAGAGCTGAGCTACTCATCGTGTCCGTGTCATTGCCAAGTATGACGGCAGCCTCGTGTTTAAAACGTAGCCAGGGGTAAGAAATCACTTCCGTGTGACACGGTATAGGTTCACCCTCACGTTGGATGGCACCCGTTCCTGAGACTGAACGCGATGAACCGTCACGGAACGAAATTTCCGACAATTTAACAAATTCATTGGTACTGTTTTAGTCAGTATTAGTGGTAACGTCATTACTTTCGTGACCACGTAGAATCGTTTCATCGTACTACACATCGATCAAATGGGGAAGGCGTACGCTAGTCTTACCTTCCGAGCTTTCCCGCAGCGAAGTTGCATACGTTGCACCCGAACATCGTCAAAAAACTCCATTTCAGAATGACCTCTGAACATTTAGGACGAACACGGCATCAAAATCGAGCTTAGAGAAGCGCTGTCGCGCAATATGGCTGGACCGCCGCAGCAGCGGCTTCCCCGCACGGCTCGAGCGTGCGGCAGGGAAGCCATCGACTAGGCTGGGTCTCGCCGGCCATTGCGTCTACGCCTTCGACCGCCTATTTCGAGCAGTCGAGCTTTGAAATGCATTCTCTGTGTGTGAGCGTTTGTGAGCACGCTCGCTGCAATATGGAATACTTGCGAAAGCCTTTCGTTTCTTCGTTGCAAATATTCGTTTTGCGTTCTTTCCTCTTTTTTTGTTTTGCGTATGTGGAAACGCACTTGTTTGCGGAGTATACCTTATCGTAGAACCTGTAACCATCAATCCACGGAACCTTATGTAACCCACTGAGTTATAGGACAGTAAGGAGACAGATGACCTTCTGGTATATGTAATAGTCAAGTACCACATCAGTACACGTCTGAGCACTCATGTCACGTGATGCTAATAAACATACAATGCAACCACAACACAGTTTCGTTTTTGGGCTTGGGTCCACATGAAAGTCAAACGGGTCTTCATTGTACACAACTCACGGTTGGAACATTTGGGAGGGGGGGAGATGCCCCCTCGGCACGGGCGCAACTGTCTTATGCAGCACTTCTGATGATTGTGTATGGCAGCGTAAGAAAGAGACCACTTTGTTGGCACACCTTCGAGAAGGCGGGACAAACCCACCGTGATAATAAGGGAAAGACAACGACTCGTATTTTCGCGAGCTAATTCTGCGCTCGTTACAAACAACTGTGGTTCGCTTGTATGATGTAGTTCTCGTAGATCGAAACAAATCCCTATGTATTTTGTTTTGTATAACGGTTTCACGCAACAATTTTCTACAGTGCAGCGCGCACAGCAATGTCTAGAATTCGTCTCTTTCGTCCTAGCTTATATTGCCGCGTCGAAATGCAAATAGGCAGTGCCACGCTTAACGAAAGCTTATACTACCACGGTATAAACGTGCGGTGACTGCTATAATTGTCGAGACCGAATCGGAGAAGCGGCTCGAACCTTCTCGACGGAAATTTCAGTTTACAAACATTTCCTCGGACGGCCGACAATCGTGGGAACGACCCTGGAAACTTACATCACAGTATTACTTCTTTACGACGCTCATGAAAACAAGGGATGAAGATCCTAGCGTTGTATGTGTTCGATATCATCGTGATCTTCGTGGCGTTCAAGCAGCTTTAGGCCTAAGCCCGATGTCGGTCACCGGCGCCGTCCCACGCTGCAGCTTTCGGTTTTCGTAAGCACGACGGTAGAAATGGATGAAGAGCGCGAAGAACAACGCAGACTCTGACAGGACGATGAAGGTGTGAGTCCGCGGATAGCCGCATTCCACAAACAAAGGCAGGGTGCTATGTACGAAGATGAAGACGAACTGTACGAGCTGCACTTGAGTTAGGTACTTCTTCCACCAGAGATGCTTCTGCACGGCGGGTCCCAGAAGGGACAGGAAGTAGTAAGAGTACATCAGTATGTGCACCAAGCTGTTTAGACAGATACAGAACATGACCTGTCCGTCGGGGCCGTACGAGAGCCCGAACCAGCCGTTGAACACCACCAGGACGTGGTGGACGACGTGAAGAAACGACACGTGGGAGTCTTTCTTGCGCAACACGAAAAACACCGTGTCTAGCAGGTCTGCGATACGGACGAGGAGGTACCACCAGCATAGAGACACCAGTTCTAATGTCCGCCGGTCAGCGTCGAACTTGATCCCTTGGCAGAGAATACTGTAGCCGCCGCCCAGGTAAGACCTCACCAGAAAGTTGTACGTGAAGTACACGTTGAGAAGAACCATAGTCGCATTGTAGACGAGGATCAGGGGTTTCAAGTCGAACGGCTTCCGGTCCCGCATGAACCGCGGGCCGGCCACCTTGACGATGTACACGTAACCTAGAAGAAGGGACGCGATCACCGGCGGGTTCCCAGCGAGCGGCCATGTTGTTGTTCTGGGATCGCGGGTCAACGTCGCGTTCATTGTATCACCCATATGCTCAAGTGCGCCGTAGCGCTGTTCTCTGGAACGGCGGGGGAGGACGTCTGGGTTTTGAGTCCCTACGTCCTCTCCTGTTCTTTCCCTCCCATCCGGGAGCGTCCACTTTCATGAGGTTGGATCGAAGCGAGGAAGGAAGGGAACCTCCTCGAATGCGCGCTGCCTCGGTGCAGCCTTTCTTATTCATTTATGACGCTTCGTGTGTGAAATAGATTTTTTTCTTTTTTGTTTGCACGAATAACTTGCCTTTTTGGAGAGGAGGAGCTCTTCGTTTTCATTAGCCTTGCATGCGGAGTGCCATCTCTCTCTTTTTTTTTCTCTCCTTCTCGTTACGCGTGCAATTTGCTAGCGCGAATCAACTCTGGAACGGAATTTAGGCCCGACGCGTTTTATGCATCTTCGGCGATTGGTGATGATCGATTGACTTGTGTTGGCAGACGGCATCACAGACCCGGCGACGATTGGTGATGAATGATTGGCCTCCTCTTGGCAGACGGCCTTCTGTCTGTCGGCTCGAAGGAACGTCAAAGCATGCATAACGATTGTTATGTGTGTGCTCGGGAGAAATTTTATTATGCTCATTCATTTCGTAGGTTGGAAAAGCGAATCTCTTAAATCAACCAACTCTTCTGTTTTCGTCTTTATTTCGGTCGTGTTTTCTGAAGCGACGTTGTTCGTCGTACTGCGCCGTCCGTGTGGTGCCTATAAACCAGAAGGAAGTGGATGAGCTCAACACGCAAACGTGAAAAAAAAAAAAAAAAGGAAGAGAAATTGTGGTCGATTCAGTGCCATGTGCAACTTTCGGGATTAACATGGCTCAAAAAGTTAAGTGCCACGCACTGCCGAAACCGCAGAAAAATTGGCTACTGGTCATATATAGGCGCTCTTTTCTCACTATCAAGGTTACCAAAACCTTTTTTCCATTCGTTGGAAATTCATGAGTGCGCTACGTGACCTTTTCCCCGTAGTATATATATATATATATTTTCTATTGATCACTCTCTCCCTCCCTTTCGAATAATCAACCGGCCTACAATCTTTCTTGAGCACACACGCTATGGAGCGTGGAACGAACTGCGCTGCCCCTAGGGGGTCAGTACGAATATATGAACGTGTATACCTACTACTCCACTTAATTACGACTACGGTAAATAGTTTTATAACGATAATATTGACTGGGTCCGCTGTTGGATAACGAACAAGAAAGCTTTTTTTAAAGAAAAAAAAACGACACTCGAGCAACAAAATAGTGTAAAAGGCAATATCTCTTCGAAAAGGAAGCAGAAGGTCTAGCGCAGTGGTTCCCAAAGTATGGTCCGCGGACCCCAGAGGGGCCGCGACGATCGGAGACAGCCCGAAGACTGTCTTGGCGAGTGCTGGTCACATCATCTCGGAGGGGACGATAGTGATATAGAAGAAGAAGAAAAAGTCTTTATTTGCAACAGTAGAATTGCGTACAATGTAGTTAATAGGATTGCTAGGTCAAGCCTGTGTTGTAATCCGCAGTATGCAATCCGCAGTATGACGATATATGATACTAAAGAAGGCAGAAATATACATACTACCTTCTCATTTCCTGCATTGCGGTGCCTTGTTTGTTTGTTTGTTTGTTTGTTTGTTTGTTTGTTTGTTTGTTTGTTTGTTTGTTTGTTTGTTTGTTTGTTTTCCTTTTCTTTCTCCACCTCCCTTATTTATGACAATGGGTTGTCGCTGGTTTTGGTGGTCCGACACAACGATAAGTTTGGGAAACGCTCTAGCTGACTGTTTTAGAAACAATGTCAGCGTTGTCTTACATACTCTAAGAAAAAGGAGTATAAATTAGTAATTACAGCTTCTAGTACCCAGCATTGCAGTTATTCACTCCTCGTTTTAGTCCCATGGCCCTGAAATTTACTCCCCACTACTACAAATCGTTCCTAAGCTTCGCAAATGCTCCCGGAATGCGACAGTCTTTACGTATCTATACAGGGCGTTTTTTTCTCATCATTTACAAAATTTGTATAACAATGCTTTACCTAGATGCAGTTTTCACAGCGCTTGTGGGAGAATGGTTCAAGGGGGGGGGGGAGAGATCAATCGGGAGAGAACATCCAACGGGGTCACGTGACGGAAGGAAGAAAGATCCAAAGGGAAAGAAGACCCAAACGAGAAAGAAGATCCACACGGAAGAAACATCCATAGGGAGAGAAGATCCAATCGAGAAGGAAGATCCGTGCGGCAAAAAGACCCATAAGGAAAGAAGATCCACCAGTAGACCTTTCTTTCCCACGGATATTTTTTCCTGAAATCCATAGTCGTGGAAGAAAGATCCAACAGGAAACAGATCCATCGGGAAAGAACATCCAAAGGGGTCACGTGACGGAAGGAAGAAAGATCCAAGGGGAAAGAAGATCCATGCGGCAAAAAGATCCATAAGGAAAGTAGATCCACCAGTGGGTCTTTCTCCCCTATGGATCTTTTTTCCTTTCGGATCACTTTTCCTGAAATCCACGGGGTGTCCGCATGGCCGCATACCGGGGATTCCTGAAATGCGGCCTGGCGCACATCCCATGGGGAAGAGCATGTGACTACTGGACGACTTATTACCCAAAATTCATTAATCAACTGATTAATTAGATAATTCCGGGAAAAAGCTGGATATCAGACTTAGAAAGAGGCATTACTTACAGCAATCCTCGTTTTTCTTTTTTTAATAACTTGAAACGAGCACGTACTTTGAGATGATGGCCAAATTTTGCTACGCAAATGATACGAAACTAAGTTTTTTTACGATACATTTTTACAATAGTGCAATACTGCTTACAGTACGATTTCGCTTCAGTTAGGTAGCAGAATCTCGGTGAAATAGGGGAAGTCAAGTTCGATATGAAATGCCTTTTGATTGTGCTTCAGTTGGTTCTTTTTTGACAAATTGTGTCCGGTGACATGTCTGAAGGTTGTGCGACTTTATTAACTTTATTAACATTTCAGTTTAATTCAAAGCGAACTCATTTTCGTCTATGCACATATAGATTATGTACACAGACTACGCGGTAAAGATAAATCGTGAAACGGAATCCCCGCTCCGTGGCATTCATTTAGTCCCACGCATCCAGTCCCCAAAGGGATCGCTAGTATAAACGTTGGTACTTTTGTTTTTCCCTCCACACAATTCCAGGCACCATTTAGGTGTACAGAAGGTATTTCGTGTGTTATTGCGTTCGAGCTGCGATGCAACCCACGTACAACGCGGAAAATTCAACTTGAGGCACCACCGAGGAAACCTTTGTTTTCAGCAGCCGTATTTGGAATTGAAAAATGAAAATCCCAAGAGGCTGTGCGAAGCCGTGCTCTTCAGGTATACTGTGTGGGCGCTTCCTCGTATGCGATTTCACTAGTCGACTGCAGTGAAAGCCACTACGGTTCTCCTTTATTAAGACACGTGGCATTATGTGAGTATATGAGTCGAAAATGTCAGACACCCTACACTCTTAAAAATGAACTTCACCGCATAGCACGCTCCTAGCTAATCATAATCTCGAATGATATCGTTATCTGCCGTGATTTGTTGAAAACGGGAGGCTTACGCCTTTTCTGTGACACTTATGCTGTTCATAATTGTAACAAAAAAGGCGTACGCCTCACGTTTTCAACAAATCAGTGCAGATAACTGTATCATTAGAGTGGTGAAGTTCATTTCTAAGAGTGTACAAAAAGAAACTGGACGCTTTCGCGATATTCAAGTCCTACACTCTAAAAAGTAAAAACAGAACTTCACCACATAGCACGGTGAAGGCCAACCATCATCTCGAATGATATCGTTATCTGCCCTGATTTGTCGAAAACGGGAGGCGTACGCCTTTTCTGTGACAGTTATGAACAGCATAAGTGTCACAAAAAAGGCGTACACCTCGTAACGATATCATTCGAGGTGATGTTTGGCTAGGAGCGTGCTATGCGGTGAAGTTCATGTTTTAGAGCGTAACTGATTGTCTGGAATCTGTCCAGAAAAAAGCCTCGCGTTTTGTATATAATTCGTACGGGAGAGATACCTTGGTCACATCGTTGTATGAATCATCAGGCCTGTTACCTTTAGCCTGCCGCAGGCAGGTAAGACGTCTTCATTTTTCTCATAGTATTGTACATGGTAAAAGCGGTCTTAAATTCGACGACTATCTTAAATTCAACGAGAGTCGTACCACCAGGCAGAAACAGCGCTAACCCCATCAGTGAGTTTCGTCGCAGAAAGCAGTTGTTCAACTGTTCTTTTTTTCCTCGCACTACTCGCGAATGGAACAAGCTACCACCACACATGACGAGCATTCCTGGCTCCGCAGCTTTTTCTACACTGTTAAAACGGAACTTCACCACATAGCACGCTCCTAGCCAACCATCATACCGAAT
The DNA here is from genome assembly GCF_037126465.1 of Ornithodoros turicata. Taxonomy (NCBI): domain Eukaryota; kingdom Metazoa; phylum Arthropoda; class Arachnida; order Ixodida; family Argasidae; genus Ornithodoros; species Ornithodoros turicata. Next base: position 12,855,361 of record NC_088205.1, on the reverse strand, counting down.
GATATCATTCTGTGTCATGATTTGCTCAAAACAGGGGGGAGGCGCCTATCTGGGACAAGATAATCTGTCCCAGATAGGCGCCTCCCCCCTGTTTTGAGCAAATCATGACACAGAATGATATCATTCGGTATGATGGTTGGCTAGGAGCGTGCTATGTGGTGAAGTTCTGTTTTAACAGTGTAGGGCAGTTACTGACCAACTAAGCATGTTGAATTAGGCGGTCACTTGTTTCTTTTTTTTTTTTTTTTTGTACTAGTTTCGTTATGTTAGGCTCTGTCTGAGCCAAATTGATGCTGTGTCCCTGTGTTGCTGCTTGTGCTGTCTCTGCCTTGGCCCTCAACTGATGGCCGGCAGTATTATCCAAATAAAAATAAACAAATAAATATTTGGAACGATATATGAATGCAGCTCAGCACAGGTACATTTACATTCATTGGTTCTGTCGTTCTGCGGCTTCCGCGAGAACTGCCAATGTGCAGTGCGGTACAGTACAGAACAATGTTGAGTGTGTGAAAGAGGCAATGTACGCAACAAAGGGAGACGTCACGAATTCCGTGACGTGGCATACAGAATCACGTGTTGTAATAAAGGACGTGCGTACGTTAAATGCTAATCTAAAGAAGTTACACCGAACAAGTGAACGCTAATTTGCTCAGAACTCGAGATGTAACGTAGTATTTCCCATGATTCTAGGAGTCCTTGTTAACTGCAGGCAGGCGGCGCTCCACGTTTTGCAAGTCGCCTATTGATGCCTTTATTGATGTCTTGCCATTTTTGACTTTGTTGTCGCACATATTCCGTGTTCCAAGCTATGGAACACTGCGCGTGAAATGACGGATGCACAATGGCACGGGACTCATGTGACGGATGATATTTGTCCTGCAGGGCCCCCTCCGTATGACCACCGTTAGAAAGATATAAAATCCTCGGCCCTTGCAAACAAATCTCGTTTTATGGTATCTGCAATATACAGGGTGTCTTTTTTTTTTTCGATGCAGATTTTTTATTAAAAAGCTGTAAGGAATATAGACATCCTGTTTTCACTTCTCTCATCTGTGGGCCGGCGGACGTTCTTGGCCATCTGTTGCTCAACCGTCGAATGACTAATTACCTAAAAATCGCTAATTCACTTTTTAATTATAAATGCTACGAAGTTGTCACAATGAGAACATCTGGTCCCTTCGGTCAACTGGTACCGTAGCCGTTTTCAGAACAAAAATCCGTTCGGTAGATCTGCAAAAATTCATGAAGAAACACAATTTTTTTCTTTATTTTGTTCATTGCGCGTCTTCGGAGACCCGTCTTTCTTTCACACCCAATGTGAGAGGGTGAAAGAGCACACTGTTGCCTCTCGCGTCCTGGAAAAGGATTAAAAGAAAACAGAAAGGGCAGAAGATAAGGGCAGTTCCGATAGCGTCACCCGATCCGGGTGTTTCTTGTTTTGTTTCCGCAAGTTAAAGCTCATCTTCGACGCATGCGGCGGCACTGTGCTCCTTCACCCCCTCACATTGGGGGTGAAGGAAAGACGCGTCTCCGAATGTGCGCAATGAACAAAAAAAAAAAGGTTCCCTCACGATTTTTTTTGCGGACGATCTATCGAACGGATTTTTGTTCTGAAAACGGCTACGGTATCAGGTGACCGAAGGGACCAGATGTTCTCATTGGGACAACTTCGAAGCTTTTATAATAAAAAAGTTGATGAACGATTTTTAGGTAATTAGTCGTTCGACGGCTGAGCAACAGATGGCCAAGAACGTACGCCGGCCCTGAGATGATACAAGTGAAAACATGATGTCTATAGCCATTATAGTTCTTTATGAAAAACCTGTATAAAAAAAAAGAAAAGACACCCTGTATAAACGCCAATATTACCGTGTATAAATGTTACAAACGATGAACATGCGTTTTCTGGGGTCGGAAGTATCCGGGAAGGACCCAGATGCCCCGGCAGTTCGGTCCATTCGCCTACAGATGGCGCTGCTGTAAGCAGGTGACCGTCTGCTTTGCTCTCGGCAGCAAGCAACGCGAGTCAACTCTGGCCTTCGAGGTTGTGGCCAACTATAGGAAATGCCGGGTTTAGTAGCGCTTCAACGCGATTATTTCCTCGTTTCATAGTTTGACGAAATCTCGAGGCAACGATAAAGCTGTTAAAGCTTTGTGGCAAAGCAAACAACTTGGTACTGACGTCATTATACTGCTGTGAAAACATCGAAACACGATGCAAAGCCTCATTAAATAAAGGAAGCGAGGCTAGTTTCAATTGAACGGAATACAAAAGACTTCGGGAACTATACTTTCTCATCTACTCATTAATTTGAAGCTGATGTAAAGGCGTAGTGCCAGTAGTGCGTTGCCGCAGCGCCTCTCATAAATGACGTTAGGGGGCGCTATCGAACCTTCCTTCTCTCCCCTGTCTAATCGCTTTGGCCGCCTACCAAATTATGTCTCTCAGTTCACCGATTTTTCTTGCACACTTTCGGGAACCGCCTGATTTACGGTGGAGCCCGACGAACCGAAAGTTTTGACTCTGCGCGCGCTTTCTGCTCGTTGTTTATGTAGTGTATTGTATCTCACGGGCTAGATCGGCAAATAACGACCCGTATTTATTTTTCTGAACGCTTCTCGTAAGGAGAGGGAAAGTTAGCGAGAAAGGAGGAAAATTCCCCTCATTCTGCCACAACTAGAAGCAAAAGCATATGGCATTTCCTCGCAAGAGAAGAATTATATCCACGCAGACGACTAAATGCAGACGATGCGTGCCTGAAGCTCTTCAAGGTCCACTCAGCGGTAGCGTTTGGAGTCACGTGATGAAACTCGATCATTCACAGATCACACATGGAGGCAGCGATTTGTAAGACGGGTTGTGACAGCTCAATCTTCGTGGTAAATCATGCGAGATTTACACGCCAATGTTTTCTACGTCACTACACCGTTATTGCGCCACAGTGTACGCGAAGACCTAACAGTGCGAAGAAATGCCCACAGAGGTTATGCCACCTGGCGACAACACATGCACTTGGAGACGCAAAGGAAACTATAAAATTACAGTACTAACAGCACTGTACATCATGCGAAGACCGTGCCGTTGTTTTATAATCAGAAGATTACTAGATCGAACGGGTCAAGGCAAAGATGAAGTTTTTCGGGTGTACCTTGAAACAAAGCGATCGAAATCCCCGCTGCAAAATAAACTACAGGGTGTGTGCAGAAAAACGTGACCCGCATTTAGGCGCATAGCTTGTTGCCTACCTAACTAACGAACTTCCGGTGGCGCACGACGGCGCATTTATGCGTGCGAAATCTGCAGAAAAATTGTGGAAGCCATACTCAGCTTAAAAAATAAACGGAACAACGAAAACGTCGGCTTCCGTGCATCAGAATAGGGCAACATGGTGGACAACAGGGTGTATGTGAAAGGGCAACATGGTGGTCGTAGGAGAGTTGTGTTCAAGTACCGCTAGGGGAGCTATCGGTGCATAAATCGAATGAATGGATGCTCATCGGCAGTACCCCTAGCGGTGCCTGCACATAACTCTCCTGAGACCGAAATGCACTACCGTGCACTGTCATGACCGCCCTATTCTAATGCATGGAAGTCCATGTTTTCGCGCTCTGTTTATTTTTTTACACTGAGTATGGCTTCCAGGATTTTTTTGTAGCTTTCGCACGCATAAATACGCCGTCGTGTTCCACCGGAAGTTCCTCGGGCTATGTAGACAACGAGTTACATGTAAAAATGCGGGTCACGTTTTTCTGCACACACCCTGTACTAGAAATAAACGTTATTTGACTATAAAATGCACAGTCGCGCGCGGGAAACGGCCAACAGCGAGCTTAGACTAACCTGTCCAGAAAAGTGCGGACACCAAACTTGGTGTTCCGTCGTGTCTGCCCCGCTAAGCCTGATGACCGCTAAAATTTGGCTTTCGTACGCTAAAATGACTTGGACAGAGATTGAAAACCCGTTAATTTGGGTGATTAAATAGTGATACTGTGTTTTTAAACACGGCATATACCATCTTACGAAGCAATCGAGCCTTGATTATCCTTGTTTCGAGAACGGGAACTTCCAGATCGGGGATTTCGCAACTGGAAATATCGAGGTTCACCCAGCTATTCGTACATTCGTTTCATTTGAACTATTTTAACATGAAAAAAAAAAAAAAAGCCTAACCTCAATATCATTTTCCAAATCTAACGCCAGAGCTCCAACACTTTCTCAGCTTTCTTCCAAAATCTGGAGCGAAGTCGCGAACAGACTACATTGCGTGACGTTAACGCAGTAACGTTATACGAATTCCTCTGCTCAAGGTGATACTCCGTAGGATTTTTTCCGCACATTAACGAGACTAGTTTCGCAGACTTTTATGCGTTCGTAACGCTGAGACAACGCCAAGCTCAGAGGTACCGTCATAAATATTCTGGTAGTCTGAAATTACGCGCAGCTTAGATAGGAATATACGGGAAAACGTTTATATTGCGCTGCTGAAACTGCACTGTAGAAGAGATAAATCGTTCGTTTAAAAAGCAAACAAAACGGTACTATATTGCGGGCCGTTTGTAGCGCTTGATCGCTGTAGAGGATGTCAATCATAAGACGGAATTAACGCGGCTATCGTTCAATTTGTTCGTGAAAAAGGAAGAAGAAGAGATGAGTAAAGCACGAAAACGTTGCATAACGCAAATAAGAGACAACCATTACCTCGAATTTGCAAGAAATATCATTACAAACACGACTTCCGCACCCCAGATTGAAAATGAGTCAATGTGTCACGTGCCCACCTTTTTGAATTTCCCGCCACTCGTTAGCTTGTAACGACGATGAAGCGATTAAGCCCCCAGATTCGTTGAAAACTGTAGGCAGAGCCTATTTTGTATCATTACGCAAGTGCATAATGGCACAAAATAGGTCCCGCCTCCTGTTGTCAAGAATCAGGGGCGAGAACGTTGTCACTCGGGATGATGAGCTAGGAGCGTGCTATGTGGTGAACGAGTGATAACAGACGTGTTCAATGTTATTCCCATGTCCATGGTTATTGGACATCTTTTAGTCTAAGAAATTGCTAATGCTTGTAAGTACCACTAAACGGTGTCCGTCCGTCCGTTTCATCGAGAGTGTTTCATCGAACTGCATTACACTCTAAAAGCTGAACTTCACCGCATAGCAGTCTAGGCACCAGCCATTGCCACAAATGATAGGATTATCGCTTCTGATTCGAGGAGTCAGGGAGGCGTACGCCTTTTTGTGTCAAACATCGTGTATGCAAATTGACACAAAAAGGCGTACGCCCCCCCCCCCTTTCTCTTCGAATCAGAAGCGACAACCCTATCAGTCGTGGCAATGGTTGTCACAGAGCGTGCTGTATTGCGAAGTTCAGGTTTTAGAGTGTAATGCACGCCTAAACTGCTGTAGAGAGTATCCTTCGTGGTGAACGAAAAAAAAAAAAAGAAACATTTATGAACTTATAAATAAATTACAAATTATCATGCTTGACTGAAGTATCCTCAGCTGCCTCCTCACGTGCTAGAAACAATAGTTCGCCCCTCCCCCCTTCAGAACCTATATGAAGTACCTTGATTAAAGCCTTCATTGTCGCTCAACTGCTTGTCATACATAAACTCGACGTTTTTGATTGAGATTGATGCTTCGTGGAACTGTTGAGATTTTTGCTTCATCTTTGCACAAGTTTCGAAGCTCTCAAAGTCACATTACATCTAAGAGGTTTCCACGTCTATCGAATCACTCGAGCACTTTCCGTTTTGGACGCCAAAACTTTACTACGATCGCTGTATAAAGTTGATTTTCTTAATGGGAGTGGTAGCCCACCTTGGCCGGGGAACGACTTTTCTCGTTTTTTATTTGTCCCACGAGGTACACGTGGCTTCCTCCTCGACAAGAATACATCGAACGATGACTAGAAAATGATAACGAAGCTCCACGGGTACTTCCGAACCCCCCCACCGTGATTAAATTCGATTTTGATGCAGCGAGCGTATGGCTGCTGCTGAAATTTTGTTCTTTACCAGCTTCGCTATATAGCATCTGCTGGAATCTCCTCTCAGCGACTACCGGTACATCTAATACGTGTACACCGAAAAGAGAGGGCGAAAGGTGGCATAACGAACATTGAAATTCAAGGGTACCGCATTGAAAAAAAAAAAAAGAAAAGAGTGGAGTTTCTTTTTCAGAGGATAATGCGATTAAGGAGAGAATTTCAAATTCCCCACAGTTATGTCTTGAGAGTTTGATGTACCCTGCGAGCTCGTGTGTGACACAGTCCCCTTTCCGTGGGAATGACTCTACGTGGGAAGTTGCCGCGACGATGATCGCATTTTAGTTTGCCCGATCATGCTGTGGGTCACCTTGCGAGGGAAGAATAATATACCTCTGGCAGTGTTAATTCAAGGGCGCCTGACCCACTGGCTGCCTGCGTGCAATGTCTCCGCGAACGGTCACCTGAAAGTCGATAAGCCAAGGGCACGCGTCAAGGACTGGACGTCTGGCACGTTCACGGTGAACCTTTGAGACACTCTGCTATTATCATTTCGCGCGTGTGTGTTAATGACCCGCATAATATGGCAGAAGGGCAATTCAAGGACAGGATTGCCCTGTACCTTAGTGCCGATTACGTGAGTGACTCAGCGCCAGTTTCACCAGCGCCGATTAACCTTTGAACCGAAATCAACGGTCCCTGAACTTGAATTTAATACATAACTCCGCTTCACTAAAAGGAGTTATTGTCACTGGAACATTCATCACATCACAAACTGAAGTTTGTAAAAAAATAACCGAGTGCTAAGTCCGTGAATTAACAACCCTTGATCTCGGATCAAAGTTAAGCAGCGTTGGTGAAACCCGGCCTTAGACCTTTAACCAGGCTGCACTAAACTTCACTGTTGACGGCTCCTTTTCAGCTGTCCGGTCAAATCGCCACCATACTTGGATAGTGGAATCAGTTTAGCTCGCACAGCCACGAATATTTGTATCAAATACCGAGACACATCATAGCGTCGCTTCATTCGTTTTATGTCATTGCCTTTCTTTCTTTTCTTTTTTGTGTGTCTGTGTGCTCCGTCATTTTTTTTTTAACTAGGTGAGGGACGGTGGCAGGAAGAACTGAGTGCGCATGTGTCTTGGTCTCACTTCAGTTGGCATCAGTCTTCTCTGTCGACATCAGTCTGAACCTGAAAGATGTCCAATAAACCCAAGGAAAACCTCAGACAGCGGGATTAAATGAAAAAAAAAAAAAAAAAAAAAAAGCATACGCTCTTTGGCTGCACGTTGAACATGTGTTTATAAGTCCCAAACGTCGCCACACCAGCATTGGACAGCTGTTTCGGCCTTATTGGGCCTTCATCAGCAATGCGTAGGTGGGCGACGTTTGAGCGAGTGGCGTCGGAAGGTCGTCGGAAGCGGGATGTTTTCTTTTCCTTACTTCCTCGTCATTTCGCGATTCTTCGAGCGTTTGTCTTCTTGCATCGTTCTTAGATTGAGTGTGTAATGTACACACGAGGTGGCATTCTTCCTTTAAGAGCAGCAGAGCCGTTTAAATAGGCGGCGGGGCAGCCCTTAAAAAAAGAAGAGATATATACCAAAACTTCGCTCTCGGAGTCGTCGACGTTTGTCAAAGACGGCGAAGTTTTTTTTTTTTTTTTTTTTTTTAAGGAAAAATCTGCAACACGTGTCAACAAACGTTGGTAGCCAATTTGCAGCAACGGGCGTGAGAAAACCTTTCCATAAATCGGATTACGCCAAACACTTTGGACATCGCTAATGAGTTCGAGCTAATTATGGTCTCGAAGTGTATGGACAGACATATGCTCCACTCTCATAACCTGCGCCCAAGAATGCGATGTTATTTATATATATATATATATATATATATATATATATATATATATATATAATAGGATAATCTCGACAACCTGCGAAATGTGCATACTAATTGGGGAACATTCACTGGGTGCCGGCCGGATGGATATGTAACGTTATATACGCACTGTGGAGTGAACGCACTTGGAGGCGTGGTTGGATTATCAGGTTCTGTCTCGCTCATACATATCACAAAAGACGCAGCGGATGGCTCGTTCCTTTCGGACACTTACTGTTGTTGCGCAAAAAAAAAAAAAAAAAAAAAGAATCAGTCAGTCAATCGTTCTTTTTGTGGTGGTGTCACAGTAACGCCATCTCTCATCCCGCGAGGGGATCGTCGTCTTCTTCTTTCTTATTTTTTTTTATTATTTTAGTTCCCATTTAAATGCCGTGGCTTTGTAGTTCTAATGAAACAAGGGAAAGGATGCAGGCTAGCTGGTCTGGATCCATGAAGAAGCCCGAGAGACACGAACACAGAAGACGACACACGCATGTTCTCAGAACTGAGAATTTGCGTGTGTCGTCTTCTGCGTCCGTGTCTCTCGGTCTGCTTGGTGGCTTTATAGTTCCTTGGTTGGCGGTAAATATTGGGCGAAACGCTATTAGATTTCATTGAATCACGCGATAATTTCGGCGATTGCGTGCCGGTGGCGCCGTGCAGTTTATTAGCCCTAAAAAGCTACTGCTCAAAAAAAAAAAAAAAGAGAAGAAAAGAGAGAGAGATTGGTTTCTTCCAGGTGCTCGGTACTGCTGGGTGATAGCGAAAGCAACACATTAGTGAGTTTTAGTGTACGTATGCTATCGCCTTTGCGCACGTAACGAATGTCGTGGTTGTTCTGCGCAATTCCCGGAGCTCTTTTTTGTTTTGCGCGTGCGCAGAACCACCGACGCTCTCCCTTACGTACGCAAAGGCGATAGCTTCACGATAACGGTTCCGAAAATATGATAAGCCAATCGTCTTGCTTCTTTGAAGCTGGCTTCATATCACATTGCTAAGCTTATACCCCTGTCACACGACAAACTGAATGGCATTCCCAGCGAATGACAGTCGCACCGAATGTCATTCGTTTGTGTTGCATCGAGCTACACGAAGAAACAGGGTGTAATTCGCAAATGATGTCACTGTCGATAATTAAGGCACCAGGGCTGAACATGGAAAGCATTAGACAGGGTTATATTTTTATTTGCTGGAAACTAGCGAAACATTAGATTATTTCACAAAATCGTTGCTTCTTCAAAGACACTTAATTGGCTAACGTAGATCGGTAGATATCCAGCGAATAGGTAGAGTTATAGGAATGGAGTTGCCTCAGGACAGAAGCCGCTTCTGCCGGACAGGGCTTCTGTCCTGAGGCAAAGACAACTAAGAAGCCTATCTGCACCGCACTTGGCGACGTGGCGACTGGGAACGAGGGGAGTTCTCTGAAAAACAGTGTTTAGCCTTCCTTCCTTGGTGTCAAAAGTTATCAAATTCGTGATAAAATATTGGAGTACAACTTTTCATTTCATCAAACGGTTTATCGTTATTGTTTTTGCTACCTCTCTACTGCGAGGATACGCTGTCGATGCGGGAGGGAAAAGCGACGAATGAGTTCCCCGGACTCATTCGCTGGGCGAATATCATTCGCATGTATTGCCATTTGATTTCACCGTGTGACACGAAACGAATGTCATTCAGTGCGAATGTCATTCGCTGTAAATGACATTCTATTTCCCGTGTGACAGGAGTATTAGATTTGACCCTTTATCGTGTCGTTTTCGCAGAATTTTTCAAATGTACTAAAACTCGCTATTATTGATAGATTGATTAGGTTAATCATAAAAGCCTGCATATTAATAATAATAATTATTATTATTATTATTCACCCAAAAATACTTTTCTTGTCCTATGACTGAGTTTAAGGAGATCATTTTGCATTCGGAGATTCAGCGGTCGTCTCTCTATTATAGGGATTACTATTATTATAGGGATATATTATCAATTAATGATTTACTGCAAAAGTTGAAATTTTCGCGAGCACTTAATTCTCGCGAATTTCGCGATAGAACTTTTTTCGCGAAATTATGGTTCCGCGCCCGGGTAGCGAGGAGGAAAAATTTTGGGCACTGCAATTCGCGACGATATGAGCTCCACAAATATAAATCGACTTACTGGACGACCTTTATTCTCACAAATTTGTTCCTGTCAAACATTTCTATAATTAAAAAACATCACTTCAACACCAGTAGTTTATTCGCATACTGTATCACTTGACGTTGCAGGCACCTGCTTTCACAGAACCAGAACGTATGTCATCGTTACGGGATTGGAGTTGACGGTAAGCCTCTATATAAGCCAGCCAGCGTGTAGAAGCCGGCTAAATCTCGTTGTTTACTGTCGGCAGTGTCATGAACCCCCCCATCTCTCCGATACCGCGATTTCCGCTTCCGTCCGCTTCCACACGAAATCGCGAAATTAAGGTCCCGCGAAATATTCCCAAGACGCGCACCCACACGAATTCGCGATTAAGACCCCGAAATTGACCACTTTTACAGTATATGTACCGAAATGCGCGTGCAACTCAGGGTACGAGATAGAAATACGTGGAGGACCGAGGTACGTCTTTGGACTTATAAGGGGGAAACCGCAACTTTTTTATTCGGCCCAGGACGCAGACTAACCCCCCTCCCCTGTCCCCCACTCCTTCCTGCTGTCCTCTCTCCATCTGTCCACGTCTGTACGCCGCTCATAGCCACAGTTGCTTCGCGGCGCTAACACGCAATAAAAAAAAAAGAAGAAACCGCAACTTCCTGGTTCACTGCGACTGCGAGTGTGCCTTTCTGTCGCACCGCAGCGCTTCTGTCGCCCCCTTGAGGGCACCCCGGACGGTCCTCTTTCGCGACTACGGAGAGGAGACCTACATTAGCCTCTAGGAAGAGAATCGCAGGAGAGAGGTCGATACAAATAAGGTAACCGCTTTTCAAAGAAACCACTATGATTCCCTCTTCTTTGTTTCCCCTAACAGAGGAATGCCCCACTTTTGAAGGGCGTCTGCGGGCTGGAGCTCTAACATAACGGTGATGCCGTTTTACACTAATCGGATACGGCGCCGCCGTTTTACTTGATGACACTACACACGGTGCATGCAGCGGTGCAGTTGGTGGTATGGTTTACATGAAATTCTGGACAGTTATCACGCTTGCAGCTCTCTGATGTTGTTGACTGCTTCACGGAGACGTACATCAACTTCTGAGCAGATATAGTTCTGGCCCTATGGTTAGCCTTCCACTTTCATGCCAATACAGTCCGTTAGTGATGCGTTCCAATGCGCCTTCCACCTTGATACCTTGTCCTGGTTATCACCCAGTCTTAAATGGACCTTTTTCACATACGCGTCGTATCCTAGCGGCACTCCAACGAACCATGCTCGGCGCGCGTCAAAACAAATCCACGTCGATAGCACAGAGGACCAAAACCGGTCCGGAGTGGTAGCAGCTCATATCTTCCAAATGCCCATTTCCACCGACGTCCCCAAATCAACCAAAAGCTCATTTCCCCCGAAAAAATATTCGGAGGTTCTGGGCTTTCGGTTGATCTGGGCACGCAGGTGGCAGTGACCCATATCCCCCAAATGCTCTTTTCATCCGAGCGCCCAGAACCACCGAAAGCGGTATACATGAAAGGACACGCTTCCCCCGTTTAACAGGGAAAGGAGGAGGGAACATCTGGATCTCCGCGAGATGTAACAGATATGACTGATATAAAAATGAGAGGTGGGGGGAATATGTTTATTAAAGATAAAGAAAGGGGGAAAGGTCAGACAGGCCAAGGCCGACTTGCTATTCCCAAAAGAAAAAAAAAAAAAAGGAAAATGAGAGGTGATGCACGGAATCTATGGAATCTATATTAAAGAAGCCTGAGCTTGGGTGGGTAGAAATTCGGTGGTTCTGGGCGCTCGGATGAAAAGAGCATTTGGGGGATATGAGTCACTGCCACTCGCGTGCCCAGATCAACCGAAAGCCGAGAACCTCCGAACATTTTTTCGGATGAAATGAGCTTTTGGTTGATTTGGGACGTCGGTGGAAATGGGCATTAGGAGGATATGGGGCCTAACCGTCTGGGGTGGGGCCGACAAGGTCGTGCAATTCGTGCGGTCACCCCACTGGTCCCCACTTCTGTCGTCCAGAGCCGCTGTCGTCCCCCATAGTGCGCCATCTAGTGAAGACGGAGATAATCCTCTCCGGCGACTCAAGGTCATACGCATGCGCGTAGGCCATTGTGAAAAAGGTCCAAAGGAAAATACTCACACAGCCAACTTACAGAAAGCGTAGACTCGAAAGCAGGGACACAGGGAAGGTCACGGTGCGCTTTCCCTAATTTGCCATGCAGTACCAACAAGCCCGTCTCTTTACGTTGTCGTTGAGATTTTCATATATATTGCCAATCCCCCGTTGGGGAAGTGTTATCCAGTAGGTAGAATAAAACAAAAACAAAAAAGCGAGCTGGTATATACTGGACGTTGGCAACATGTCCCTGAGCTTGGGGGAAAGACAAAACACAAAAACGAACAGTACAAGACAAGGCTTGTCTTGTGCTGTTCGTTTTTGTGTCCTTCCACCAAGCCAGCGATATGTTGCCAACGTCCAGTATATAAGATCCTCCCAAATGAATTTCTCCTATTTTTTTCTTCTCAACTCAACGCCTCCCAAATGAAATCCGCGCCCGACATTAATGTCCCCCGGGGAGAGGGACAACACATTGAGCGTGGTCGTCATTTTGGGCAAGAGCAGTAATCTTTTTAAAACGCGACGTGGTCAAGCATTGCACATCGTCCCACCCTTCAATCTTCAATAGAAGATGGAGTTTCCGTCCCATGCAAAGTATAGAGAACTATATCCATATAGGTACAGATTTCCGACTTGATGAGAATACACACATCGCGCATTGGTTCATCTATTTCGTTGTGACGATCGACGGTGAGTTAAACATGGAGATGGCATATCATCTCGGATGTCAGGATTGCTGACATGGTATGGCGTGTACGAAAAACAAGCAGGCATTCTGAATATACTGATACTGTAGAGGTGTCCGTACAAGGCTTCTCTCAGTTTTATTCTATGCATTAGTGTACGGCACAATTTTTTGTATGGACGTCAGGCACAAATGACTGTGGAAACGATATAAACACCTTCACTCCATCATCGGCAATGGCTCACCAGTAAATGACGCCATTTACGACGGCTCAACGCTAGCAGAAAGACGCTATCTCGCCCCAATCCTGGTTTCCTCCCTGAGGGACCCCGAACTTCTGTATGGTCTCTGTAAGGACACCGTGTTTTTCTCCTGTTTTTCCCAATCCAGCATTCTCCCAAACCTTTTCACTTTCTGATGTGTCCGCGTTCCTAACGCTTGCTCGAATTTCACTGCAAACTGCTATTCTGCCGTACCTGCATTAGTGACGTTGCCTGCACTCTTAAAAATGGGGGGGGGGGGGTCGAAGTAGCTTGCCGTTGTTGGCCGCACTCAAGTGGGCATCGTCACGACTATAGCAAAAAAAAAAAAAAAGAAGAAGAAGAAAAAGTAAAAGAACTTCACAGCATAGCACGCTCCTAGCCAACCGTCATCTCGAATGATATCGTTGTCTTCCCTGATTTGCTAAACAGTGAACAACACAGGGAATATAACGATATCGCTCGAGATGATGATTGCTAAGGAGCGTGCGTGCGTGATTGCGAGGGTGCTATGCGGTGAAGTTCATTTCTAAGAGTGTGCCCCGCGAAGCCGACTCCGGCAAGGGGTTGCTCCACCACCAATAACGCTGTGAGGTGTAAACATATGTATCAAGCAACAGCTTGGCTGGTTCGTATAGATCCATCAGGAAGGCGACATCACAAACACGGGTCACCAGGAAATGGATGACAGCCAGTTCAATTCAAGAACGGCATTCCGGGTGCCACCTTTTTCGCCATATATGTTTACGTGCTAAAAGACAGCATAGTGTTTGAACCGTTGTATATATGATTTATTTCCTCGGGTCATATACTTACCTTTGACGATACGTATTTTTATAGACAAATGTAATAAGAATGAACCGTTTTTTATTCCTTACACATCCTTTGCAAAAAAAAAAAAAAAAAAACCTATAAGAGCAGCATAGATGTTGTCTTTGCAGTTGAGTATACTGCGAGGCCGACATCTTCTCGAAAAGGGTACGTACCTACAAGACGACTAATTACGTAAAATTAATTAATTAACGCTTTAATTACACTCTAAAAACGGTACTTCACCGCATAGCACGTTCTGCGCCGACCGTTGCTACGAACGATGGGGTTATCGCTTCTGATTCGGGGAGAGAGTGAATTCTCTCTTCAAGTCAGAATCGATAACCCTATCATTCGTGGCAATGGTTGGCGCAGAGCGTGCCATGCGGTGAAGTTCACTTTTTTGAGTGTAGAGAATTTCGGGCAAAGGCGCGATAGCGAAACGGGAGACAATCCTCGTCAAAAGCTATTACTATCTTTTAAAAATCCTGAAGGGAGCACGCGCCGTGAAATATCTATCGCCGAGTTTCGCTATGCAAACGAACCGAAACCTCATGCCAAGACTACGCTTAAGATAACTATTTAAAGAGATTGAAACATTTAAATAATTTATTTTACAAAAGAACAAGCTTTCGGACGGAGTCCGTCCTTCCTCAGGTGCGATACATTGAACACTTGGTAGAGATATTTATACTAATGTGCATAAGAGAAAGGGGAAATACAAATTCTTATTAGAGAGGACTGAGGCCGCGAAAAAAAAAAAAGAATACAAAAGAAGGCCCCTTTCTGTTATGCACATTAGTATAGATATCTCTACCAAGTGTTCAATGTATCGCACCTGATGAAGGAGGAACTCCGTCCGAAAGCTTGTTCTTTAGTAAAATAAATTATTTAAATGTTTCCATCTCTTTAAGTACTTATCTTATTCACTCGCGAGTGCTAGACGTTTCCCATTTTTGCCTGTTAGTTTCCTACCACACTTAACTCCCTTTTGTTTTCGGAAACGGGTGTTGATTATGGGAGTAGCTTCTTCTTCTTTTTTCGTACCCTCTAAATTCAAGTCATGCCGGCAAACGCCATATCAGGAAAAAATATCACAGTACGTAACTTATACTGAAGCAAATGGACGAATCCCAACAGATGACACTTGCCGTGCAGCTATATATAATAGATCAGGGGTGCCGAACTCATTCGTGTCCTCGGGCCACATTGAGCCACGAAGCCCAAAAGCACGTCACGAAGCTGGTCATTTGTTGCAGTAATTAATTGGTTTCGGTTTACATATTTTTGTCGCGGCTGGTCGCGGCTAAGCGCGAAAGGTCGTATTTAATTGGTGTGATTCATTGGTGTAAAAACGTAATTCATTGGTGGATAAGAAAATGGAAGGGCGTCCTTTTTGCGCTTCACCGCGACCAGGCGCGACAAAAATATGTAAACCGAAACCAATTAATTACTGCAACACATGACCAGCTTCGGTGGCAGATTTTTGTCTAAAAGTTTTAACGTCTCACAAGGGGTAGTACCCATTTTAATGCCGACGCCGCCCTGCTTTAGAAGTTATGTTTTTTTCATGGAACTCATTTGCATTTTTATTTAAATAATGAGCGCCTCCCGCTCATCCACACAGCGCGCAGCTTGTAGGTGGTATCGAGCAGATATTTGGTAAAGAACAAAGCTCTCCGATTGGTGCACCCGTTCGCAAATTATTTAACCCGGGGTTTTAATTGAAACTCCCTGTATATAGACGACACAACCAGAGCTTAAAAGGACATGAAACGTATAGATTTGGGTTACCTGTCGTTGCTCAATCATACGATCAGCGATCCTTTTTATCTGCTGTGTCATGAAGAAAGTGATTGCGCAGTTTCAATCTTAACTGCTTTGAGGTGTTTGGTCATCAGTTGTTAGCGTAACTGTGACTTATTAAGGTTCATCACAGAAAACGCCTGCTCGCGGACATATGTTGACACCGTTGTCTCGCGACGTAAAGCCAAGAATCGTTGTTATTAGACAGGTTTATGCGCGCCCAACGCAAGAATAAAACGAAGCCGCACCAACTTCTGCGAACTTGTTCTTATCGGTGCGTCGCACTGCAGGTCGATCAGTTCCATTTACTAGTAATCGGGAACGTTGTGAACAACTGTGGATGAACGGCGAGCCAAAAGACTCCATTTCACGCCTGCTGCATTCGGGATATCACAAAGCCTGCGACCGATCGAACCGGTCCGTCTGTGGTTGCATTGCAGGCACCAATATTACAGATCGGCCACGTGGGGTTTGCTCAGAAATGTTGCTAGGAATGTACGATTGATAACAATAGAGTAAAAATCAGACGCAGGGACAGGTTTAGAGTTTCATCAGCGAAGACGACGAAAGCAACACAGAGACAGACAGGGAACGTCGCGAACTTTCAACCTTTTAAGCACATGAATAAAGGTTGATTTCGACTAAACCTTGAAAGTTCGACGTTTCCTACACTCTTAAAAATGAACTTCACCACAGAGAACGCTCTTATAGCCAACCATCATCCCGAATGATAATATTCTCGCCCCTGATTTGTTGAAAACGGATGATGATTGGCTAGGAGCGTGCTCTGTGGTGAAGTTCATTTCTAAGAGTGTGGCTGTCTTTGGGTTAATTTTGTCATATTTGCTGTTGCCATGTGCCAAACGGCTCCTCTCGTCAGCGAGACAATCAGTGGCAACTTTTTTTTTTTCTATCATTGATTAACGCAAGATGAACTGCACGCGTACACAGCCCGATGACAACACCACAACCGTGTATGAAGCTTGGGTCGGACATTTTTAATTTTTTGCTCGGGGGCCACGCGGGCTGCATGGAAACATGCCCCAGGCGGGGTTTCCTTTCCATGCATGCATGGAAACGCCAGGCGTGCCGCCATTTAGGCACCCATGGTATGTATGTATATTATGTGCCGTCGAATTAAATAAGACAAGAGTGAGTTCCAGAAATGTTGATTGATTGATTGATTGATTTTTAAAAGAAAAAATTGAGATGTTAGTCTCGAGCTACTCGGGACTGGCTACTCCAGGACGCGTTACTGAGAAAAGAGAGGGAAACTACACAAAAAAACTACACTATACAATTTGAAAAGGAATGGATGTAAAAAATCACCACAAAACTTGGCATCAAAAGCAGCGGTGCAGAAGAGTACAGGTGCGAAATCTCAATGCACTAAAAACAAAGAGCGTCATAATGTGGTAAAGAAATGTTGTTATGTTTATTAAGAAAGAAATGTGAGCTTTGTGTACTTTCTTCGGTGTAATCGTGTCACATCGACTGGGACGATTTCAGACTGGTATATGAGCTGAGGCGCGGCACAAGTATATCGGCTTGCAACAGAACAGCTATGTCAAATCTGAAATTAAAAAGCCATCACGTGCAACGTCGGGAGAAGTACGCCAATGGACACCTTCCAATTTTTCCGAGGAGTGTCGTGATCAGCCAGAATATGGGTTGAAACCATTGACTTACATTGATTATTGTTTTAGTACTCCACATGACGACGAAAATGTGGGAGGATTTCTACTTGATTTTTTTTTCGAAATTCCTTATTTCCAATAACCATTGTAGTGCGGTTTAACTGTTCTTCAGTGCGCTTCAGTAAATTTGTGGAGTTCTTGAATTTCCTCCAGTATAAGTGCTATGACATTTTTTTACTGATATGGGCTCTCCCGGCGTGATTTGAGTTTTGAGTTTGAGTTTCCAGTGTATGTGTACGTGAGAGAGAGAGAGCGAGAGTTTGAAAAGCTACTCCCACAAAACAACCCCCCCCCCCTTCCAGAAAAAAAAAAAGAAAAGGAAAAAGCAACAACAAAAAAAAAAGTCCTTTGAGTGTGGTAGGAGCTGTTGTCTTGGTATGAGCTGGGTGACTGCCGAGTGAGCGCTGTCCTCCCTGCGCTCCCTGTCGGTGCGGTTTCGGTATCAACGCACGTGCGCGTTTCAGGACTTTAAAAAAAAAAGAATAAAAGAATGGCTTTTGGCGAGTATCGTTTCCCATTTTGCTATCTCGCTTTTGTTCGAAATCACCTAATTAAACATAGAGTAGACGAATCTTAGTTAATTCGTCATCTCGTAGTTATAATACTTTCTTCGACGATATATGTCCCTCTGGCCGTATAACTGAATTGCAAAAACAACGTCTACGCAGCTCTCACAAGTGAATTCATGGGTTCCTATAGGGGGAGTGAGTCCGTACTACGGGCTTCAACATTGATGCTGAATTGCTGATATGCATAGCAGATTTCGCTCAGCAACCCCACCTAGCGTGTTGTTCAGTACAGCTCTGTCTCGTAGGAGCAAAGGTCCACCTGTGTATATGCTAGTTAAATCCAGAGGAACAGAGAAGGGAGCACAAAACCGTAATCACTCACTTATTCTTCAATTGCTGTCCAGCTGATCTGGTTGTTTCTACCGGCAAGCAGCTAGGGGGAGGGGAATATGTTTACTGAAACAAAAAAAAAAAAAAAAAAAACGAAAAAAAGAGAGGTTAGTCAGGCGTAGGCCGTCTTGCTATTCCTTTAAGTAAAAAGGAAATGAAAAAAAAAAGAAGCACACACAAACGGGACCTTAGAGGCAAGCAGGGAATAAACATTAATCGTATATGTACATTGAAATGTCATTGTTTCTCCGTTCCAGTTATACTTTAAAATATCGCTACAGCGTGCTTGTGGTGTGATGAATGGCAGTTCGCTCTTATTGATATTTTTTAGGCTTCGTTGAAACTCATATCCGTATTTTTTTAAAGGAAAACGGATTTCCTTGTGTGTTGCGCATTTTAATTTGGAGGCGAGCGTTTGCAGGAAAAACGATCTTTTCTTCAATCAATCTCTTCTGCGTAGCGAAACAGAAACAGAGAAACTGAAAAACGATTATATTTAATTACTGTGTTACTAGCGGCCCTCGCCAGTGAGCGCGATCGGCTATTCTCAAAGTATAGTTCGACTATATAAGCATTTCAACTTCTAGAGGTACAGACAGAGTTTGATCGACTAATGGAAAGCATAACATTGCAACAGAAGGTCTGTCTTTTTGACACGGCGTTTAATAGGGTCCCCCATTCCACAAGCTTTGAAATGCTGAATGGTGCTGCCACGCTTTGCTGTTCAGCCTACCTTGTGGAAATCAGAAGCAGGAGGACAGAACAACAACAACAACTTTATTGTGAGATGATGAATGGGGGAGTTGAGGGACAAAACAATGGTTCCCCTAGGTGTCATATCTTTGAGACTGAGGCAACGCAAGACACATAACTCAACGCACACTGACCAGCGGCAATATGGCCGAGCGGGCTAAGGTGTTCTCTCCTTTGCGAAGCCTCGGAGGCGGTGGGTTCGAACCCTTCCACCAACTGTGCTGTCTGAGGTTTTCCCAGGGTTTAACGGCAGACTTTCCAGACGAATGTCGGCACACAGTTCCCCTTGAAGTCGGCCCAGGACGCATACTGTCCCCAACTCCTTCCTGTTCTCCTCTCTCCATCTGTCCACGTCTGTACGCCGTCCATGGCGGCCCTAACACGAAATTAAAGAACAGCAATAACAACAACAACAACGCACACCGACTCCAATGTGCCTTTCTTATCGGGACTGCAATCCAATTTTTGAAGAAACCAGATGGCATTTATCAAATATCTGACGCATTATCTTAGACGCTGCAGCGATAACGAGCATTCCAGAGCAGGTCAGCGATATATCTGTAGGCGCACTAAAGTACAAAAATATCTCCTTGCGGAATGAAATATGCCATTACTTTGACATCAATACAAAAGGAACGGGTTCATCCGCTGCGTCGTTCGTGATTTCGGCACGAATGAAACCGCAACCTACACTTTCTCTCTTCACTCCTTCTCAAGAAGGGCGCCAATTGGGAGCGGCATGTTATTGGTCTCCTCAAACGATTCGCCCAATCATCGTGAGGTGACCAATGACAGGCTGACCTCTCCCTGCGTGGACGCCACCTCCTGTTCATTAAACTTATATACCCCCCTCCCTCCCCAATGACAGGACGCCGCGCGTGGCCGCGCTTTTTCAAAGGAGAGAAGAGCCAGAACGACACAACCGACGAACCCGTTCCTTTTGTATACTGTCAAGATAGCGGCATGTTTCATTCCGCAAGGGGGTATTTTTGCGCTTGAGTGTTCCTTTAACAATCCCTCGGTATGTAATCGAATTTTCCTCAGTTCGTAGCCTCCTTTCTTTTTGCGGCTTTTTGCTAGTTCTCTTGCGTCATGTGCAAAACTGATGCAGGATATAAACGTTCCTGATTCTGGAGTTGGAGTTAGGAAAGAAAAATATGGAGATGGTGGCTCCTACGAAACACAGGGGCCGACTACTCTAAAACGCTTGAAAATAAAAATCAGTAAGTCTATAGAAAGTTAGAGGCCATTCTCCGAGGAGCTTCACTAAGTCTAGAGGACGGTGGTCCAGTCTTTCCAATGTGTCTCTGAGGTCATTACGTTGGACACTGTACCTTTCCCATCCTGATTCGGATTCGTTATTGTGTATGTGTTCTCAAGGATATGACACCTGGATGAAGTTTAGACTAGCTAGTTCTGATATTTCTGCTTTCAACGGTGAGAATAATGCTGTCTAACAATAATAATGCACTTTATTTTGTGCTCAAGGCCGTCCGCAAGAGTCTTGGCGTTGTGTCTTGGCGAGGTGCACATTATAATAGCAGCAACGAGAAGCAATAGCAACACTGACAACGAAGGACTGAAAAACGTAATACTGATAACGCAAAAAAACAAAAACAAAAACACACAAAAAAACGATACAACTCATAGCACGTCAATACAGGAACAATAGAATGTCGGGTAATGAGGCATGGGAACGTTATGTTCGACAACGGAAGACAAATTCACAACGGAAAGGCAGCGCCTATTGAAAAACAGAAGGCGGGGAATCAGAGAAAGCATCACAGGTATCGGGTACCGAATGTAAACTATGGAACATCGAAAAAGAATTTAAAAAAGAATAAATGAATGAACCAGGCCAATTAATTTTCAGGAAAATCATGTCGCTGGTAGCTTTACAAAATGTCTTCAATACTTCGCGCCTGCGAGAGGCTGCTCAAGATTAACGACTTCTAGGTTGTAACGGGCCTTCGCCGCACCAGCCAGTGTTAACCTTTCGCCAACGAAGATAAATAGGCCTCTTTTACATGTCTATACCTCACTTCTCGCGATTCAAAGCGTGATTTTTTTTTTTGTAGTCTCGCGAAGTTTTGCAACAATCGATTTGGCAGAGTGCTTTTTTATCGGTACAGCATATGATAAAGAAAGAAATCCGGTCGTTCATTTCGTACGGTAGCTGATCCATGGATTTATAAGAAGTGTCGACAGCTACGGAAGAAAGAACCTGTTTTGGATTCTCGAAAAAAATCGCTGTGTCTTCGTAAAATTCACATGCACGGTTTCTCCGGTATGGGACATCTCGTGTAACGTAATATAATTGGAGTAGATTTACACGTAAGGTGTGAACGATTCACATTAATTTACATTCGCATTAATTTATATTTGTGTGCTTTTTCGTACCCGTTCTTTTTTTTCTCCTGCATCATTGTTTTTATTAATACTGGCAGCATCTAATCTACGTTTTCTGGATGAAAGAGTTCGCCACGGCACCAGTCTTTTTCGCAAAATTGTTAATGACATTTGCACACGTCATGGACTTACCCATCCAGTTACATTAGGTCACATTTGCATTTCCATGGACTAGCATCAGAACATCAAGAAATACCTCAATTTTTATCGGTCGGCGTCGTACGTTGCATCACCGCTTATATACTAATTCAGCTGTCCTGTAATTCTACGCACAATGGTTCCACATTCACGGACAAATATATAGTATTACTTAAGATATAAAACGTTCTGTTTTTCGATAATAGTGTTCGTAGCTTTCTCTGTGCTCTTTTTAATCCAGTTATTTCGCTTCTTTATGCTCTTTCTTCGTAATTATACCTTTTTTCTTACAGAGAACGTTCGTTAGGTTTCAGTTAATGAAAAATAAAATAAAATGGAGAGGGTGGGGCTTATGACGAGCGCCAGTTCTCCTAATTGGAAGAAGAATTATGAAAATAAATAGAAGAACGAGAAAATAAAAAGTGGACATAGAAAATCCAAAAATGACATTCCTAGTCAGAGTAAATCCACCAATTTCCCTTCGCTTTCTACGAGTTCGTACTTGAGTTTCAGTTTGAGTTGATTATAAAAATCTATTCGTACTTGTTCGAGCGTGCACCATTACATAGGGGCTTTGGGTGTTGTTGGGTACGCATAAATAAATATTCTTTCGTCTCGTTAATTTGACAAATACGTGCCTTACCCGAGCGGAAAATGTTTACGGAAGTTTACTATTACTTTGGTTACTTTTAGAGTGCTTTAGTCTGCATTTCGTTCTTCACCGATCTTACTTTTAGAGGTAACATCGGCGTTTCATCGTACGTAACTAAACAAAATATGCGTACTTTTTCCCGCGTTACATCGAATGAATGAACATCAAGTTGAGCTCTAGCGGACGCACATCAAAAGGTTCGGAAGATGGAGACGAACCAAAAATAAAGAATAAAGTTTAAAAACATAAGAGAGAGAGGGAGAGAAAAAAGGAGATTGAGAGGGCCGGCGACCTCTATTATTGAAGGAGTCTTTCCGGTCGAGGGTCCTCGTTAATCTTGTGGCCGATCGAAGTTTTCGTTTTCTTCCCTTTTGGCCGGCGATCCCTCTTCTTCACCCACCACACGCAGTTCCTCCTCATAAATATATGACTCTTCTTACCGTTGTCCCATGTCGTATTTGGGAGTAAAGGAACAGCGAGGTGGTACAGGGCCGACAGGAACAGCAGCCTGATACCTAGAAGTTCCCTCTGGCTATTAGTTAGCCGTGTACTGCAGCTAACTCCTTGCTTTGAGTGGTACTTGTACGCACATCTTGAGGAGCGCGTTGTCGAGTGCGCGCCTCAGGTGTTACCCATACGTGTAACATGTCTTATAACCGCATCTTTTACATGCATTTTTATAGTGCATGTACACATGCAAGTTTTGTACACAAATTTGCATTAGCGGTGTGAATAGCGGGGTTTTCCTTCCTTTTTTTCCTTTTTGCATTTCACTGGATGGTTATTCTTAATGGGCATTATGCTTATATGCTTTTGCATTCGTCAGAAATCATCAAGTTCATATTATACGTGCATTGTCTTCCTTGTTGCTCTGCAGCATTCGTGAGTATTTACAAGTAGTTTGTTCAAAACGATATATGGGAAGAGAAAACAACAACAACGACGATATGGCCGAGTATATATACAGCATCCGCTAGCTGGTGTTAGCTCGTGGGTCCCGCTGAAGGTTGCGAGGTGGTAGGTTCGAACCCCATCACCGTCTGAACATTTCCTGAACTTTCCGCCAGACTTTCCGGACGAATGTCCCCGTGAAGTCGGCATGGGACGCATACTAACCTCTAATTCTCTCACTCCTTCCAGCTGTTATCCTTCGATCTGTCTATGTGTCTATACGCTGCTCACAGTCATAGCTACGTTGCGACGCATCCACGTATTAAAAAAAAGAAAGAAAGAAAAGAACGGTTGTGGTATATAGGAGGCGGCTAAGGTGCTGAGTGAGGGCAGCCGGTAACGGAGTTGTCGCACAAGATATTCAACAGAGAGAGAGAGAGAGAGAAACAAGCATACGCGCGCGTACGCACACACAAAAAGGGTTCATGTAAAACTTCCCCTGCTGTATGTGCGTTTACCACTGCCTGTCATAACGTCTTTTATACCAATACCGAAGTGAAACTTCATGAAGTCACCGCTAGACTTGGTATGGACCTGTTAGCTCCAACCGTCCGCAATTGAAAAATCTGACAAGACTCCAGAAATTGTAATGGTCCATTAGAATATTTTGATGGACCATCAAAACAGCTTGTCGACGTGTTAACAACTCCGTGCTGTCCAACAGGACTGTTAACGGTCCGACAAATGTTGTCCCACAGCCCGTCAGGTGGGCCGAATGGCCCCACAAAATGGCCTGGTGGTACCACAGGGCCCCTGATGACCCAACAAAGAGTATCCAACTGCCCATCAGGTGAGTTTAGTGGTCCCACAGGAGAACCCAATGGTCCGTCAAGGAGGCTTCGCGGTCAAACAGGTGATGCCAGATCAGGGGCCCCAATGGGACATCAGAGATATGGCATAGCGTATAATCGCTAAAACACTCAATTGAAGACCCTGTAAATGACAGAACTGCAAAAGATAAGACAGAAACTGCGTCCTGTCTTGTCCTTTAGTGTTTCCTTGTGTCGAAAGCTCTAGCTGTTGTGAGAAATGAGCAACGCTGTTGCCCACGTTCTTGCAGTATTCAATATGGCAGCTCGCATTGTCCTGACAGGCCGATAGACCTCCGACCGTCAAGCTACTAATGTTTTATGCCGTCTGACTCGTTGCGATCCGGAATACTCTAATATTGCTTCAAGATTCAGTTAAATATGGATCGTGATATGTGACCTCCATAAAACTTCCTTCAAACTGATCAGCGCTCAAAGACTCAAGCTGCAAACGCACCAGCGTGTAAAGACGATTGAGCATTGCGCAACGCTCGCAGCATATAAAAGGCCACGTGCCATGCGCTCCTTTCGTCCGGAGCAATCAGGACGAATGTCCTAAGTTTTCGGTTCCCCTGGAAATTTGCTGGGTTCGCTTATCCGGACGAAAAGGCACGACCCTGGAGGTGCCCAGATAAGCGAGATATGGCTGTACACCGCTCCCGTGTTCCGTAAACTTTTGTCGGGACCTGGAACCCGTATCCATTACGTGCACGCAGTGCGGTAATGTGACTATCCGCTTCGTATTTGCTTCGGTTTTAAAATGACTCTTCGCATTAACCCAGCAGCTTGCACGTGCTTGACACGTGCAAGCTGCTGGGTTATGACACGTTACATGATTGATTATGGATGTAAAATGTTTCGATCGAGTGACGCCCGTAGTTTGCTTTCAACTTGACGGAAGCAACGATTATCGAGGAAATGCGCCTTTCCAAGGTCAAGTGTTGATTGACCGCAGTTTCATGTCGCTGTATTACGGCCATAATTTGTTTTCATAATGATCTGAGATTATGCCTGTCTTAGCTTCCTTCATTTAGGGAAAATGCGCGTGCCATCCAGACGTCGATAATTAGCGCTCAAGTCGCACAACACGGAGGCCAAAGGTCTCTCTTACGGGGCTACTTGGCATGATAAATCGCTAGCCGCTGTAATACCCAATGATAATAAATATGTAATAAATAATGGTCCCGGTACCTTTTATGTGGTGTGTGCGACTGTACACACAACCGAAGTTGCGCAAGTGACCCAAACGCGTTTCTTTGGAAAGAGTATCAGGAACTTTCCTATTTGAAGTTTCCTCGTTGCGCACTGAGCCTACGCGGTAGTTCTTCCATCATCATCACGGTACCCACTATGTAGACGGGTCTGGGGTCGCTACGTCCAGCGAGACGTTACATCCATCGGTGGATGTAACGGCGCATTGGATGCAGCGGCTCGTTGGCTGTAACGGCACGGTATGGATGTAACCGCACGGTGGGGTTAGTAGCCTTTTGGAGGTAACTGCTCGTTGGATAAACGGCTTCAGGGTATGTCATGTCCGTAACTAATGTGAAATCGATGCAGCTTTCGAAACAGCAACTCCGCAGCAAATATTTCGCGGCGTATCCCCCGAATGTATTTCGTTTCTTTTTGTGAGATTCCGTCCAGTTGCGCTGTTTTTGTGATTTGATATGTTCCCGAGTAACGGACAGAGTTACTGTTTCGAGAGAACAAATTAGGTCAGGTTAACCGCGCATTCCTCTGGCGGATCCTCGGTTCTTGGGGCTTCGCATGGCTTCGGTTGGGTCGCGCAGCAGAAGGCGCAGACGATACTTCGCTGCGTGTTGCACTTTCTGAAGGAAGGCAAGCAATTCTGCAAGTCGTGGATGCTGGTTTGGAAGTTGGTCGCGCAGACCGTTGTGGCAACCCCTGGGCAAGACTCGTTGTGTGTGGGCCAGCGTTACCGAAATGTCCCCGAAATGTCTAGTGTCGCGACCGAGGTTAACCAAACATCCCGAAAGTACGTCACGGACTGCTGTAGCTGACCACTCTGAAGAGGGCTGACCTCCAAAGGTGGCGTTGATATGCGGACCCCGGCAAACGAAATGTGCAAACGGTCAGTGACAAAAGGCCTTACCATGTTGAATCACGCGAGGCACCCGCGAGGCACCTACGAGGTACCGCGTTATAGGCTTGACACATAGACATTCATATATTCAGCGACACCTGCGTTCTTTGCGCTGGCATTGGCGCCACTGTCCTACACTTTCATAGGTCTGTGGATGTAATGGCGCAGTGGGTGTAACAGCTGGCTATGTATAGTTTTCTGTTGGATGTAACGGCTCGTTGTATCTACTGACTTATTGGATGTATCGGCCAGAAGCGGACGTAACGTCTCGTTGGATGTAACGGTCGTTTGTACGTAACGGCGCGTTGGATGTAGTGGCACGGATCCGTGCCACTACATCACCACCGTTACGTCCATCATGCTCTTACATCATCCGTCATGCTCTTACATCCAAAATCGAGTCACGTTTGCCATATGAACTAGAAACTGGGTTACAGGATCACATATCAAATTTAAGCGCTACCGGAGGAAGCACAAAGAAAGGCGACAGGACAGATGGTGTCAACTTCCTCTGTCCTATATCTGTCCTATATGTCCCTGAGCTGGGGCAAAAACAAATGGACAGAACACAAAACGAACAGCACAAGGCGAACGTCAAGTATACATCAGCTCGCCTTTTATGTCCAATGTTGTTAATGCATTGCGATAGGCCGTACAGCCCGAGACGTCATGCATTCCTACCTGTTGACGCCATGGGGAAAGTGAAAAGAATACCACCTGCACCACAAGCCCTTTTTTTATAGCAACCCAGCAATACCTTCTAACATGACCGCCCTCCTGGCCGGCAAACGAGCGATGTGATTTCTCTGCGCCGTGACAAAGATGCTTTCAAAATTATGTTACAAAGGTAGGGACAGACAAGACAACCTCGATCTTGGCAGGACCCCCTTTCCAACACGTTAATTTCATCAGCCTTTACTTTTTGTAGATTGCACTCAGACACCGTAATATTTCGTTGCTTCAGTACTCACTTTATTTTCAGTGATACACACTAAAATATTTACAACTATACACGTATCGATCTTGCATACAAGTGACGTCTATATCCACCTTGCCCACGCTGACCAAGGCCTTTATCACCAACCAGAAACCAGTGACGCGTGATGTTCCGAAAAAGAACGGACTGTGCGCCTTTTATTTCTATACGTCGCCTGATTTTGTGCAATGAATGTTTACATTCATTGCATAAAATCAGAAACGAGACCCGTAAAACCAAAGGTATGCCTTCGTACCTGTAAAACCAAAGGTATACCTTTGGTTTAACAGGTCTCATTCTTCTCATTCTTCGAGAACAGTGTACCTTCTTCTTCGGAACAAGAAATAAGGGAGGTGGCACACTTCCGCAGTCATTCTATAAGATCACCCTACACATGGTCATCACAAGATAGATGGCGAAGATTACTGACAGCTGTTGGTGGCCTCATGTTGAACTCCTATAGACACACTTCCCCTAAACGTAATTCGAGTACAAACATTATTTTCCCGCGCTTCTAATGCTGGACATATGTGAAAGTGTTGGTGATTCAATGCACAGCTGATTTCCCATAGTAGCCAACTCATGTGGCCAGTACATCAAACCACAACAATACTCCGCCCACTCATTCTTACACTTTGGCACGGACAAATGTGCCGGCGGCCTCTCATACTCAATCTCCCATCGCACGTTGGCAACTCCAATAAAGCGACATTCTGTTTCGTGTTGACATGTCAACGGAAATTGTAGTTTAATTTTAGACGACTTAATTTAGAATTGGATTCTAAGCATTTAACGAATTTCCTGGTTGGTCATAGGAGATATTGCAGGTGCTCTACAGTCCCAGCTTATCACAGCTAACTGTTCAGACTAGACTGTTGTTGTATAGATAGTGCGCCATCTCGAAAGTACCGTCCGCGTGCAACACGTGCAACAACCTTTCGAACAAATACAGTGAACCCTGGTTATTATGACCATGGTCGTTGCCGAAAATTTTGGTCACAACGCGGAATTGTCATATTAACGGGGGGGGGGGGATTTGCAGAGGCGTCACTGCAATGTTCCACAGGAGTATGGTCGTAAAGCGCGTATGTCAGATTATCGGGGGTCATATTAACGAAGGTTCACTGTACTACGAGGCTATACAGTTAGATCAGAGTCCAAACCTCTCCATATTTTTTTTGCTTTTTCCAATCCAATCCAGCCCAAGACCACAGTCCAGATATTGCGAAGCAGTGTTGTAGATAACTTAGTACTGTTGAGACTGATGTTACGACCTTACATCTAATGTTATACGCGCGCGTGACCCATGCAATGATATGCCTGATAACAAGAACTCTTTGGTGTAGGTGCGAACGAACTTACTTAATGGAAGAAAACTTGCTAGCCGTGATATATTTACGAAGTGTCTTCGCACAAAGTAACTTTTTGAAGAAACTTTCAGCGCTGTACTGTTCCGATTCGCGGATTCACGATTCTTTCGACCCAAAACTCAGCATTCTGCTCATGCGCCTCGCAATCCTGTACGTCTTGGTGTAGAACCTCGTGAACATCACCATGAAGAAGATCGTCTGCGGCGCCACCAGTAGAACATGCGACAGGGGATAATTACACGGCACAAATATGGGTATCATATTATGCAGTAGCATGGCTATGAACTGCGTGATCTGCAATCCGGTCAGATATTTCTTCCACCAAAGGTACTTCTGCACGGACGGGCCGAGCAGCGACAGAAAGTAATAAGAGTACATGATTATGTGAACGCAGCTGTTCATGATCACCGCCAGCAGAATGTGTCCGTCACTGCCGTACGTGATGCCGAACCAGCAGTTGAAGACAACCAGGACATGGTGCACCACGTGAAGGAAGGAGACGTGCGAATCCTTCTTGCGCAGGACGAAGAACACGGTATCCAGAAAGTCCGCCACTCTTAACCACGTGAACCACCAGATGAGGTGGATGATTTCCAAGTGGTGCTGCTGCGTACTGTAGTCGAGCCCTTGACAGAACCAGCTGTATCCACCGCCCAAGTAGGACCTTCGCGATAACTGGTACACGAAGAAGATGTTGAGCACTACCATAGAGGCATTGTAGGCCAAGATAACGGGCTTGAGTCCGTGGAAGGGCTGACGTCCCTTCATGAAGCGGGGACCGGCGACTTTGACGACGTACACGTAACCTACTAGGAGAGCAGAGAGGAAGGCGAAGTTTCCGGACAGTTTCCAGTCCGTCGTCCGTGGGTCGCGTAGAAGAAGTGGCCGTTGGCCACTCCAGACGGGACCGACCAGATGCGACATGTTGTCTCTCTCTCTGTCCTGCTGCTGGGCTTCACCGATCCTTCTTTTATATGGGAGAACAATTCTGGAGACCTTGATTGGTGATGAATCCTAAATGGTTGAAATGTTTTCCTCGTCCTGCTGACGCGTTTTGTTCAGCAGTGTTTTGATGTTTTCTCTCTATCGAAGGCGAGGAACGAGCGTGTGATGAGGTAATGTCGTGAGGGCGACACCGTCCCTTAGACGGAAGGGAGGAGCTTCAAGGACGACATATGTTGAACACGTGTGACGTACATTGAAATGGGTTCGCACAATTGAGTGCGATTCAAGCGCAACGACTCTTTGCTTTTTCCTCTTGTCGAGGTTAGGAACCAGGAAGATTATTTTTTCGCCGCGTGCCACGTTTCCATACTGTTACCTTGCAAAGGGAGAAATCCACGTTAGTCGTTTTCTTTATGCTTTTTTTTTTTTTTTTGCTCAGAGATTCGAGAGTTTTTATGATATTCTACCGTCTTTCAGAAAAATACGCATGACTTGTAGCGGCGACGTTGTAACCATCTCCGAACAGGTATCTTGCCGTGGTTGTCGGTGCACTATCTATATATAACCACACGAAAAGAAATATTGGACTAGGGCTTCTTCAGCGACACCCTCCGCTCTGCTCAGCCACTGGAGGCTGTAGCGCATATGTAGCGTATAGCTTCCTGTATATATATAGCGCTTGAAGGTGTAGCACGAAAGAGAAAGCAACGCGGCTGCACCACGTGGCACGCAGGGGGCTGCGAGACATCAAACCATGAACTCCCCTTTCGTACCAAAAGAAGCAGAAGAACCAAAAACTGTCATGTATAACACACATCAGCGAATAACCCGCATTGTTTCTTCGCGACACCTTCGAAATATATAAAGCACACATTATATACTTAGGGCATGACTTTCCCGGACTCGGAGGATGAAAATCGGGTACTATTGTGTAATGCTGTTGTTCGGGGTGAAATTGGGTGGTAATGATGCATTCGGGTGTTATCGGGTTATTTTCTTGTCTCGCCTGGTCAAAGGGGCATTTCTCGCGAATTATAGTCACAAGCACCACATGTTGCGAATGGGTAACATCCCATTACGGTCGAACTCTCATTACTGCCGAAAAATCATTTAATTCCAAAGTGTCTCATTACGGCCAAACATGTTTCGTCACGGCCAAAACGGAAAAAAGGAAGAAGCATCCATTTTGCACTCTAAGAAGAAGAAGAAGAAAATCCATCGAATGTGTTTCACAGTTTATTGTTACACTCAAATCATATTTACAGGAGGCACAATTGATTGGAATTCCTGCGCAAAATCGAGTTTAAACCAAATCGGTCCTAAACTCACTGGTGGGGGGGGGGGGCATAATCGTTAGCGACCAAGTTACAAAATAACTTCTAACTGTAACTTGTTACCACTTTCGGTTAAAGTAACTGCAAAATGTAACTCTAACTAGGTTACTCAGGTATGGCAATACTTTCCACGTGTCACTTCCCTGGATGTCCTCTTTCCATCTCTTCACATCTGTACGCCGATCAAAGCCACAGTTGCTTCGCGGAGCTAACATGGAATAAAAAAAGGAGTTCCCTGACGTCATCACACTGCCGTTTTTCCAAGCCACTTCAGGTACACTGCCGTTTTTCCAAGCCAGGAATTCTACGAGAGTTACATTTATTCGGGCTTCTTTTTTCTTAAAAGGTAACTGTAAAGTAAGTAAGTTACTTTAACTGTAGCTCTAACTAGTCACATTTCAAAAAGAGTAACTGTAGCTCAGCTACTATTTTTCCGGCTATCTGTAGCCTTACTTTGGTCGAGTAACTTACCCTTGATTGGTCGACACGAATCGGGTTTAACAAAAAAATAAATAAATCCTAATTATACTGTATAAAATTTATAATGTCCTGTATTTTAATTACCGTATAATTTATGCACTGGTAAAAATACGGTAGGTGTCGCAGATATGGGAAACTTTCTACGGTCGAGTAAGCCTGCCTTGGGCGGTTTCAATTTCCCCCTCTGTAAAAGCAGTGTCCTCTTGCTGAAAATCATAATGCGATCCTTTTGCTCATGAGCGGTACTGGACTTGCCAGCGTTACTTAATATGAAATTTGCTTCTGCCCAGAAGGCTCTGTCTTCACGAAGCATCTGTCTGTCAGAATGCAGATTACACGCGATGTTATGCAAATGAGGTGTATGTTGTTTCTTTTACTCCGCTTGCATGGCTGTGTCCGATACGCTGGGAGCGTTTCATCGCCACATGCGATACTCCACCCCGTAGCTCACGGCAATTTAATGAAATATTTAATTATGGGCTTTTGAGTGAGGACCGAGTCCTATACATTGTTCAGGAAAGTTAGTAGCGCTTTCAGGGCAGAGCGTTGGTGGAAGGGTTGCGGAATGGGGTCTCTCATTCCACTCCAATTGCATTCCGAGAAATGGAGATTTGCGATAATTCAATTCCTTTCAATTCCTCGGAATGAAAAAAGTATGACCGGCCCCCACTCCTGGAATGGCTTGGTAACCCAATTCCATTCCGTTAATCCCCTCAATAAAAGAAAAGGACCGGTAACCATACTGGCAAGTCCAACAGTGCTAGAGGAGATTGACATTACCAAGCACGGAAAAAGCACAAAGACAAGGTTATTTCACTCTTGACCGTGTGGAGGTGCGGTGCAAAGGGTGCGAGGGCAGAAGCGAGCACGTTGAAACCAAAACTGGCCACCCAGACCATTCCCTTTCCCATTCCTAGGACAGTTTCCGCCATGCCATTCCAATTCCATTCCGGACTTTGCTAAATCTGGAATGATTCCTGAATCATTCCAACTCCGGAGTGGCAACTCCGCAACCCTGGTTGGTGGGCTGAATTTGATCGTGGACGCCAAGTAATTTTGACACAGTCGAGCCGATTCAGAGACAATGTAAGTGTTGTCGGCTAAAGTATAGTGCACCGCCATCTTGGGTCCGGCGCAGTCGCGTCGCCTAGCAACGCGACGACAATCTCACCCTTCTCCGCCGGAGAACAGTGGCAGTCCAGCCAGCTCGCAACGCAGGAAACCGGTTTTGAATGAAGGGGACTCACTCACCGTGGACGGCGAGTTCTTAGAAGGGGAAGCCACGTGATGCGATCGGTCCAATCGCGGACACCGAACGGCGGCTCCCGCGCGGAAAACGAATGCGATACTCTGTACCCGTATTTAGGGACTCTAGGCTAAATCTAGTGATGTTATATGTATGCAGGGACTTTAATTGGACAAGAAAGAAAAGACTGAACTCGCGTACATGACATACACACACAAAAAAAAAAAAAAGAAAAGAAAAGTCGTCAGCACGCTATGGAGTCCACGAAGATACGGTCGTAAGACGTCATTATCACGTGGACCACTTGGAAAATACGATGTCTATCAGTGCCCTCTATCTCTTATAGCACCACCATGTCACAGTCGCTACTCCCGTTAAAGGTAACGCGCCGTTATCTTGAGTTCAGCGTGACGATGCAAGTGCCTCGTTCACCTTACGAACAAATGGCAAGTGTTTTCTCCGCAAATTCCCAGGGAAAATAGTTGAACAGATTTTGCCCCCACCCCCATAAAAAATTTAAAAGAAAGATGCACTATGAATGCATGTTTGCAATAATGTTGTGAGTTTATTTCCCGTTGTTCCCCTAATTGACATTCATCCTTCGTCCACTAGATCACGTTCCGAGAACACGTCCATCATTACGTGTGAGCTGCACAGCTGTCACCTACCAGTCTTGATGTCTCGGGTTTCACTGCTGTAATTATGTACCAGCTCGCTCTTGCCCTTCTGCCATTCATGTCGTCCCTTTTGCCCCTCCAGTCGGAATTTTACCGGTATAGTCTACTTGATGTGCTCATGATTCATGCACACGACCATTGACAGAGTGAACGCTTTATTTGCATTGCACAGTATAATTTGTTGATGAAAAAGCACATCGAAGAGGGGAAGGATGGATTTAAGTTAAACAGACGACACCCAGATAGTGCGTTGGCAATGATTTTGCTCGTGCGTCAATGAGGTAGGAGTCTATACACACTCATTTAAAATCATACCTACCTTACCTTTGCTAAAGGGTTACATCAGTTAATCTAAGAGATCATACTTTCTGAACTCATTTTACCACGAAGGCAAGGAGAAAAAAGAACGCCTTAGCGCCGTTTCACTCTGCCTTCGCACGTTGACTAGTCCTCTTTACATAAGCCTTCTGGTAAAAATTCATGAACATCACAAAGAAAAATATGCCCTGCGCGATACAGATATACGTGTGTATTCGTGGATAACCGCAGTCCCTCAACAGAGGTAACATCGTGTGAATCGAACCTGCGGCAAATTGCAAGAGCTGCAACTGAGTCAAGTACTTCTTCCACCACAGGTACCTTCGCACGGACGGGCCGAGCAAGGAAAGGAAATAGTACGAGTACATAACCACGTGGATGAATCCGTTGATGCAGACGCAGAAGACGACATGTCCGTCAGCGCCATAAGTGAGACCGAACCAGCCGGTGAACACGACGAGACAGTGATGGGTGACGTGGAGCACGGACACGTGGGAATCCTTCTTGCGAAGCACGAAGAACAGCGTGTCTAGGAAATCGGCCAATCGAACCCACATGTACCAGTACAAAAACTCTAACAGTTCCATCGTGTTCCTGTCTCTGTTGTCGAAATGTAGGCCTTGGCACACAGGAGAGTATCCACCACCCAGGTAAGATCTTCGAGCGATGTTGTAGGTGAAGTACGCACTAAAGGCAACCATGACGGCGTTGTAGGCCATGATGATTGCTTTGATTCCGTGCATGGGTTCGCGATGACGCATGAAGCGTGGTCCAGCCACTTTGACCACGTATACATATCCGACCAGGATGGCACTAAGCAACGCAAAGTTTCCAGAGAAGAACCAGTCCTTGGTTCTTGGGTCGCGCTCGAGGGTGAGGCCATCATCCCTGGCCAACCGTATGGACAGCGTCTCTGACATGGCTCCACGATGAATGAGTGTAGGAAAAACGTGAGCCATATTATATATCCGGGAAACTAATGCACATTCAATTACGTGGTTGTGATGACGTTTTGTGCCACGTGATTTAGTGAGCGATGTGGTCGGACGATTAATTGGTATAGCTGAGCCGCCGTTATCCTGTATCCCGTTTCCTCCTTTGAGCTAATGCGCGGAGCCTTATTGTTCAAGGTGACAACAAAAGGAAGCGCACGTGTATCTGTATCTGTATGAAACACGTGGGCAAAGTCTGGTACTGAAAATACCCAAGCAGCACAATGTACTGAAAGTCGAGTGCAATAGGGGTGGACGGTATGTGTCTTATCAATGTTCTTTAGTTTCATCAGTTTGTTCAAGGCCTTCCACCTACCCGTCCACCCCTATTGCACCCGACTTTCAGTACATTTTGCTGCTTGGGTAATGTGGTAAAAGGGGGAGGATGTTTGTTATTCAGACCGGGTGACTATTCTCATATCTAACATATATTTGGAGCTTAAGGGGGCACCAAAAAGCAAAAACAACTTGCTCTCAAATGAAAGTCCGTGTTTCAATTGGTATACTGCAGGTAAAATTAGCCCACACAGAGCTATTGCTTAGAAGAAAAACGCAATGAAAACTGAGTCGTCTTTGGCAGTAACGAATGGGATCCCCAAGAGGCAAAGTTGGCGGCATCCAATGAGACAGTAGGAGAAGCGCGCGCATACCTATCGCGGGCATGTGGATTTGGTCCGGTCGTAATGTTCCGTATATGCGCGGCATGATGCGCACTGCTGCATTTTTCAATACCGGTTCACCTGAATTGTAGCCCACAACAGTTCCCGCGTACGTTCCACTGACAGCATTTATCTTCACATCCTTAGGACAGCGACGTCAGTACGCTTCGGAACGCGCACTATGTTTTTCACCGGGGCTGCTTCTTGACGTGGCACGCGCAGCATGGACTAAGAACACCGATGCACGAGCTGAAACGACGTTCCTCGCTTAGCGCCGAAGCAAGAAAAAGTCCGGTTAACTTCGATCGTAACTCCGAATCAAAGTTTTGAATTATGATAGCAAGGTCGAAATTAACATAGAGTGTAACGTAACTTAAAGTGAACATGTTTTTGCATTTTAGTGCACTTTTAATTCCCGCCTTCCTGGTCTCGTTGCGTTTAATGGCTGATCGAATGTCTGCCTTTGATGCGATAGATGGCGTTTCACTGATGCGCATTTTCAGAATTGAAAGATACCCTATAGTCAGATACTCATCTAATCTAACAAAAAAAAAAAAAAAGAAAAGAAAATAAATAGAAAAGGAAAGAAGATACCCTAAGAGAGAAAGTACTGTCGCGATAACTTTTGCGTTACCTCACTTTCGACACTACACTTGGTCGCACTCTCTCTCTCTCTTTTGTACCGTATTATCACCGCGGAACAGTTAGTGCCTATGAACGGTGTGCAGACACGAACAACTGGGAGGAGTGGGATGTGGGGGCGTTAGTATGCGTCCTGGACCAACTTCGGGGGGAACTGGGAGGACCTCTGGCTGGAAGGTTTTCCGCAGACCCAGAAAAGGCCTCAGCCGGTGATGGGATTCGATCCTGTAACCTTTGGCGGGACCTGGGTACCACCTGCAACCAGTGAATGCTGCATCTGCTCGCTGTTGCGGAGATTGTTCCAAGTGTAACGCTGAATTACCTCGGGACAGTCTGTTAATCTAGACAAACGGATTTTTGAATCTGAACATAAATTACCTATTCGGCAGCAGGGATGAATATTACGTACCGTTCAGGCGTGCCAGTCAAAAAGGTAGGGAAGTCGCAGCTTAGATAGGTACCGTCAGGGAACATCGCCATCGAGGCATCGTCGCGAATCTACCTGCATCACGAACGCAAGTTCGCCGGCGATGAGAACCACGTGACGCCACCGAGATGAGTGACAAATCCGTGACACCCAGCTTCCCCATGCCATCATCCTGTCTCGACGACAGCGAATGACGGAATAAACATGAGGGGCGCGATGGCGGAAGATAAGGATAAAGCCATTCGAGGGTGAAAATGTCGCTTCTTTTTCTTTTCCCCCTCAGCAACGGCGATGGGTTGCGCAAACAGTTCGATGCATATCGATCTGTGCTTACACAGAAAGTCAATGATCATCAACGGGATGCCTTTTCAGTAGGCTATCGACGTGATGGTACTTTGATGAACCCCTAGAATGGAAGAGCTTCTGTTCATCCTTTGTGAGGAGAATCCCCAGGCTATGACATAATGGCTGTAATGCGTGTCCTTTCTAGCGACTTCTTTGTAAGGATGGGCCGGATGAACCTTTTTGGTGCCAGCTCTTGGTGGGTGATCGCGAACGAATACTAGAATACATTCCCGGATAGAGGATAGAAAGATAGACAGACATTGATAGCAGGGGCGGATCTATAGGATTTTTTCCGAGGGGGTGTCCGCTATGGACAAGTGCCAGGTGCATGCTAAGATGTCCATTGAACCCTATGTTCAAGTCTGGAATTGAGGGGGTCCGGACCCCTGCACCCCCCCCCCCCCTCCACTAGATCCGCGCCTGATAGATAGACATCCGGATCATGAAAGGCTAACGCTTGAAAAGTAATGCGGTGAAGAAAGCTGTCGTCGTGGACAGGGGGCGCACTAGCGTCGAAGTGGAAACGAACATTTGCTGTTGAGTATGGGTATACAGCATGTCTTACATCACTTGAACAGTATTAAGTGTGAACATTCAATATGCGAATATTTAATTTAGAGTACTTCTAGTCAGGGTGTCGAGCCGCAAGACATATGGGTTCGGTCCGGGTTCGCGAGCCGGTTCAACGCTTCCGTTTTATATCATACATGGACAACTGCGTGCGCTTCAACGTGTTAAAAACGACGCTAAAAGCATACTTGCTATATACGCCCCCGTTTGTCTGCTAGGCGAAAATTTGGGAAGACCATGATATGGAGACCAATGTGTCCTCGGTCGGGGATTCAGAGGCACTTGAACTCTTATGCTGACTTCTTTTATGTCCGAACCGTTTCGTTGCGAACCGGTTACCGCTATTATTTTTTTCCGGTCCTTCTCTGGTTCGGGTTCAACAGTGTCATGAAAATTTCGGTTCGGGTTCAGTTTCAGTTTTTCGAGTACACCAGTTCCGGCTGATATTTATGCAACTTTTATGTTTTTTTTTTCTTAAGTGCGAGCACAATTAAGAGATCTTAATTAGAAGATCTGTAGTAAGACGGCCGCTACATTTATCGACAAAGTGATCCAAGAAGGAAGAAGTGTCCTCTCCCTTGGGGTACGCGTTACCGCGGGGGATTTCTGCATCCCACGGTACGCTTCTAAAATGCCGAGCTCACGGTAGGAATGAGGATGTATTGTATTCCACCGCATAGCGAGATATATTGTCTGTGTTTCAAGGACAATATTACCGTAAAATATTGAATGATTCTGAAAAAAAAACGAGCCCAATGACAAAAGTTGGCCGCGTCGGAGCTGCACATGTAGGACAGGAACAGGGAAGTATTTGCTCGTGGAACGGACACGGGTTATTAATGCGAATGTAGAAAACGGTATCTCTGCGACAGAACGTTACATTCCAGGTGTGTTCAACGATAGTAGCTACTACTTCTCAAATGCATTGAAAACGGCGCCCGGTGAATTCCCGATATGGGATATTTAATATGTATAAAGTTACGGTATTGGAATATATACGTATACGATAGTTATTGTTAACCATGGGCGACTAAATTGAAGTTATAGCGAAGGAGGTGACTGGTCCCTGTATATAGCCCTTGTCTTATTGGTCAGTCCTGCTGATGTCTTCACGCCCCTACTTCATATGCGTGTGTTCATTATTCTAACCTTACATTACCTCGTTCATGCGGGGGTTTTGTGTTTGTAAAATTTCGCGGCGTTTGGGTTGTTGTGAAGTTTGCTTTTGTATCGCCCGTCAGTCTCATTTTGTCGCCGTATTATGTTATGTGCAGCAGTTTTCAATGAGTTGTACATAATGTAAATATTGTTATTCATTCATTCATGTCATTCTTGTACGTAGCACTATGAACCATAATAAATGTTTGGTAAAAAAAAAAAGAGAGAGAGAGAGAAAGCCGTCCTTGGTAGCTCAGTCAGTAACGTGTTGGCTTGCTGAGTTCAAGATCGCGGGTTCGATCTCGGCCGAGGACGGTAGCAATGTGGAGGAGGTAAACATTGCTTCCAGCACCGCGTGTCGGAGATTTCCGGCACAATTATCCGCAGTCCTACCCTGCTGCAGTATGTCGCCACACAAAGAGACTTCAGTCGCCACTTCAGTTTGTAAACAAGAGGGTGCACCTGCGCATGCGCATACAGTAGACGTCGCTGATGAGCAAAAGCGAGTAGGAAACCGCATGGTGTGTACGGCGTATTTGGCCTTCCTGTACCGCGTAGCACATGCAATAGCTACACCACCTTGCAGCATGCCTTTAATACCGACCGAAAACACACTATATGACTCGATCATCGCACAATTTTTGCCCACCAAACAGGACAGCAGCGCCGCCGCATCGTTATGACGTCACGCACTGAAGTGAGCTATAGGCTGACCGTCTCCTTATATCTAAAGCTACCCAAAATATTTTGGTCCATGTATACGGAAAACGATGCGAGTTACGGTGGCATAAGTGCTTCACACAGCCCATTGATCCAGTCTCGCCCGATGCCATCACACAAAGGCGTGTGCCATTAATGATGTCACAACATGGAAGAGTAATTCCCTCGCACAGGATATTATCTCTCGTCCGGTTTACCGTGCCTCCTTTTTGGGTCTCGGTATTTTTCTACCCTATAGCATCACACGCTTTTAACGTGTGCGAAGTTCTTCAATCTACGGCCCGATCGCGCCTCCAAAGAGCCGACCCGTTTGTTGACGAGACCTATACAATCGCTATGTTTATTGACTCAGTCGACAATATTTGCGCTTTGCACACACGCGCTAGAAAGATCGGAAACGGTATTTCTCTTTTGACTAAATGTAAGTGGGTGCTCTTTGTGAAAAATTGATAAGTTTATAAGTAAATTAAAAAAATATATAGAGAAATTGTATTCGGCACCCGACAAATTCTGCAGCTAAATAAACAAAAACAAAAACAAATAAAATATAAAAAATAGAAAGGGGGAGGGGGGTCGAGGTAGCTTGCCGTTGTTGGCCGCACTCAAGTGGGCATCGTCACGACTATAGCAAAAAAAAAAAAAAAAAAAAAAAAGGAAAGTGGGAGAGGGGAGTTGAGGACTTCAAAGTGATGCATATGCAGGATGACCGATACTGATGGGACGGAGGCACACTGTATAGGTGAGATGTGCACTAGAGCAATAGAAAGGGAAGTAACGCGTCGCAGCACCCCCACCTACCAAAATGTAGCGATAACACGTGCGCAACATCAACGACAGCGCAATAGCAACAACGAAGATAGTTGATAGTGAAGTTTGAATTGGGTTGTGGAACTTCATCGTTATGAGACACGCTTGGAAACAAAATCGTTAAAATGCTGCCAAAATGATTGGTTCTGTGAAGACATCTGCAAATCAGTGTACGCAAACTCCGGTGTGGTTCTGTACAGCTTTCCAGCGCATGCTGAACAGCATGGCTTTAGGGACAATTCGCAACTATCACATGCTGCTGCGCACTTGCGTGTAAAATCTGTGAACAAGAAAAAGAATCTACACGATTAATTTGAGTGAGATAGATCGAGCAACGAATCACTTGATCTCGGGATGCACTTTGCTGATTGGCCGTGACAACGCTTGCGACAGTTTGCGGAAAACTGAAGTTCTGTAACCACCACTGTAACAGCGAAAAATTTCACAAAACATTAAAAAGCTTTCAATAAAAATTTAATAGCATTGTCAGAAAGAGTTTCGCTAAAAAATTACTGCCAACGATAGCTACCTCCTTTCAACGGGTTTGACGCAATGTCCAGAGATGCAACTCTTTCTTTGTTTATTTGTTACTTTCCCAACCCTCAGTGCCCGCTGCTCATTGATGTTTTACTCTAGTCATTTCGTGGCCATCCGACCTTTCAACTTTTGACCATACATCGGCAAAACTCACTCGGCATCCTCACTCATGCTCAATGTGGCGAATGAGCTGAGCATTAGTCAGCAAACGGAGAGGTGAGCGCGATATGAGTAAGCACAAGGAGAGCTGAGCAGGGAGTGAGTGAGCATAAGTGAGCAAACGGAGAGCTGAGAGCGATATGGGTGAGCACAAGGAGAGCTGAGCAGGGAGTGAGTGAGCATAAGTGGGCAAACGGAGAGCTGAGAGCGATATGAGTGAGCACAAGGAGAGCTGAGCAGGGAGTGAGTGTGCATAAGTGAGCAAACGGAGAGCTGAGAGCGATATGAGTGAACAAAAGGAGAGCTGAGCAGGGAGGGAGTGAGCATAAGTGGGCAAACGGAGAGCTGAGAGCGATATGAGTGAGCAAAAGGAGAGCTGAGCAGGGAGTGAGTGAGCATGAGTGGGCAAATGGGAATATGAGCATGAGCAAAACTCACTCATGAGGATGCTCATGCGTGTACAGTGTGGCGAATGAGCTGACCATGAATGAGCTGAAATCATGCTCAAATTGGCTGAACTGAGCATGAGCGAACTTGAATAACGCTCACACGTCGTGAATTGAGCAGTCCGATGCACCCCTCGTATTTGCGTGGTTTCACTTTCGCTTCACTTTACCTCACTCCCCTGTCGTAGCCTTATTTCACCCTCACGTAATGCCCATTACATCAGCTCAACTCTCCTGATATAATGCTCCCCCCACTCTTGACGACCTAGAGATATGTGAGGTGAGAGAGACAAACTCCGTACGCGCAAGCGTGAGCACCCAGAGAACTGAGTAGCGAGTGAGTGAGCATGAGTGAGCGAATGGAGAGCTGAGCAGGGACTGATTGCGCGTGGGTGCGCACACGGAGAACTAAGCAGCGAGTCAGTGACCATGAGTTAGCAAACGGAGAGCTGATATGCACTAATGCACTGATATGCATCAACATCAACATCTGTGTCAAAAGCAGAGCTCGGCACTCGTGACTGCCTCTCACTCATACTCACTCACTCCGTGCACGGAGTGAGTACAGGCAGTGAGGCAGTCACGAGTGCCGAGCTCTGCTTTTGACACAGATGTTGATGTTGATGAAGAAAAATAATAGGGAGACTTTGACACAGACATACACATGCAGATACAGACCTGCGTTTGTGTCCACGATGTTGAAACCCGAGCAGCACAATGTACTGAAAGTCGAGTGCAATAGGGGTGGACGGGTAGGTGGAAGACCTTGAATTGACCCTTGAAACTAAGGAACATTGATAAGGCACATACCGTCTACCCTTATTGCACTCGACTTTCAGTACATTGTGCTGCTTGGGAAGGATATTTCGCCATAATCATATATCTATCATAAAGTCTGATTAGGATCTCAGCGGGACTCTGGATGAAAGGCACCTTTCAAGGACACCTTGGGCCTTCGAGGCGTCACCTGAGGGGCCCAACACGTACTCAACGTCTCGACAATTAATTAACATTTCTAATTATTCTTTTTTAAGAGGAGGTTTAAGAGGAACATGATTAAGCTCTAGAAGGGGGAGATTTCGCAACTGCGGAGCAAATTGCGCAATTAGTGCATATCGAGCGTTTTAATGAATACCCTGGCCCCCCGCCACATTTTTCAGATTTTGCTTGTTTGATGTGAGTGTTAAAAAGAGAACTTGACTGGGCTTAGCACCCTCGTGGTCAAAAGTCATTCAAAATGATCTGTACTTTATTGACAGCTAGGGGTGTATTTATGCTGTTCACTATAAGGGTATACGCACGAAGATCTCCACTCTTTCAATAAAACTTGTATTGTCTTGTCTTTGTACATAATTAAATACTTACCGGTGACAAGTAAGATTCGAAAAGATTCAACGGATGAGGAAATACTGATTCTGTAGAAGGCGACGACGTGCAGATTGTTGTAGTAAGCAGTGAAACACCAGTGTTAATGACGAACGGGTGCCTCCCATAACGCCATGCCATGCTGCTTGCCAAGCGAGTTCCCTTATCCGAAAGTGACAACAAAAATGCTTGCCGATGAGAAATCCTGTTGAGCATAGCTTTTCATGACTTCTGGTCTGGATAGTGCCAAGCACAGGTGTTTGTGTCTGGCACCTGGTTAGATCACATTCAAGGTAAGATTTAGTGAGGCACTCTCCATTATACAGGTTCGAGTATTTTTGGGCCGAAAATTTACTTTGCTAACGTTTTACAAACACCTAATGGGCGATAAGGTGACTTTTAATTTAATTCATTTGAGTGTTGTTATTCTATTAACTTAGCTATGCAATTGGTAATTAAAAATTTGATCAATGAGTTGATTTAACGCTTTCACCAAACCGTAGCGCCTAAACGTTACCTGAAAGTTTGTCCACATAAGCAATCAAAAATACCTAAATCCTACGTAAAACGAACAAACAAAAGAACGCTGAGGCATATAGTATCGAAAAACTTTCAATCATTGAAGAATGGAAAACTTTTATTACACATCTCCAATATACACACATCTCAATAACTGTGAAACATATGACAGTCGTTTCACTTATACTGCAACTTCCTACACCGTTTAGCATTGAACACCAGCACATGTCTCCATTCGAGTGATCGCAATATCAAATGACGGTGAGATGACTGAACTGACTCTTCGACGCGTGAAGTACGGAAGAACTATGGCGTGACCAGAAAAGTACATGAGATGATTACACATTTTACTTCCTGCAATAAAGCTGCTATCAGCTGCTGGGGAGCTGTTCTTTGCATTTGAATAAGGCACTAAGTGATGCGTAAAGGAGCAATGGGCAAACACATACACACACGCATTGAACAAAGATAAAAATGTTAAAAATGTCCTGACTGAAATGAACCTTTGGTACATTCGTAACCTTCTTAAAACATTAGAGTGAATGAGATATTTTATATTTGGGTGATCATATGATCGAATTAAATTCAATTGGAAAAGAAATACACGGGGATGTGGGCTCTGTCAACAGATGATAATGTGATGATCCTATGATAATGTTGAGACACATACGTTCTATACAATGTTCTAAGTAGCTGTACACAGTACCGTTCACAAGTTCCCGGATGCTCATGGAATTTAATACCTTTGCTGTGTGTCTGTACCTTAAGCGGTGTTCTGAGTATTCTAGAAATGCCGAAATAGGAAGACATAGGCAGGTAGAAAAGAAAAATACGGAGATTATGGCTCAACTTTACATTGGGCCGAAGAAGGAAGAAAGAGTTATATGTCCATGTAATGTCTGACTTTATAATATCACAAACATTGTGTGAAGTTTCC
Source organism: Ornithodoros turicata (assembly GCF_037126465.1). Lineage (NCBI taxonomy): Eukaryota > Metazoa > Arthropoda > Arachnida > Ixodida > Argasidae > Ornithodoros > Ornithodoros turicata. The sequence continues at coordinate 12,811,620 of NC_088205.1, read as the reverse complement.
GTTGAAAGTTTTCTTGCGTAGAACACGATGAACTTTGATTGTGACTGCAGTGAAAGCGCGTGCGCATTGACGAAAGAACCTAACTAAGAAATCAAACACCTGGAGTAAGCTTAAGAACAGTACTGTGGCAGCAAAACAGCCACACATTGCCGATACGCCAGCGTGACAAGTCACATGAAAAATGGCTGCAACCAGTTCATTGGGCTTTCTGTCTGACGGCGGCGGTGCTCCTCTTGTTGTAGGCGTTCAGGTAAAAGTGCACGAACATTCCGAAGAAGAAGACGGCCTGGGGGATGACGATGAAAGTGTGAGTTCTGGGATAACCGCAGTTCACGAACAGCGGAATCATGCTGTGGATGAACATGATCACGAACTGGACGAGCTGAAACTGCGTTAGGTACTTTTTCCACCACAGGTACTTCTGCACGGACGGTCCAAGCAGGGAAAGGAAATAGTACGAGTACATAACCACGTGGACAAATCCGTTGAGGCACAGGCCCAAGGCAACCTGGCCATCCGCGCCGTAGGCCATACCGAACCATCCGTTGAACACAACCAGGCAGTGATGAGCCACGTGCAGGAAGGAGACGTGTGAGTCCTTCTTCCTCAGGACAAAGAAGATGGTGTCCAAGAAATCAGCAACGCGAACCCACAGGTACCACCAACACAGCTGCAAAAACTCGATCGCCGTCTGGTCATTGACGTCGAACGTTATTCCTTGGCAGACGTAAGAATAACCTCCCTCCAAGTACGTCTTCTGATAGAACTTGGCGATGAAGTACGCGTTTAGGAACACCATGGCGGCGTTGTAGGCCAGAATAATGGGCTTGAGCCACCCGACAGGTTGACGGCCTTTCATGAACCTTGGACCGGCGACTTTGACCAGGTAGACGTAACCCAGGAGAAGGGTCATGATGAAGTGCTTGCTACCGACCAGGGGCCACCCCAGGGTTCGAGGGTCCCGGCGGATGTAGAAGTCCTCCGCCGTCGTCGCCATGTTGTCCTCGTACGCGCGCAGCTGGAAGTCTCCAGACGTGCAGAGCCGTTCGCTGATTTATTTGAGCTCGAGAGGAGGCCTAAGGGAAGGGAACGGTTTTTGTAATACGACTGTCATCGTTTTGTGTGACACACGCTCTTTCAGAGGAGGTGACGCTCACTTTCGAGGGTCTCTGATTTAGTTCTCGGGCACGCCGTGTTTGTCGTCCTTGGCGAACGGATTGTTTGCATTTTAGTTTTCATTACGTGCTTTGGGAGAGGGAGTGTGCTTTTCTGCACGTCCTTCGGAAAATAAGAGAAGAAAATGTGGAGGAAGATACATGGGCCTTTTGCGAAGTTCCGCCTGGTTTGGAGTGAAGTAGCGTGTCGGCTGCAAAGACGCTAAGGTGAAGGATTGCGGCGTGTGGGGAAATACGCGCGCTAGGCTTAACAGCTCCGCGAACAGGCCATGGTGTGGTTTCGTACGTCACTACGCTATGTACACGTGCCGGTTTCTGTAGAAGCAAGCATACCGTCAAACTGCAGTGCACCACGCGTGGGTGGCGGAAACCGTACCAGGTGCATATCATCCACGCGAACATCACACCCCATGAGCCTACACTGACCATGCTATGTATAAAGTACGAAACTGACCAATTATAAAGCTAATAAGCTGGTAAACAAAACGTCAGAATTAGGTAATTTTCATAACGTAAAAGCGCTAAAAACAGGACGAACACAAGACACGCACAAAGAAAGTCTGTTACCAACAAGCCCAAAGGGATGTTTTAATGAGTCAGAAATAATTATAAGCAACATCGCGTAAGCAGTAACGGGGTACAATGGTTGCACGTAACCTATGTAATTAGATCAGATAAAAAAACGAAATATGGAGGTGCTAAGCTCAACGCGATCGGAATGGATCTCCTATAGGATGGAAATTTCCAACAAGGTAATATGCAAAGCACGTAAAGACCTCGAAAAAGCGGGGGAGGGGGGGGAGCGTCTTCCCCTTATCTTATCCCCATCTTAAACAAGCTTACCCCAACTCACAACAGTTACTCCTCATCGGTACAGAGGCAAAGAACTACCGTTTCTCGGCTCCAGTTGTTACTGAAGCACAGTCACTTTGCTTGCGTTTTTACCTGTAGCCCGGATACGATTGGTTGGAGATAACCATACTGCCGAGGAGCTTTTAGGTTGCCGAGGAAACGGCCCTCTGCTATTTATGTCCAACGCGGAGATTTTAGAAAAGCCAATAACCTTTTCCGGATATTAGGCTGCGATCATTCAAAACGCGTCCAAAAACCTTTTCTGGGGAAAAGTATGCTTGGCGCAGAAAAGTAGGATCGAATGTGTCTGGTCCTTTCACATTTTACATTGCAGTTATTCAGGATACGGCGACACGTACACGATGCAAAACTGAGGGTATTTATTCGACACCCCTCTATTGCAAGGATTCACTCGGTGAGATAATTCAGGGAGCAATACCCCTTTCCATGTCTCGGTTTCTAGCAGAACGAGAGGCTACATCGCGGCGCCAACGCTTCCTTTCATAATTCACACTTAAAAAATTGCGTGCGTTAACTGTACCGTTCTCAAACAATCGAATGTCCTCAGTCGTCCGAACAGTAATGTTCTGCAATGACAGAAAAACGGGTATGGAATACACTAGCGAACCGGAGGCTCCGAACAATGGATTTGCTCTCCCGGTTGCGTATCCATGACAATGCTTCCGGTCCAGTTCACACAGTTTAGGACTTTGTTGGTGACAAATCGCAAGAAAAAGGTCGCACGCGACAGAATTCATCGGAGTCACTGTAGAATCTACTACAGATTGCAGTACTCGGTTTTAGCGCACAAGTGCGACCTACGTTTCCATTTTTTTTTCTCTCTACTTCTATTCGTTTTTAGTGCAGCAATAATTTGGGCGCTTATTAGAACTTATCCGCCCTCATTTGCCCCCGCGCGTACGTGTTCTCTCCGATCCTGCTCGCTTTATCCCGTAACAATAAGTATTGCACCTTGGAGCAAATCTCTTGCTCCTCTTCCCCCCCAATGAACAATCCGCGCATGACCTGGTTCCGCCAGTGGCACAATTTTTGCACCCTCCCGGAGCAAAGCTCTGGCAACGGAATTCGCAACGAATTAGATTGAGACCAAATCCACTTTCGTCGGTATGCTGTAGATCGAACGATCAATTCAGTTTACGGTTACTTGGAAAACGACGCCGAAACAAATTTTTTCCTATACCCAACTTGAGAACCATCACGTATCCTCCGCCAGGAAGAGTTTTCCCCCTCCATCTATCCATCGTTACACGTGTGGCGCACCGATGCATGGAGCTCACGTAACCTCGCTTTGTTGTCTCAATGGATCGCGTGCGGTGAATATCCAAGGGGCTATTCGTCTCCATTTTGTTCGCATAAAGTTGCATAGGCCCAGTCTGCACATCAACGGACACAGTTATTTCCCCCTTACGAAATTGCGCCGCCTAAATTTGTAGAGGGATTCCTAAATGGATTTGAAGTGTGATACTCGGGTCGTTAAGCGACACCATTATTCTTAGATGAGTGTACGAACTAATATGTAACATGGATGACTTCGCGGTCAGCCATTGATTTTTTTCAAGAACAAGATTTAGTAGACGTGTTTAAAAAGAGTGGACAAAATGTGCTTAGGAAACGGTTGCGGAGAATGATTAGCACATCAAAATTATTATATTCCACATCGTCACGTTTTGATTTTAGCTTAGCTAGACATCTTTTTCGTTTTTTTTTTCCTGCTCCCGGGTCAGGACCTAATATATGTTTACGTTCAAGGTTTTTGGTCGTTTTTGCGATTTCTAGGGACGGACGGTTTTAAATTTACCACAGTGAGGGAAGGTCGACGGCTAAGAAAAGCGGTGCTGTGGATATTTCTTCCCCGGTACGTTATGTCATCAAAACTTTTTTGGGCACGTTTTCTCTCTCTCTTGTTTTTTATTTTTATTTTTTTGCGGAGGACCACTTCACATGCATGCCCATTCTGGCGAAGTGACATCGTAATGCGTAACCACAAAAGATAAACATGTCACGACTATCATGAGCCAAAGTTAAATAAAAATTACGAAGTGTTCTCCGCGAATGATTGGATGGGATTTAAAAAAAAAATCTGGATATTGTGGCTCCAGTAGTGTGGAAATTTTTTCGCTGCGCCTAGGTAATTAATGAGATAAGCCTAATCAGCTAACTAACTAAAATACCGCGTGGCAATGGAATCACGGCGCGCGTTGTCACGTGGCATCTTTCTGCAGATCGGAAGCACGCTACGAGAATGATACGATAAAGAAAGCTGTCAAATCAAATAATTGATTAAAGAATTAATTGAAAGACGCATCAAATTGTTGAAATGGGAGTATTTGAACCTTTCCGATATCGCGCGCTTTCCTAGTGTATCTCTGCGATAGAAGTGATAATAGACACAGCTATCTGAAACAAATATCAAGAAACTTCACGTTTACATTTACATGTGAACTGTTACAATGATCAAGTCACACATGCGTGAGAAAGTTTCGTGCATAATAAAATAATGATAGATTACTTTAGAATAAATATTCCGAATAAACTAATTCCGGACCATAAAATTCTCGACGATGTTGATATATCACTTACCTGACTGCACGAAAGTCTTTCCACCCAAAGTAGTGTCCGCCAAGAAGGACTGTCCAACCTATCTCTGACGGAGCCACTTTATCGTTGCCCCAATCGGTGTTCTCTATCTGAAATGGTTTCACGTCACGCTTCACTGTCGTCCTCTTGTAATGTTCTCCCCTCGCACTATGTAAGAGTGAAAAGGGTAGCATCGGAACCTTTCCCCACTTGTCAGGTCGGCTGGGTACGATGGACTCCAAACGTGACTTCCAAGGTCGTACGTGTGACCGCATTCCCTATTCATGTCGAGAAAGGCTCAACCCTGAGGCTCCAATCATGTCGAAGGCCAGGTCCTTTCAGGAGAGTCTTGGAATGCCTATGCAGCGAGATTTGGCAAAGCCGGGTTCTGCAGTTGTAAAGGCTTATAACGTGATTCCTGCGTCGTATATAATAACCACGACCTGACCTTCGAAAGACACAGAAGCAAGGTCGCAGAGGTGAGTGCGAAGGCTTGGCTGATGCCGCTTCCGAGGGGCCTCGCAAAAAAAATCGCGTCAGTTTTAATGCACTTTAATAACGTTTTGCGAATTCTAACTGCGATATATAAATAAAGTTTGCTCAATAAGACGTCTTGCGTAATAGATTTTAATCGCGCGTGCGAAAACTTCATAAACTTTCGGTGCTGTCGAATGTTTAACCAAAAGGACACATTGCTCCTGTAATGGTTACTGGTATTCTGAAATTGATGCCAAACGTGTCGCTTAAATGTTGATGTGCTGTACTGGCTTGGGGTGTACGTCGAAATAATTCATTAAGATGTTAAAAAAATCACGCTTAAAAATGCACTCGTGAGAATCCATATTCTGAAATAAATTACGTAATCGAACATGAGAGAACTGATGTTCTGCGGCTGGAACAACATAGAAGGGACAATCACAAACAAGGCCTCAAGTTGCCTAAGAAATTAACGATGAAAGATGAAAGTCACTGAAAAGGTTAGCCAGCTGTAGGACTCCAACCCACATCTTCTGGATTACCGATCCAGGGCTCTACCAATTCTACCGTAATCCAGAAGATGTGGGTTCGAGTCCTACAGCTGGCTAACCTTTTCAGTGACTTTCATCTTTCATACGTAATCGAGTTGATTTTGCCACCGTGGATATTGACAGGGTTTATGATGCTCGAAAATTTATTCTGAGAAGTGGATTTCTACATTATTTATTTGTCAGTCTTTTATTCTCAATTTATTTATTTCGGCGTCATCCCCAGCTTCCACTTTTCCGTCCTCAATGCTTTACGAAAAATAAAAGAAGTCAGACTTGGCAGTTGAGTATGAGTTTGAATGTAAAAAGAGAAAAAAAGAAAAAAAAACAGAGAAAGAACTTGAGTTCGTCACCTGACGAATTCTACTACTCCCATTGGATGAACCCCGCAGTCTTTGGGATGTTCTCTACGCTACCCTCTGCCCCTACAAAAATAAAGTACTGGAAAAGTCTTTATTTTTATTTATTTATTTATTTTTGTACGCGACGTTCCAGAAAGGAACAGCAGACATTCAACATTACCAGGGCCAAATTCAAATATTTATGAAAATAGCTCTAAAGTTCCCCAGGATCAGCGATTTGCTTCAGCTTCATGCCAATGCAACCCATTTCACGTTTAACAAATCTTGAAACACGCACGCGCGTTGAAATATCAATCCCCGAATTTTGATATGCGAATGAGCCAAAACCGAAACCGCGGCAACCGGGATCGTGGGGAGTACAGCGCTCATTTGACGTCAGGGGGCCACGTGATTTGGAGCGACGGAGATGATTGGAGCAGGTGCCGCTCAGCTGACCACATAAACCACTTTCCGACCCAGATAGGCCTCCGTCTGCAAGGGTGACGCGCTCCTCAGGCGCGCTTTTTTCTGGTTTCGGCTCATTTGCATATCAAAACTCGGGTATGGATATTCTAATACACGTGCGTGTTTCAGGATTTTTGAAACGTGGAATGGCGTTCAACGAGGATAGTCTCCCAATCTGCTATCTCGCTTTTGCCCCGAAATTCCCTAATTAAAGAGTTAATTAATGAACCTCAGATAATTATTCATCTTGGAGTTACATACTTTCTTCCAGAGGATGTCCGCTTGGCCGTAGATACTCAACTGCAAAAAACATGTATGCTGCTTTCACAGTTTTTTAATAAAAATTCTGTGAGGGCTAAAACCTATACACATTTATACAGTGTGTTTCACCTATAACCTGTCATTATTGCTGTGGGTATATCTCACATACCCCTCCGTGCCTTGCTCCAAGTTTAACAACACACTTATACCTTCACTCTTACCAAATGTAGTACACGTAAAGTCTCCCACGAAAACAGTCATCGTTCTTTTCGAATCAATGACACACGAGACCCTATTAGTCTCAAGTCAGCACAGAACATTCAAACACAGCATGAAAAACAGATAAAGTACCTTGGCACTATTGGGCCTTATAGTTGCTCTTGTGCCATAAAGCAAGAAAACACCACCACCACCAAAGGTGTCATGAAATTCAACTTAAAAATATCCTTGTCTGAACGCTATTCATCTCAGGTGAGATTCTGCAATTACGTCTGAGCACAAATTTGCCAAGTCAACCTCACTTTTTTTTTTTCATAGAGATAGTGAGCGCATGCAGGATTTATCCCGTTCTAGTGTGAAATACATTCACTACTACAAAGGTAACAGCCGAAAAAAAAAAAGAAAGAAACAGAAATGAGAAACCCGTCACGGCCTCCTGGCATCGCTTTTTGCGGAGATCTGAGCGCGCGGGGATCCGGAAAAATCGTCCCCGGAGAAAACATCCTCGAAGAAAACGTCTTCCGGAGAAAATGTCCCCCGGAAAAAACGTCCCGGTGGGAATCTAGGTTGATTTTCAGAGCTTAGGTTAGTTTACGCTTGTTTTTGAAAGTTCACCATGCGGTTGAGGGGGGGGGGGGGGCGTAATCAAGCTTATCTGTTGGCAGCCATCAGTTACTGATAATCACCGACATCGGATGTTCTGTGCTGTTTTCTGTGTTGTCCTTTCCTCCTCCCCATACTTTAGGCGGGGCAACTTGGCCGAGAGCGCCTTGACGAGCGACGATTTTTCTGGCGGTTGTTACGTGCTTTCGGGTGTCAAATTTTTTGTGGAAACATTGCGAAAGATCCTGTATTTGTGACTGAAATGGTGTGTTGTGACCACGGACTTTCTAATTAACGCATAAAAAGTTACATTTCCTTGACAAATTTTGAAGTTCAATTAAGCTAATTAGACTAATTAATGAGGTACACTTATAGCAAACACCTGTTTGGGTAGCAGAAACCTTCACAAGTGACGTGCAGAAGGTTTTAAAGTCTTATTTCACATCGATTTTTTTCTTAAATAATTCGGGGTCACTCTCGCGAGCTACACCCTGCATAAAGAGAACACCTTCGATTTATTCCCACTCTTTCATAAGTCGCAATAAATTAAATAATTGTAATATTCCCTATCGGACGACGTTTCGAACTCGCGCTCAATTATTCCTAAGCTGTTTCTTTGTTTTCCTTCCGGCATTTCTCGTGCTGTCCCCGCCAACAACAACAACAAATTAATTAATGATAATGAATGGGGAAATTCGCCACGTAAGGTGCGGCCCACTACCCAAAGGCACAATGTCCCCGTCAGTGACGATAGCTCCTGCGAAAAGAAGCGATGACGTTTGTTTTTCGCCAACCTTTACCTTCTCGTGAAAAGCCAACGAAAGTAAATAAAAAAAAAAGAAAGGAAGAGGAAGACTCGTCCGTGACATATTCTCTTTACGCCGAGAGAAGGAGGAGGAGGAAAAGTGTGAAATCCACACAGGGGGCCCGAAATGTCGCCTGTGTTTAAAGTTCCATTGTCTGTGGATTCGTCCGCAATATGAAAGCCAAGGCTGTCGTTCAATCAGCCGTTCATTCATCAGACCTGGTGATGACCCACATACGAATGGAAATGTCTTCCATCCAAAGTGAACGAATATTTACCGTCGGTCGACGCCAAAGAGGAACGACAAACATTTCTCTGTGGCACTCCTTGTATAGATACGTCGCAGGCTTTCGGTTTCGAAGTCACGTAAAAGGATATGCCAAAGGGCACTAATAGAGGGGTACGAGGGTATCTATTATTATTATAATACCGGCTATCGAATGCCTCCGATGAGATTGCGAGCGAGCGTGGCTTTCATAAGTGGGTTACGTGCGAGCATCGGGGTAGAGTACCGCTTCCGGCCATGAAACACTGGTCACACTCATTATCATCGAGAGAAAGCTGTTGGGGTTGTTTCGTCCAGCGGCCACGTGCTCCCTTTGGAACATGGCTGTGGTCACGTAAATTTAATTCGGAATAAATGGAATGCCAAATAACAAAATATCCTGTTTCGCCACAGGGGGCAACCAGTCTATCACTTTGAGGGGAACCTTCCCGAGGTATCGTCCGGGAGCCACGTGCTCTTTGGAACATGGCTGTGGTCACGTAAAGAGTTCGAAGCCAATATAATATGAAATGAAAGAAAAATCTTCCGTTTCGCCCTAGAGAATAATGACTTTAAAAACCAGTCCGTTATTTTTTGAGAGGTTATTTTGCAGTCGTATAATGCGTTACCTTGTAAAAAGTACCGTCCGGCAGTCACGTGACACTTTGGAACATGGCCACGGTCACGTAGCATTGTAGGTGGAACCGTCCGAAGAAAGGGCTATGGACGGCATTAATTCTGTCGCCCCGTGGCGCTGGCTACGTTGCAGACTTGGCGTCTAGCGGCAGCCGACCTTGTTTGAGGGAATATTCACGAGGGTCACGCATGGGCATCCCCGCTACAGATTCTTCGTGGATGCCCGCTGAGTCGCCCATTCTCGAGCGACTTGGAATTCAAGGAAGACAGCCTGGAAGCGACATCCATGTAATGATGATGCAACGCAATTTCAAAGTCAATGGAAACACCTGCTGGGTAGTTGAGGCTCATTGAACGCAACTCCTCATACTGACTTTTAATTACGTGTTAGCACCGCGTTGCAACTGTGACTATAACGAATATGCGTTGCCGAGTGAATACAACATGCCCAAGACTGGGAGGGTATGTGTTCGAATCCCACCACAGGCTGCATTGCCTCACGCTTTCTGGACGGACATCCACACAGTTCCTCCTGAAGTCGGCCCAGGACGCATACTATACCCGCCCTGTCTCCCACTCCTTCCTAATGCATCGTGCAGTAGCTTCGCTGTGATCGCTCCGGTGAAAGCGCCACATGTGGCGAATTTCTGCGTAACGGCCTAGCAATGACTGCACGCCTTTTATGTGCCAACTTCGACCCCAAAAGACCAGAGGCATGGCCGAGCGGAGGTGGTGGGTTCGAATCCTACCACCAGCTGTGCTGTCTGAGGTTTTCCCTGGGTTTTCCGAAGATTTTCCAGACGAATGTTGGCACAGATCCTCCTGAAGTCGGCCCAGTGCGCGTACTAATTCCCCTGTGCCCCCACTCCTTCCTGCTCTCCTCTCTGTCTCTCCACATCTGTCCACATCTGTACGTCGCGCATAGCCACAGTTGCTTCGCGGCACAAACACGGAGTAAAAGAAGTCGACCCAAAAGTTGATAAAATGACAATGAATTCAGGCAAGTTAATGTAGAAACTCCACATTAGAAAGCAAAAAAGCCTGAGCGTGGCCACTGGAACAGCACATTCTGTGGCGTGTCCGTTGATTAGTCTGTGGCGTGTTTTTCGCCTGCCCACGCTCATGCTTTCGTTTGAAGGGCGGACGTCTCCTCCGCAGTATGAAACACGTAGAATGTGTACGGGAAGAATTTTTCGCAGACGTGGAATCGGTGGCGACCACGCAGACAAACGCACTCAATTACAGCATGGTATGCTACCGTTCGTTCAGCACTAAAGAGTTGTACACATACTTGAACGTGACCTTGTCCAAGGAACAACATTGCCATCACTACCGTATTGCGTGTGCTATAGCACTGTTATACGTTTATGCGCAATGCTTCACCACATAGCTATCGAGCGATGCGGTAAAGCATTGAGCTATGTCCCATCCGTTAGTCTTCAATAGAATCGTAGCTTATTATTGCGAGCCAACAGTAACTCAATAACAAATAATAATTCGGTGTTATACGTCGCGAGAAAACTGTGATCTCATATACGAGCTCGTATGGTGCCATCGGAGGATTCTCAACTTCCACCGTGAAATTCACGAAAGTAACACGAAAAACCCAACGAGTGCCAGCGCCAGGGGGCACTCATTGGCTTTTTGTGATTTACTTGTTGACTTTGTCCCTTACGCTCTTGGAGGCTGTATGTGTTGTGTCTGTCTCTAGATGGAGCTCGCCTCGACCCGTTTGCCTATATCCGTACTGAAATTTCAGCACGATATATTTCGTGTTAACAAGTAACGGTTCGGAGGCTGAAACACATAACAGACGAGCACAACACACGCATCCTGAGAACATGAACACTCGGAATATGGCAGTACGTCGTAGACTGTCATATTTTCGTTGTATTTAATATCCTTCGCAGGGACCGTCACCAGGTTGCTGGCGTCCGGGGCCAGGCTCGTAAACTCGAGTGGATCTGCAGCACGGTCTCAGAGCAGCGCCTCACACTGGACCGCAAGCACCATGAACCCATCCTTTTGACGGCACGATACTCTTTCACGCTGGACTCTTCTTTGGTGGTACGATGCTGGGCCCTGGTGGCGGAACAATGGGGGAAAAGAAAGGTTTATATGGACGTTTGCAGAGCAAACAAAGACCAACGGGCTCCAGAAAAATTCTACAGTGGATACAACAGAAGCAGCCTACACTCCTTCAAGCACGGACCGGATCATTGCTCACAAGAAAGCGCACGAAGGAACTTTTCCACACTGGCAACGCTGAATGCACCCTCTGCAAGACGGGGGAGGAAGAGACCGAAGCCAGTACCACCAGTTAATAAACCGAAGCCAGTTAATAATTGGGGGTTTACGAGACGACTGAGATCATGAGCGACGCCACAGCGGTTGGTCTGTGAATTGCTTTTGCCACCTGAGGGTTTTTTAACGTGCGATGGAGCTCACCACACGACAAAAGAAAACCAGAAGCGTCAGGGATACCAATTGAAGCTGCAAATGTTCCTACCACAGCAGCGCACCGGCAAGTCCCATACTCCAGTCTTTAGTCTCCATTTAGGATACCTGCCCCGTTTCAAAGGGCATTTAAGCGTACCTGAACCTGAACCTACAGGCGAGGCCACCCAAGAGGATCCCGGACACCGAGGAACCCGAGCGTCTCCAGCGGTGCCCCACAAAAAATCAAAATTATTTGATTTCTAATTTTATTAAATCTAGGCTTTGGTTTAGATTTTGCCTGTGGTATCCTCGAGATACCTGTCCAGTTTCAAAATGGATGAGGCGAACCTGAACCTCAACCCGGCCATGTGTGTCTATTCACGTGGGTGTACCACTATCTCTGAATAATTTTGTGATGACAAGGACTGTACATGATGAGGCTGCCGCTCCGTACCGTAAGCCATTGTCCAGCCACTGGAGAATGACTGTCGCATTTCGCCTCTAGGGGCGCTGGCACATGCCATGTACTAGGGAGCCTATGTACGAAATACAATGTAGGCTCCCTACCATGTACAGTCGTGCACAGATGAAGAAGTGGAAGACCCGGGTCAGAAAAATCCGCCGAATAATCCGGGATTCGAGCCCACCACCTCCCAGTCTTGAGCGTGACATTGGAGCCACCACCACCAGCTCCCGGAGCCGTCGGCTGTCCACCAATCAGGGACGGTGGATTTTAAAAGATTTATTTCGAAGCGTTTATTCTTCAAATGTTTGTTTTTCGGGGTTTAATTAATTAAAGTTTGATCTTTAAGAGATTTATTTTTGAACGTTTTATTTTTACATGATTTATTTCGGCGTCATCCAGGAAGATGCACCACAGCGCTCAAACCGACGCATTTCCATGGCTTATACAATATACTTCGGCACTTTTTACCGCGGAAAGAAAATAATTTCAGATTTGGCGACACCATTAGCGTTGTAGACACGTAAATATCTTCTGTCTGAGCTCTTTTGTGTAGCGAAAGCCACCAGGTCCGCCTCTGGCTTGGCTTAAAACTCTTAATCCACGGCTGAAGTCTCTACACTAATGGTGTTCAAGGTCGTCTGCGATGACTCCATGAACGCGGAACCTGGTGTGTTTCGGAGACTGCATCCCCGTCTGGAGTGGCGTATATGGAGGAAGCTGCGTGACACCACGAGAGTCGTTTGAATAAATTCTCCTCTGCGAGTCGTAATGCCTTTCAGTCACGTGGACGATATTTTGAGAGTAATGGTGACAGGTAGCACGTGACTTACGGTAATGGAAAGTACGTGAAAGAAGCTTCCTCTACTTAGGTACCGAAAGAGACAGAAAAGGGAAAACGGCGTGTAACGCGATTATAAGGAAAGGCAATTGACGAAAGTGGTGGACCTAAATCTTGTGCTCCTTCTAACTGTTGAATCAGCCTTTGCAATGTACATTACGATAATGCGGGCGGCTGTCTGACAAATTTGGAGCATGCGTAATAGACTACCTCCTGTTTACAAAAATGCTACGTCACGACAAGACCGGTTCGAGGTTATATTTTGCTGTGGTGGGCAAGAAGTGGAAAAAACTGCGTAGCCTGATAGGCTGATAAAGCTGATAGTGCCCACCACCGTGCTTTGCGCGGCGGCAAAACGTAATCGATTATGTAGGGGATCCCGGTAAGAAAATCCAGGGAACCGGAAAGGAAGGATGAAGGGAAGTCCCTCAGGACGAGAGCCGCCGATATTTCGAACAGAGACTGTTTCTTTTCTGGGCACCATCCTCATCATTGGCGTGGTATTTAAAGGGTTAGGGATGACGTGTTAAAGGTTCATGCGAATTGTGAGTCGACAGCCCGGGGGGAAGAAGAGGTTCATTCAGTCTTTTTCCTGTATACGACCGAAGCGAATGGGACACTTTGTTAGAGTGTGGAGGGGATTACGTAAGAGAAGTTTAGTGTGGTTCTCAAATCTCATCATAACTATGATTATGATAAAAAAAGTCAATATAGACGACTGCACTTCATCCTCTTTTTGTCTTTGTTTCAAAATTGCAGGAGCGCTCATACAGCAATGATAGCGTGATCACGTGTGCGCACGTCAGAAGAAATTCCTAGCACGCGCAATAAAACAGTGAAGTAAGAAAAACAAACAAAGCACACGGTGCTACGGAATATAAGCTATGTTGCGCAAGCAACAACGTGTGGCAACGCCGTTCTTTTTTCTTTTTTTTTTTTTCTCTTCGTTTATTTATTCTTCTTGAAGCATTGCAGAGGTAATGGAAGTCATGTTCTAGAGTGTTACAACATGACCAGAGTTCGAAGGAAGGACGTGCGATGCATTGCCACGGAGCAGAGTCCCGCCCAGCCGCTTTCGAGGAAAACGTTGTTTTGCAAAGCATTTCGTTGTTTTTGTCCCGCCGTTCCGATCGCTCGTGTCGTGTGACAAGTGTCTCTCCCGATACCCAGCGCGGCAAAAATATGTATTGTCATAAACGTCTGCCTTCACGAAGAAATCGATGAATAACGAGACAATCGATCCCCTAACAAAAAATTAGTGCAAGTCCGCGAAAATCCTTCGTTATGCAATCCACCCCTCGCCGCTTTAGCCCCGACAGAAGACAAAGCTTCTCTCTTCGCCAGACTCCCTTCCTTCCCGTGACGTTCCTCCCTTCCCTTGTGTCGTCACGTAGCGGGAACAGCCAATCCGCACCGGCTCTTCCCTCCCCCAATGTCCGGTCGATATGGAAGAAATTCCGCTGAGAGCGCATTCTGGAGGAATACGGGAGGACAAAAACGTCGCGACGTCTTCGGAGTGAACAAACAAGGAAGAACTTACGTCCTTGGACATGGACGACGCGCGTGACGTTGACGTAACGTATATGACAGGAACTTTATGAACGAAACGAAGGGACCAACATCGCATTTTGCTCTTATAGACGGCATTCGGGAAGCATGGAGGTGATGATAAACGTGTCCCGCCGCTTTGCGGCGATGTCCGATCCTCGTGTCCAGCACTGGCCCTTTATGGACAGCCCGCTGCCGTGCATCACGCTCATCGTAGCTTACGTTTATTTCGCTCGCGTCACCGGTCCGCAGTTTATGCGAGATCGCAAGCCTTACAAGCTACGTACTCTCATCTTCTTCTACAACCTAGCCAATGTCTTCTTCAGCGCCTTCTTCGCGGTTCAGTTCTTCAGCAAGACATACATCGGTGGCGGCTACAACTGGTTGTGCCAACCGGTCGACTACTCGGACACAGAGGGGAACAACTCTCTGCTCCGTCTTTCGTGGTGGTACCTCATGCTGAAGATGTTCGACTTGGTGGACACTGTGTTCTTCGTGCTGACAAAGAAGCAGAGTCACGTGACTCCTCTTCACGTTGCTCACCATGCCATGGTGGTGACGACGGTGTGGTTAGTGGTCAAGTTCGCGTGCGGGGGACAGAACATTTTGACGGCTTGTTTGAACAGTTGCATTCACGTTCTTATGTACAGCTACTACTGTCTCTCGCTTATGGGACCAGCAGTGCAGAAGCACCTTTGGTGGAAGAGGTATTTGACGCAACTGCAGATGGCACAGTTCGGTTTCTTGACAGTCCACGCGACGCTGCCGCTCTTTTTTCCGTGCGGCTTTCCCACTTTTTTCTCCTGGTTGTGCATCGGAGAGTGCGTTTTCTTTCTGGTCATGTTTGCAAAGTTCTACACCAGGAGTTACAAGGCGAAGCCGGAATGATTATGTATCCGTTTCCTGTGTTTGCGAAGCGCCTCCTATTTACTAAGGGGGAACACGGACAGTCCACAGTTTTGTGCCCTTTGATTCAACCATGGACCGCCTTTTATTTGTCTCGCGTTCAAACTCAGGTGCAGCTTTGTTTGCGACGGAGATAATGTAACCTACATATAAGTTAACTGCGCGCCCCATTTCGTCTTTCATATTGTGGAAATGTACGTCGATTTGAGACAGACAATTTTCTGTTCGTGCATCGAGTGAGACCAGTTGTCCGTCGTTAAATCTCCCACCTTTGTTCATCGTTTGCGCGGCTACTTGCGATCAGTTTGTTATGTATATTCTTATGCAATGTCATGACTGCGTTTAAATTACTTTGATATGTGTTTCCTCGCGCGTTTTGTAACAATGCAAAGAGAATGACGTGTTTGTTATCATGTCTAGGATAATATGCTGTGTATGTCGAAAGAGGACTCCAATATAATGCTTATATAAACTTTTATTTCTACGACGCTGTGTATTGTACTCTGTTCGAATGTACTTTCCTCGAAGCCCTCGCGTGGACGAACTTTATATGACAGGGGATCCAACCGTGACATTTGTATTACAGAGTCGTCCTCTGTTTCGTAATAGTATTTGGCGTAATATTAGTATTCGTAATAGCATAGTAGTACTCGATAGCAGTTCGTGTGGTCCCTTTTTACGAATCTTGAACACGTACATAAGTCCTTCGCGCCCTTCCGCAATCTTGGGTGACTGCGCTTTTACGACTTTGCGCTACAAAAACGCGAGATTTAAAGCAACGCTCTCCATCGCGGTAATATATTTGTTTTACGCACGTCCGAATGAGACGGAGTTTTGTGACTTTCCCTGTGAAGGAAAGAAAAACAATTTTTGGCTCGGACGCCTGGACGTCTGGAGGAGCTTTTGAAATTCGTCAAAAGGCTAAGAATATGGTTACAAAAGGGATAATCTTCCAGGGATGCACACTGGTCGAAGCTCCTTTGTCTATGTCCAGGTTCTGCTCGCTCCTCGGAAGGTCAGCCTTGGGCCGTGAACGCAGGTGCTCTCACAAGGCCGTGCAGGAACTCATACCATGCAGTTGTTTGACAGATTAAAAATGGGCATGTAGCTTCATTTCGGTAGTGTATGTAAGGAAGTATCAATAACACATTATTTTTGCGATTGATCGCAATGATCATTAAAGCTAAATTTAAAAAAAAATCGATCGACATATTTGGAGGGAAGGTCTGTTTTTTTTATTCCGTGTTAGCGCCGCGAAGCAACCGTGGCTGTGAGCGGCGTACAGATATGGGCAGATGGAGAGAGGACAGCAGGAAGGAGTGGGGGACAGGGGGGGTTAGTATGCGTCCTGGGCCGACTTCAGGGGAACTGTGCCGACATTCGTGTGGAAAGTCTTCGGAAAATCCGGGGAAAACCTGAGACAGCACAGCCGGTGGTAGGATTCGAACCCACCACCTCCCAGTCTTTAGCACGACCTTGGCTACAACCAAAGAGCGGGGTGCCTCAACTCGCTCGGCGATGCCGCTAGTGGGTGTCTCTGTGGTTTGTTCACTGATCCAAACCTGTCAGTCTTCGAAAGAGCCAAGCAACGGCAGGAATCGAACCAGCACCTCATGTTCAATGTCGTCACTCCTGTGCCGACAAGGTCTAGGTTCGACATTCACATAGTACAAGGACAAAGCAACACAGAATGAACAGTGAATACGATAAATATGCCGGGCCGTATAACACCTACATCACATAGCGACAAATCCGCTATCCTCTGACGACTGTGGCGCTTCCCCGCGAGTGACGTATGTGAATAAACCATTGGGGAAATCTCAAGAGTCCGACGTAGTTCACTTCTTTCTCAGAACTGCATTTTCCTCTTGCCTTTTGCTTGACGGATGAGAGTCGCGCAAGAAAAGAGACCTCAACAGGTGCTAAGCGACACAAGCATGCACTGCACTTTTCTTACAATGGCTCATTGCTCTCCCTACAGCGAAGGTGTATGGCACGTTAAACTCATTCACCATCCTGGGAACTGGAGCAGAAAAAAATACGTCACCATGAGTGATTTCTCGTAATGCTTGTCGCGCGGCATTACTTTTAAGGGAACGAGTTTCGTAGGCGGCAAATTTCTCTCGCGCCACCGAAACAATCGATGAGCGTCTATCGAACCATGTAATCTGCGTGAAAGAGGTTCGCATTGCGGAGCGGAAAGAGCGATTCTCGTCGCACTCAGTGGAACAACACTGGCATTAGTCTAAGGCTTAATCGAACTACCGTTCTGTGCTATAACGGCAGGAAACTCGCGAGCCTTACTTCCGGAAACCGTCATGACCCCTGCCGGACGATTTAGAAAGTCGTTATCGGTCACCTGGACATCAAATGAGTCTGTGATAGCCAGTGTCTCAAAGACTGTATTGCGTCACATTAGCCGGAGAGTTTTAGTACACCCTACGCTATCGCCTCTGCGTACGTAGGGGATAGCGTTAGTGTTTCTTTATATTTTGCGCGTGTGCAGTATACCAGCAACGCTATATACGTTACGTACGCAAAGGCGATAGCGTACGATGCAGTAAAACTCTGTGGTGAGTGTGTTTCACATTCACGATGACCGGTGATGGACACTAATCTGCTAGAGTGAATGCATATCGCATTCTCTGGTGTGGCGATGAATAATGCGCACCCACCAATTAGCCGAAGTGGCATCGGCACCATCCTTTGCTGGGATCTTGCTCAGCCACAGCTACCTAGCACATCGTTTAGTACATGGTAGCACAATATTCCGAGTGCTTAGCGCATGTTACAGCATTGGGGGATGCAGCACCGAAGAGAAAGTTTCACAGATCCCAGCGGGACGTTACAGGCTATACGCGGCATTCCCTTAGAAAAGGCCATTTCAGAAAAAAAGAAAAAAAAAAAGAAAGAAACTTCGATAGAGCACTCATGTACCTTTCACTACGTACAACGTCCCCCGGATAGTTTCCTTTTTGTTTCTGTCTGATGAGTATACCCGTCGTATACCCGCATATAGACGTCGAGACGGTACCGTTAAATTTTTTGTTTCCTCGTTGTTCAAGCTAGCGCGCTGCACATTTTTAAGAGACTACGTATTGAACGGAAAATACTACACGTTTGAGCGATGTATTGCAAACTTTTTTTTTACCGGTTTTGTTTCGAATACAAGAAGTTGTTATAGAAGTATGGCTGTTGGACAATACGAAGGTAGACTTGAATGTGGTATTTTCCGGTGTGCATAACGCGCATAGATGCATGATACGCACAATAGTACACACACTACACAGGAACTGTAAACTCTCCATCGCTATGACCGTTATGGTCCACAGTAATCGAAGCCCGTGCGTCGTGCATCTGCGTCCACTTTATTACTTGTGTTACCTGTGTGTTGCTCCCCGCGTATATATGCTTCTCCTCAGACGAAATGCACTCTAAAAACGTAGCTTCACCGCGTCTCACGCTCCTAGCCAACCAACAGTCATCCCGAATAACAACGTTCTCGCCCTTGATTTGATGAAAGCGGGGGGGGGGGGGGGGCGTACGCCATTTTTGTGGCAATTATGAACTTCACGTGGTCACTGTATGAGGTGAAGCTCATTCTTAAGAGTGTGTTGTCCGCTTCGCTAAGCTTGCTTTGACATGCCGTCTTCCGCAAGAGACGTTAAACACGGCGCGCCCCGTGTTGAGATTTCAGCGCGGGTGGACAAAGTTAATCCAGAGACCGACCATTGTGGGGTAGCCCGTGATCATAGTTGCCTCGCGGCGTAAAGGAACGAATTCTTGCTATTATAACTATTATTACTACTTCGCAAAGCCCGCGCGTCGGGCGTGATGGTACGTTTATTACAGAGATAGCTGTTGCTCTTGTGAAAGCCATGGCGTCGTGGTCCGTAACATTTTATTCGGCTCGTCATTGGTTGGCGCAACAGCAAATCGGAGATTGGATGAAAAAAAGATTTATGCGCCCATAAACAGCCCAAACCTTCCCTATGGCGCGCTATACAATTGAAAGAGGAAATACGTGCAAACGTGCAACATAAGAAAATTGCGAGAGCTAGGGCATAAGTGCAGAAAACAAAAGTACAATGGCATGTACAGGATAAGCAACAGAACAACAGCACAGCAACATTAAACGTACCGGGCTCGCAAAAAAAGCGCAGACGACGTTAAATCATATAATAAACATAGCGCCATAGTAGCGGATGAATGAGCTAAGGTTTTCAAAAATGTCAATATTGTGCTCTCGATAGACGTTACTCAAGTTACGCGTGAGAAAGGAGTGAGACCACAATGCCTGTCGATATAGACAAGATTGGAGCATCCTAACACTTTTGCTGGGACATTGAATGAGATGGATTAAAGAAGGTCGAGACAGTCAAACCTAGAATGATTTCCATTCTACAGGAAAATGTAGTTAAGATACCTCCGACGAAAGGAGAGCGTAGTGAGTTGAAGCTTGTTAAGCAAGTGGTAATATGTATGAGGCTATGGGGTGGCCAAGTAGTCTGTGTCCGCCGTCCGCAGATATGGGAGGTGGTCAGGGCTCGGCGCGCCGCTGCAGCACGCGAACGGCATAGCGAACAAGCAGCCCAAAGCGCATTGGCTGCACGAAGACAACAGAAGTCGCCCTAGGACGCGCATTCCCCCAGGGCGTCAGTCGTGACTTTGCCCACCTCTGTGAGGCCGACAACGGCGAGCCCTTTCACCACCACCACCACGACCACCAGCACCACCACCGCCACCAGTGAGGGAACGCCAAGCGGTTGCGGTGAGACGAAGCCGAAAAGATCCGAAAGTTTGGGAACGCAAGCCGAGGTCAAACGACCCGAAATGGTACCAAGAACATTGCCAGCCAGTTTCAGTACCTCACCTTCCCAACGTACTTTACTAACCACGTAATGCCAACTGTTGGATGGGACAAGGATGGGATGGGACAAAGATGGGACCATAAAGGTGTGTTGTTGTCCCTCCTTGAATAAAGCAGTTCTCACGAAAAACAAAAAGCTGTCTGCGTGTGCGTGCTGAACATAACCGTATAACCGTGAGCCACACATCACGCCCTTATTGCGCGTGGATGATACAGCTATCGCTGTCACTTCTTCGCACATAGCTGCGGAAGGGCGTGAATGTTTTTATCATATCTGTCACGGACTCAATATTACGACTTACAGACAAACCTTGCGTGTAACATCACGGTACCATTATTATTTTTATTTTTTATTTTTTATTTTTTTATTCCTACACACTTTTTTCCCTTCCTGTTTAGTGCCATGTACTGTATATCGGTATGTCTACACTGTATGTATCAATATCTTCTGAATATCTTCCTGTTATATTCATATGTTCTTGAACATGTCCTGAATATGTTATGTTTTACCTAATGTGTTATTATTATTCACTATAAAATTTTACGATTAACCTCGATCTCACTAGACATTCTGAATCTTACAATATCCCAAGGATTTGATCAATCTATGGAAAAGGCCAATGAGACTACTATACATATACCGTCTGTGTTTAATGCACTCCCTAGTGATGCCTCAAAGCAGCCCTAACAAAGTAATGATGGACTTCAACAATGAAATAGAAAGTAAATTTTGGATTTACTTTCTATTTCATCGCTGTAGTCTATCATTACTTTACTATTCTGTGAGTGAGTGTTCTTTGTGATACTGGCATGTTTTATTCGTTACTGGAAATACTTATTTGTGCCCATTGTCTGCCAGACTCTGCCCACAAGCCCTTGCTGGCTTAGACGCTTTTGTTTTCATTGAATTATCATTATTATTGTTGTTGTTCATTCTAAATGTCGCCGTCATCTCATTCTTGGACCCACTTCGCTATACCTCGGTATGCCCATCGACTCTGTCCGCTCTTCGTGTACCTCGTGCTCGCTGTCTGTCATTCACCACCCCCCTCCCCCCATTTCTCCCGAACATGTGGATCGAACCCTACAAGTGAACGAAGGCGCGATGCTAGAGGTTGCACGACATCATCTCGCGAACAGTTCAAGGAAAAGCTCTGATTCATAACGCAACGAGTGATAAGGCGCCACTGCCTCTTTGGAAGACGTTTCCCAATACGTCACGTTGATGGCAGCTGCCGAGGAAGAACTGCTGTTGCGCCGAGGTACCCTTCTTGTTCCAAACATAAACTGCGACTCTGTGCATGATGCACTGTCGATTATACTATCATTGGGCTGCAATGAAACAAAGAAAATGAAAAATGAGGGTTGCGCCATAGCAATTAAATGTGATGTCGTATTGTATCCTAAAGGGGGTCATCCTCCGTTTGGGTTTTCTCCCTTTGTAGCATTGCGCATAGCTGATGCCCTGACCCAAATAAGCGTGTAAACAACTCAAGGATAGAAATACGCCAGTCGTAAAGTTTTGCGTGAGATAGACACATTTTATTTTCATTGATAAGACCCGCCGGGGGTTATATCACTGAGCTGCTTTTATTCCACCATGTGTTTCGAAAAAAATAAAAAAAATTTAGCGCCACGAAGTATTCTGTACAGTTGCTATATGTACTGCGGACTTCCAGCAACTACATTGTTTTCAGTCATGTAATGAAGAATTTTAGACTACTAACCACGACGAAACGACCTAACATGAGACACCTAATTTGTCTCGATCCGTTAATGTCCTTTGAGCAACAGAATTGATCACCAGCACAGTTAAAACATGTTATATGATCTTTAAAGACCCTCCCTGGCACATCAGGAGTCTTGGTCTTCAATGATTTCGGGAACGTAGTCCTTGATCTGTTTCTGCACGTTGGGTGCATCTGGAAAATGCGCGCCAAGGTCGTCAATTTGAAGTCTTAAGTTGGAGGTCTTAGACCAGCGCAAAGTATAGATAATTATTTCATGTGCGTAAGAAGCGCAACGCACGTCGCCCAAAGCTCGTATGAGATGAGCCGAAATGTACCGTACCCCGAACAGAGGCTGACACGTTCCCCGGCCGCGTGGAATTTCCTTTCGCCCTGAATAAGTTGCTTCCAGACATAACTTCAGGGACGTAGTCCCCTGACATCGGGCCTGCCTGTCCTGGAGCATCTGTAAGGAGCGACTAAGCGTCTGTTCAACACCTAACTCGTACGACACGTACCCCAGTCGAATGTTGGTTCCGTTTCCGCAGACTCTCCACTTGAATTGCCTGAAAGTGAAGATCGTGTTATACTTTATGAGGGCACACTTGGGTACATGGGTACTAAAACGCTGTCTGGTGCTCACCCCGTTTTTTGCTTGGCTTGTGCATGAGGTGACGTTGCCCTGAAACGACAAAGCAAAATTACACTGGAGGTACCGAGTGTGTAATATCAAGACGTTTCCTCGGGGACAGAGCCGACAGCCTTCCTTGTGGCGAGTTAATTCGCGTGGTCATTTCGTAGCAACTCGGCCCAGGCTTGTGCAGTGACGTCACGTTTGGTCACGTGACTCGGAAACACAAATTACCTCACCGAAGTCACAGTAGGAGGGCATGCCGTGAGTCGTGATTTATCCAGACCCCCACTAACATCCCCCCCCAAAAAAAATCTAGAGGAGACCCCCTAAAATTTTGTGAGATTGCACAATATTTTGTCAAAAGCATGTAAACACACCACTTTCCAGAGCCAAACACCCACCCAAAGACGTACCCCACCCACGAAAGCCACGGTCTTGAGGGGATTACGATGGTCCCTGAAAGGGACGCGACGTTCGGCCCTACTTTTCTTTCAATAGGAGGCGGCGAACAAGCGCCCATTCGCGGAACCCACTCCTCCCCTTCAAATTTGTTTCGGTTTTAGTCTTTCTATCAACGTCATGATAACGTTTCTCGGGTCTATTACGAGGGGATATTGTAAAAACCCACGCTGGTTGCCTCATTCGGCCGCAGTATGACGCCTGTGACGCATCCCCGTGTTTTCCAGAGTAACGTGGCGCTCAAGCGAGTAAGGCGCTCAGAGGCTGCGCGTGACGTCATGTGCGCCCGCCCTGGATCACGTGACCATTGCCGCCCGAACATGAGTTCCAGGAATGTGCGGTTTTAGTCACTTGAGTCACGCTAAGGGGCATCACGGTTGTAACGCGACCGTATACAGTTGTGTAAGGCGCAGCCCGGCCAAGTCGGGACCGGGCAAAAAAAGTGCTAGCTGGCAGATTCCTGGTGCCAGGAAAACTCCACGCGCGATTGCTACGTTTTGACCAAGCGCGAATACAAGTGCTCAGAATCTGTCAAAGAAATCTGTCGGGAAATGACCACGCGAACTCAATGTAGTTTCTCCGCGGTCGCAGAGTTTCGATCCTTAGACAAGGACGGCAATGCTCTGCTTATATCTAGTTCACGTTCAGGTTCAGATTCGCTTAATTAATCCCTTTGGAAACAGCGAAGGTTCTATAGCAGATAGAACACTAGGAGAGGTCGCTGCCCTTCCACCACCAACGAAATCGTGCAGTGCAGTGGCACTATTCCGATGGTGCCAGATAGGTAACGCTTCCAACTTTAGCACGATATTGTGAAGTAACACTTACCAGATTTTGTCGAATTATCTGAAATATACGCAAGAAATAGACAGCCGTCTCTATCAGCATTTTGAGTTACCATACTTTGCAGGCGGTCGAATGGTAAAGCGACCAGAGGACGATTTATTACCTTTTACTGTGCCCAGTGGAGGGGCAGTGGTCCGTATATCGGTAGGATCCCAATCTGAGAGAGTGGGAAGAAAATCACTGATCCTTCCATGCATCCTTTTGAATGCACCCCGTTCGCCACTCAACTTCATTTACACGCTAGGTGTTTGGCAACAAAAATTGGATGCACACCATAATTCTGGAAGGAGTACTGGGCGAACACTACGCAGGTCGCCACGAAGAGGACATAGACGAGGAAGGAGGTGCAGATGAGGGTACGGTTAGGTCCCTCCTCTTCTTTCCTTTTAGGAAACAAAGTCTTCACACTGAATGGAGTGGTAAAGGGTACTTACTCGTAGAAGAGCTCCTGTTCTTCCAGAGGCTTAGCAGCAGCGCCCTTCTCGACTGCGTCTGCAGACTTGAGGGTCTTGACAGCAGCCGCCTCGCCTGCAACATTACATTAGCTTGGAGCTGGGGTCACTTTGTAAAAGGAGCGTCGCTGTATCGCCTCCCTTACAAAAACCAGACGCGTCTGTTCAGTGGAGTTGATATTGAGCTACAACTTACAAATACAAGTGCACACTCTACGAAAAAAAAAAGAGTAATTTTACTCCTATTGGGGAGTAAATGCATTATCATAAAAATAGTCCCTTCCGGGAGTAAATCCACGCGGAGTAACTGAATGTCACAGAGTGGAGGCTGCATTTCACGCTCTGTTTCACGCTCATTTCACGCAGTCCCAGGTACATATTTCGTGTGCGTGCATCACGTCGAGTGTCATCAAATCTTGCGACCTGCACAGGGCACAATTTCGTAAGAAAGAACCTCTGTAACTATTTCCCCCCCTCTGTTAGCTAAGTTATACAGCCTTATTTCATCAAATTCACGAGGAGCACATATTTACATTCATATTTACGTTTCATATTCGGGTAACCATTTGCGAAGTTCAGTGACTGTTTGCAGTCCTGTGGAGTAAATTTCGGGGCCGTTTTACTCCTATTTTTGCGTCCCCACTGGAAGTGAAAGTACGAACCTGCGGCAACCTTCTGTTCCCCAACCACTGGTGGTTTGGGGGGCTGCGCTGGAGCGGCTGGAGCTGCAGGAGCTGCAGGAGCTGCTGGGGCTGCTGGCTTTGCTGGGGCAGCCGGCTTTGCAGGGACAGCTGGCTTCGCTGGGGCAGCCTTTGGCGCTGTCATTGGCTTTGGTGCGGCTTCAGCCTGCACTGCAGTTTTGCTGGCGGCAGCTTTGCCTAGTGTTGCCTTACTTGCTGCGGCCGCAGCGGGGGCGGCTGGTGCAGCCGGTGCCGGACTTGGCGTTCCCTTTTTCGGTGCTGTTGCCATGTCTTTCTTAGATGACTTTCGGGATGCGGTGTTCTGCAAGGCTCGCGTGCGAGTGGCGCTGCTCCTCTTCTTCCTCTTCCTGGGGGCTTGATGATGATGCCGATGCTGCAAAGTTCGGGAATTAACTGCTCTAACGAACCCTTACGAAGATCCTGCCCCTTTTTGTGATTGTCTTCCTGCCACAGTATGACGCTCATTGCGTTGGTGCCCACATATCCTGACACCGCTAATCGATTAAACATTACGCAAACGTTTCCGAAATATCACTGACTTCATTTGTTATTGCGCACGTTCAAAACGGAATAGCTCAGCGAAGCCTTTCGGGCTTTTTTGCCATCATTCAAGCGATGTTTTCCATGACAGGTGAGTCACATTTGCGCATAGCAGTGGTACTCCAACAAGCCTAATGTTAATGCAGTCATGCGATACACATTCGCGTGTGCACATGTTAATAATTGTCAGTGTTCTGCTAATGGTGGTGCAAGAGGGATGCGCATGATCACTACTTCTTCTTCTTCCCAGGAAGATGGCCGCGATCCGCAATGGAGATTGGCCAGGGCTAATTCATTATGACATGAGTATAGTTACACTAATGGCTAGAACCGGTTGGAGCCGGCAACGAATGAAATGGGATTATCTGCGATGACGGGATTCCATTTGCCGGTATGGGACGCACCGAACGAGAGTAATGCGCGTAATGAGAGAGGCACGCTGAACCTTAGCAGTGGAAGGGTGAGGGACTGTAGGCGAAGGCGTGGTAGGTACTACAGTCGAGAACGAAATGTTGGAGGGTTTCGTCGTGACCGTATTCAGGACACCCTGGGGAAGGTTGCACCCCACCGCGATGGAGGTAAAAGTTAAGCGGGAGGGCAAGACACCGAAGACGCGCCAGACAGACTTCTGCACGTCGAGAGCGGCAACAGCTCGGGTTCCAAGCGAAAGAGAGGTGTTCATAGCCGAGGCGGGGAGGAGGCCGAGCAAGGGAGAGATAGCGTCTGTAACGGGCACGGACAACTGCAGCAACCGGCGGGAGGATAGGAAGCACGGGGCCGGACAGTGCCATCTTCGCCAGGGTGTTAGCAGCCTCGTTGAGCGGGAGCCCACAATGGTCTGGAACCCAGGTTACAATGAGGTGTGATATGTGAGAGGGGGCGAGCGAGGCCAGGACTGGGAACAACGAGCTATCGCGACAGTCCAAGGCCGATACCACAGATGAGGAGTCGGAGATGAGAAGTGCCTTACGGAAAAGCGGGGGCACTTTGGGTAGTGCGAGGACCATTGCCACGAACTCGCTCTCGTAAACTGGTGTATAGTCGGGCAAGCGGATAGGAAAACGGGCGTCAAGTTGTGGGATGACAATGCTCACACCGGCCCGCTCGTCCGAGACAGATGCATCAGTTGCGACGATGAGGTGATCGGAGAACCGAGAGAAATGGCAATTCAACACTGTCTGGAGATGATTCAAGGAGGTGTGCTTCACGCCGGGACGAAATATATCGAGAACCTAGACGGAAATTGGCACTGAGGGGGGCATAGGTGGGGCAATGTCTGCAAGCGAGACGTCCAACGGAGTCAGCAGAAGCTGAGCAAAGAGGAGTTGAGGGATGTTTGATTTCCGCCATCGTCTACACATCCAGGATCGCATATATTTAAGATGATCATTATGCTCTATAGCAAGGGGATTCTGCAACAATGAGAGCAGAGTGTTCACGGTTAGCAGGCGGAAGCGATCCTTCAGCGGCAGGACAGATGGATCAAGATACAGAGCATCGTTGGCAGTGAACCTAGGAAGGCCAGGGCATAAGCGTATCGCCCTTCCTCTCTAATATAAACAATTTCCTCAGCCGGTAGTCTGGAAGATGGGAGAAGATGACACATCCATACTCCAGTATAGGGCGAACGTAACATTTGTATACATAGAGCAACGCATTCCGACGCATACCCACACGGACGCTAGCGCACCGTTGAAGACAGCCTAAGGCAACAGAGGCCCTCTTACTGATGTAATCAACGTGGTGTCCCCAGGTCAAACGGTCGTCGTACCATACACCTAAGTACTTCAGTGTGGTACTTCAGTGGTAAGGTCAGGTCAGGTCGATGCTCTGGTTGCCGATCACCAACTCAATGTGGGGCGTGGCGCCGCGATAGCCAGGAGGAGGGATCAGGAGCACCGCACACTTTTGGATCATGAGTGAGAGGTGGACTTCACGAGTCCGCGCTAGTAGGCGATCAACATGTCTCTGGAGCTTAGTGTAGAGCGTGTGCAAGGAGTGTGCCGAGGCAAAAAAGGCGACATCATCGGCGTAGGTGATAGTCAAGATGCCCGGGTTCAGAGGGAGGGAGCTCATGGGGATGTTAAAGAGCAGTGGGGACAGAACAGCCCCCTGAGGCACGCCCCTGTGCAGGGGATGGGACGATGAGACAAGGTGCCGGTCTGAGCACTGAAATGACCTCCCAAAGAGAAAGTTTCTGACCCATGAGAAGATATACATCGGGGTACCAACAGACGCCAACTTTTGTAGCAGTACACAATGCTCAACGCTGTCGTATGCCTGGGCTATGTCCAATGTGACAAGGGCTGAGAACTCACCCATCTCTTGGGCACGGCGAAGCTGGCTCTCAAGGTTGAGATGGGCCATCCATACGGAGCACCGCGACCGGAAACCTATTTGGCTGCAGTTGTAGACGCCTGCAGAGTCCACAAAGTCGGATAGTCTGCGTTGTATGACCCGCTCTACAGTTTTGCACAGGACAGACGTCAGTGCTGTCGGCCGTATGTTGCCGAAAGCCAAACCCTTCGAGACCACCTTTTTAAGCAGAACAACTCTGGCCGCCTTCCATGCAGGAGGGATCCACGAGGACTCTAACGAGGTATTAATAATGTCGAGCAGGGCACGTGGGTGGGAAGACCACAAGGACTTAATCACGCCAGCTGATACACCGTCCGGACCAGGAGCCGTTGCGGGAAATGCGCGCACTATGCAGTCCAACTCAGCCGACGTAACCGCGACGAAGTCAGGGTGCGACGACCCAGGTGAAGGCGGGGTAGGAGGGAGAGGTACTGTGTTTTGAAATCGTGCGGCTAAACCTATGACCACGTCTTCAAGCTGTTGATGCGCATCCGCGTCGGACAAAACAGCAAGATCGCTGGGAGAGCAGGAGCGTTGGCCGCGAATAAACGCGATATGGCGATGGAGGGCTTTCCGGTGCCTCGGGTGCGATAGAAAGGAGTTGTGACCGTTATGAAATGCTTGTTTTGCAGCAGAAATGGTTCGTTTCAATGAGGCCTTAAGGATCTGGTACTTCTTCGAATTAGCGTAGCAGGTGTTGGATAGCAACTGCTTCCAAGCGGCTTTGCGCCGCCGATAATCCCTTGGGCATGCGTCGTTCCACCACGGCGCGCAACTGGATGGCGACCGCTTCGTAGTTTGAAAGGAGGACTGCTCGATCGCCTGGGATATTGCCGACACCGAAGCCACAGCGCGGTCAACCGCACAGAGGCTGGTAGCCGCCTGCAGCAACGTAGCCAGTTTCTTCTCACGGAGAACACGGTTGCTACGGGGTACAAGCGAAAGATGCGTGGTCATTGATGCCACTTCAAAATAAATGGGGAGATGATCACTAGACGTACCAGAAGTCACCGTCATCCACGATGACGGGCGTACATGTGACGAGCACAACGTGAGGTCGACTACAGATCGGGTGGTTCCTCGTAAGAACGTTGCCGAACCATCATGGGCTATGGACATGTTGTGGCTGCAAATCCAGCCCCAGAGTTCGCACCCATGGGAATCGGTTTTGTGACCCCACATGACGTGATGAGAATTGAGGTCGCCCGCCACTACGTAAGAGCCAGAGACAATCGTGTCAAAGGTTGATGCTGACTGAAAGCCAGCCGGGCAATAAACGCTTATGAAGCACAAGGGCCGGTTCCCTGGCATAGTAACTTGCACCATTAAGGCTTCACAAGCCGGTGACATGACCTGAGGAATAATGCGGGATGAATGCACTAGTCTGGAGGAAATGAGAGTCAGCAAGCCACCACCTTTACCAGCGGATCTGTCCAACGCATGTCTGACGATATGCGTGAAAATTGGGGAAAGAGAAGGTTCGGTAAGACGCGAGCCATGTTTCTTGCAGCAAAATAATATCAGGTGTCAAAGAGGAAACAAGGGTATGCAGGTCAGGGAGAGCAGAGAGTATCGAGTAGCAATTCCACTGCAGGATTCGGAGGTTACCCATCACTCAGAATGGATTCCGCAACCGCTGCAGCGAGGACATCAGTGACAGTATCAGACTTGTTCATGTTCTTATTGCCCTTCCTGTCGCATTTTCCACCGGGAGTGGGGGGACCCCACGCTTGGGGATGGCAGAAACGGAGTCCATCTCGGCGTCGGTGAGCTGAGGTTGGGGTTGGCTGGGTGCCGGAAGACGAGATGGAGGTGCGTGTGCGTGCATATGCTCAATAGGTTCAGCCGAGGGAATGCTGGTATTATTAGAGGTATGAGGTGCCTCGGCCTCTTGCATAGGAGGGAAGAGGGACGCAAGCATTGTAATCATCGGACTGATTTCTTCCCTGAGCTTGGCTACAGCAGCTTCCACGACAGCAGAGATCTTCTCCAGGACGCCATCGACAGGCCTCTGGGCCTTTCGGGCAAAGCTGGAACCACGACCCCTTAGAGCAGCTAGAGGATCATAACGCGAGCAGTGCCGAGAGTCCATAATTACCAAAAGTAACACCTCTTGGTCACGGGAGCTACAGGTCTCGCAGTCAGCATAGTGAGGTTCCCCACATAGGTGGCATTTCAGCTGGGCACCGTCAGGGCACGCTAGCTCTTCATGCTTGTCACCACAACGCCTACAACATACATCCGATTTACAGTTCTTGGTCACATGCCCGAAGCGGAAACAGTGTCTGCACTGTTCGACCCTGCGATGGAATGGATCAACAGGGAAAATGAGAGGCCACGACTTCACCTCAGAAGGACAAGTATGACCGGCAAACGTGACGATTACCGACTCGGCGACTTCTTAGACGTTCTTTTTTGTTGTTGTTGTTGTTTATGAATCACCGCGGGTTAAAAGAACGATACCAATTCCTATGTGGCTGTACAGTAAGCTTCTACTAATCGACAATTTGTACGCCGTGCTGTATCTATGGTTGCTTCCGTACGCCCCGATCGGAATTTCCGGAGCATATACCCTGGGGTAGTGCTATCCTGTGCGCTATGCCGCTATCCTGCACATTGGGGACGTCTTACGCGCTTGGTTCTTCCGCTAGGATAGCTGCTGCAGCAGCTATCCTAGTCCATGATCAATGAAAATCGTGTTACGAGGGTGTCGATATAGAGCGGTGCAATAGGCAGCAGGCTGCCCCATGGGACACACTTCACCGATAAGGAAGTAATATCGCTTTAAAGTCGGATCCTATAGATCCTAGATGGGTCATCAACACCGTACATCAATGCGGTACTCCAGTCACATGACATGTACTCTTGTTGTGTTTCGCTCCCTGTAGAAAGAATGAATGCTGCTCCAGAAACACCCACACAAGAGCTTTGTGTTCATCAGCACGTTTTATCAACTCTCTTGCGGATAACAAGGCTGTAGTGTCCTTACGAACAACGTGGTCTGATGCCCTTCAAAACAGAACATCCGCAAGTAAAGGGCGATTGGGCTTACACTAAGACTACAAATAAGAGGGAAACAAGAAAAAAATCATCCCGTCTTCTTGTGATCGTCTGCCATAGGTTCTAGCTGTTGTCGTTTGCTATTATAGGTTCTGCAGTAGAACTGGAAGAACATGAGAGTTACGATGACCAACTCGCCCTCTGCTAATATCGTCAGCCATTTCGGCCGCAAGCCACAGTCCATGAACAAAGGCAGGCTTTGATGAACCGATATGGTAACCAGCTGCACGATCTGAAGCGCCGTCAGGTATTTCTTCCACCACAGGAACCGACGCACCTTTGGTCCCAATGTTGTTAGGAAATAGTACGAGTACATGATCACATGTACTAAAGAATTGAGCACAATGCTCGCTATGTTCTGTCCCAGGACGCCATACTTAATATCCAGCCATACTGTAATGACAACGCTAACGTGATGAAAGACGTGCAAGGTGGTCACATGGTCTTGCTTCTTTGTCACCACGAAAAAGACGGTGTCCAGGAGGTCCAGTATCTTGACGACAAGATACCACCAGCAGAGATTCAGAATGGAGACCTGTGAGTAGATTGACGTCAGGCAGAGCCAGTTGAAGTTACCAGTGAAAAGAGCTAAGGTGCTGTACGAGTACACGATGAGGATATTGAAGGTGATCAAGCTGACGTTGTGTAGCCGGACGAGCCAAGTGATGGCCAGAGGGTCACGCTCTTTGAAGAAACGAGGTCCGAATATCTTGCAGAAATAGACGTAGGCGATCAGTAGACAAGCCATATGCACTGGGGTTCCCATCAGGGGCCAGGTGGCGACCCTGGGGTCCGTGGTGCCAGTGACCTCCCTGATGACGTCGGTCAGCATAGATGCCATTTTTCGTCTTCCCTTTCCAAGTAAATCTCCCGTTCAGAAGAAATCCAGGACTTCTTGCATGTTGTTCAAGCTGGAATCAGTGACCTGGGATTCGGACCATTGGGAAGGTACTGGCACTTGTAAGCCTGAAGTCACAGTGTTTTAACCGGCCTTCCGGAGAATTCCCCGCGGAAAGCACGAGCAACTATCTTCATCCTTCTTGTGTTCCACCCGGTGCAGTTATGCTGTGTGGTGTCGCAACAAAGTGTGTTGCTCTTCCTCACGGTTATATATACGGGTCTCGGTACAAAATAAATTAGATGCGCGCAGCACAAGAAGGTAATAGAAAAGGGTCTTTATTAAGCGGTAGACTACTTAAAAGGTGACAGGAGGAAGTTTACAAGGATGTCTACGTTACGACGGAGGCTCCGCCCTCTTGAGGACAAGGGCCTTAGGATTTTTTACGAGCGCTTTTAAATTGTGGCTTGACAACACTTCCCGGATTATGACGTCATCAAGACAATCTCTGAAAGCAGCCGTAAATAATTCTGACGCCCTTATCCTAAAGAAGGTGAAGTAAGCAGCAAATACTTTTTTTTTCTTCAATAGTCTACTTTCTTCCATTGTCCGCATCTAATTTATTTGTATTTATATCAGTTACTGGCCGTCCCGCCTTTCATGCCTGTAGCCTATATATATGCCTATGTGTTTCGCTTATGTCTGTTGCGTGTATGTGCTGTCACGCTTAAAAGGTTCAATCTGACAATTGCTGGCATATCGATTATTTATTATGTAAAAACGATATAATGACTGTACTCCGTCAGTACATTTATGCTTGAACTGGTTGTATGCACGAAGCTTTCAAAAGGCTATATGCTTGGTGTACGACTTAGGCCTTACGTGCACATTGGATAACTAGAACCCTACATACCAAAGCTATACACGCTGGTTAACCGTTTAAATAGGCCACAAATGACTTCCACAACCACAATGTTTCGTTTGTCGTCTGCGAACACCCCGCTATGGTTGGAACCACGTGAACAACAAGGAACAAGATGGACACAGTCTTGAATACAGTTCATGTACTTTAAAAAAAGTGTTCTATCTTCACACCTCTTTTTTTTTTGCATTATTAGCGCGTTTGCTTCGCGGTGCTAATAGGGAACAAAAATCCCCCGCTCTTCCTACCACCACCACCACCATCATCATCGTCATCATCTTGCTACCACTACCACCACCTTCGTTATTCTCGGGAGCCAACAATCGTCAGATGAGAGTGCATCATTACCTTCATTTACTCCGATGTGGACACCCTGTGTGGGGATAAAAAGCCACACTGTAGCCAATGCGCACCAGGACGATTCATTAGCTTCGTGTACTGGAATCTAATCAACGCGCATCTCAAACGTACTGAGCGGAACGTAAATGGCGTTTGATGGCGCTAAGGTATTCCACTCTGACAGACATCGCGCACCGCGCCAGCTATCGAATATAATTTGCATAATCGTCAATCCGCTTGAGTTTCGGCCGTTTTCCTATTCTGAGGAATGTACGTTCGCTGTGCCCTTTTTTGAACTGAACCGTGTCTATACAACGCCACCTAGCTACAGAAGGCCTGCTTATCGCCTCCTCTCCCTCCTTCGCTACGTGAACACATAATGTCGGAATAGGTCCGCCACCGCGTTTCGCAGTTCTGCGAATTCAAGAACTCGCAAATGATTGCAGCCAACTTCGCAGTTTTGAACCTGTAGACTAAAAGTGCACCACACTTTCCAGAAAATCAGTTTTGAGAAAAATATGGGACCGTTTTGCGCTTTATTTAGTTTTCCCGTTTAGATCGCGGCGACGTTCGCTCGCAGACGACAGTGGCTGCCCATGCGGCTGACGGTGGCTCGTCTCCATGGCTACGGCCGTTGAAAACACGATGCTG
This sequence comes from Ornithodoros turicata, assembly GCF_037126465.1. Lineage (NCBI taxonomy): Eukaryota > Metazoa > Arthropoda > Arachnida > Ixodida > Argasidae > Ornithodoros > Ornithodoros turicata. The sequence goes on along the minus strand of NC_088205.1, from coordinate 12,777,781 downwards.
ATTGGCTGGCTCTCAGTTGTCTCGTCACGTCGACGAGTAAGCAGGCTTTCTCTGTTGCTGTATACTGTTTTCATGTCGTGTCGTTGTTTTTCGACGTCACCCAGAGCCTGACGTCACCGCAGTGCTCGTGACGTGAGGGCGTTGGGATGTTCTCGCACTTTCAGCATCCACTCTAAAAAAAAAAAAAGACCGAAAAGATGCATTGCCACACCTATTAGTCTCTTTGGGGTCTAAATGAATATCACACAGTAGAAACTGCATTTCACGCTTTGTCCTCCTAATGTACGTGAATGACAGTGATGTATCAGTTTATAGCAACCTCGTCACATGCATAGGTCATACTTTATCGAGAAGGAACAACGAACGATTATATTATTCTGCAGGCGGAAACTTCCTTCATTATATTGCGTTGTTCCATCAGCTTCCCGCAGAGCACACATCTACACAGTCTGTTTCATCAAGGGTACCGTTTTAGGGACTGCTTCCAGTGCTCGGGAGTAAATTTCAGAGTAATGGGAATAAAATGGGAAGTATATAGTTGCAATCTACGAGGCTAAAAACAGTAGCTGGCTTTAGGTGGGCAACGACTACTACATATTCTGACCTTGTTGAGCACCGACTTTGAGTATGGCCTTAAAGTGACACTTTCATATAGCATGTAGTTCACTACACATCTTGCACTAATCGCACCGCACGTCAGGGTATTGAGGCAGATAGAATCGTATTTCTACAGAGGTACAAAGCATTGAAGAACCTTCAGCGAGAGCCCCAGTCATTTCAATTGGTTATCGTAAGCACGTGACCTCTCCCACGGCTACCTCCCTGGCGGAAATGCCTGCCGTGGAGTTGCTGCCGCGTAAGTTTCAGCATTCGCCGTGCCGATTTTCTTTCTCCCCCCCCCCCCCCCCAAAAAAAAAAACTCCTTTATATGCTTTCGCTGTTATCAGTCGTTTCAGGTGGACCATAGCAGTAGCGACACCCAGGGAGGTCGTGACCGATTCAGTAGCGGGGGCGGAGGGGGGGGGGGGATTGCGAAGTGGCTCGGGAACTTGAAAAAAGAGACAGCAATGATTTTCTTCACTATGCTCCGCCCACTATTCTGCGTCAGAAGTAAGCTGGTGGCACAGTGCATCCTCGAGGTCTAAACAACAAGCTCATGTTAGTGAATAAGAACAGGAATTCCTGTTGGCATGCATTTTTCTTTTTCTGCTATGGTTTCTAGCACAGCTGATTCGCTATGCGACTACATTAACTGTCAAATTAAATTTGTGGGGTGTTGCGACGCGATATCATATATTTTTTTATGGGTAGCAGCGTAGCAGTGCTTGGGAAGTACATGGTGCACCTCTCTGACGCTTGTGCGGTGTGCTAAAAGTGATTTTGCGTATGATTGGAACACCGTGCAGTTTCGAACATGTGGCGCATGAGAGAATGCCGTCGTTTATTTATTATTACTTTATTTAACAAATACTGCGTGTCCCACGGACGTTTTCGCAGGAGAGGGACTATGTGGACGGCTACACAGAGCCGAACAAAATAATACCACCCTAACTAAAGCTGTTGCACGCGCTCACACACGTGAAGCATAGCCGTGACGCAGCGATATGTGCAGCGGATAAACCAAATGTAAGCTCCATTCAAATAAACACAGAAAGCAATTCACACGGGACACACACACACACACACACATACTGTGGATGATGATAATATTATATTACATTATATTTTGATTGATTGATTGCGCGATTCATCGCCGCTGTGGCGGTACAGTGGTCTGTTGCTCATTGGGACAGGATGAGGAGATGATGAGGGAAATCTAGTATACGGGTACACCAGAAAATAGCTTACAGTGCTAGTTATATACTACACATTCCTCTCCACTATTCCATTCATTATAAAGTTAAATTGATGGCATTGTCATGCATTAACCTAAATAAGCAATGGTGTACGCTTTTCGTGTGTCTCATGGATGTCTACAACTGGCAGGTAGAATGGCTAACATTAATTCCTTGTCAACGTTGCGATCCCGAAGTATTTGCTAAGTCACTACGTATATTGCCAACCTCTGCGTTCGAAGTCGCTGCCAACTGCGATGAGTGTGCGCTTGCTATACTAAAGGTGGCGGCTGGCTATAGTGCTATCCACGCCGTAATACAGATAGCTTGCCCTAAAATACTTGCTTTCTTTATCTTTGAGCTGACGACGCTTTCGAACATCGCGGGGTAATAAAAATATCATCCTACTGTGTCGAGGATGTTGCCGATGAGATTTAAATGGCCGAAAACTTTATTTTCGTCCTCCTGTCCTGACAGAAGCCCGTCGTCATGACGCATTACGAGCGCGTTACGAGCTTTTGAGATTTTCGACGCTATTATGCAGTTGATGGTGATGGCGATGTGATAAAGAAAAAAAAAAATAGGGATGTGAGCCGCGACAAAGTCCGACTGGGTACTCCAGGTCGCCTACACTAGCATGGTGAACACAAACAGACGAACGGGTTAATGTGATGGAGTGCTACATGTAGTTCGTAGTTCAAAAGTTTCAAATGACTGAATCGGTAAATTTTCAAACAAAAAGAGGACATAACAATTGCGCGACGACGAAGGCTAGGGGGTTCACACGAGACAGGCTCTAAAACCCTTTGAGTGTCAATATTTTCGACACCCGAGGACGATGTGTTCTGCGCGTCTTCTACGATGCCACCTACACTAACTGCGGTTCGGAGAGTCACGCTTGCCCGTTTGAAGAGAAGACGTCGGTGCTCGAAAGTGTAACTCTGGATCGACCTCGTGGCTAACAGGATCTGCTCGGGATTCGTGTTTCAATTGAATCACGGCGTATATCCTAGCCATTTTTAATGATACTTGTTTCTGAACGTAGAAGCATTTTCGAGCTGAGTCCAAAATGTAATCTGGTATCTTAGTGAAGGTTTCCGAACGGTGGCTTTCGCCAAAGCCCATAGATCGCTGTGCTCTGCTCACTGCCCACACTTTTTCTTCGTTTTTCGTCTTTTTACACTCGTCACTGTAGCATTTCCAGTTTTTCTCCGTAAGCTTCCGTGAACAATAACAACAACAAAAAAAAAAAAAAAAGAATAAAGAAGAGAGAGACAGAGAGAGACAGCTCCCGTGGCTCGTTTTTTTTAAATTTATTTTTGGTGTTAGCGCTGCGAAGCAACTGTGGCTATGAGCGGCGTACACGTGTAGACGGGTGGAGAGGGGACAGCAGGAAGGAGTGGGGGAGAGGGGATTAGTATCCATCCGGGGCCGACTTCACGGGGAACTGTGCCGACATTCGTCAGGAATGTCATCGGAACACCCAGGGAAAACCTCAGCCAGCACAGCCGGTGGTAGGATTCGAACCCATCACCTCCCAGTCTTCAGCACGACCTTTGCTACCACCAACACGCGGGACGCCCCGTGGCGAGTCTGGAAGGCGACCCGGGTTCGAATCCCGGCAGTGGTACTGCATGCTCTCTGGGCATTTACCCTGGGTTTCCCTCAGACGCGTGAAGATGCCAGCACAGTTCCTTGCGAGGTCGCCTCTATAGAGTCACCAAATAGGTGTACAGAGTATCGCATTCGTTTTCCGCGCCGGAGCCGCCGTTCGGTGTCCGCGATTGGGCCCGATCGTGTCACGTGGTTTCTCCTTCCAAGAACGCGCCGTCCATGTTGAGTCCCTCCATCCAAAACATGTTTCCTGGGTTGCGAGCTGGCTGGACTGCGCGCGTTCTCTGTCGGAGAAGGGGGAGGTCGGCGTCCCGTTGCTAGGCGACACAGCCGCGCCGGACCCAAGATGGCCGGCTCGCTCGCTGGCGTGGCTCAGTGCCGCTACTCTATTTAGTGACTCTATTGGCCACTAGAGAGTAGCATAGCCACCTAAAAATAATGCGGGGAACATGATCCAAGCAGCGACCGATTTTTTTTTCTATAATATTCCTTCGCGCATAAAAGCCGAGGAATATTGTCATACCTTTTGCGCGTCAACCCACTACTACACACTCCATCTTCATATCTTCAGGGAAGGTGATTATGAGAAACTTATTAGGTCGGTGTGCGTTCCGTACACCGCACAGCGGGCTACCTCATTTCAGGAGCCAAAAAGGGGGGCATCTTAGGGGGCATTTGGTACGTAACGGTAATTGTGCTGCTACGATGCACAAAGAACTCCAGCTGGGTCTCGCAGCGGGTCCGTCGTTAACTATCGTTATAGTGTGAGTGGTTCTTGACGATTACTTGGCGCACTGATTTTTTAAAGCGTAGCTGTACGACGAGGGACGTTGTCATGGTTACTGCACATCCGCCCATTCGCAGGAAATATACAGTATTATACTTTCACCCGTATAGATTGGCTTTTTTGTTGTTTTTCTGCCCGGGCGGTGCGCCTGTCGATGATATATCTCCGCTCATTGAGGATTTGGAAGAGAAAAGCCCTATCGATTACTGCGCGATCAAAGGAATGATAAAGTGAATAAGAGATATGATCTTTTTCTTTTTTCGTTTTTGTACAAGAAGATGGAAGAAGGTATCGAAGAAGACTTAGACACCGCCTGGACAGTGTGATTTATGCTAAACGAGTTCTTGATATAGAGGCGTCAGTCCAGAAAAGAAATTAAATTGAAACCGTGTCAACTACGCGTCAGAAAGAAGTGAAGCCTTTGCTTATGCAGCGCGTGCAAAATGTGACCGTAGAATAAACGAATCAATAAATAAATGAATTAATGAATGGTCAAAATTATCCGCCGTCCTTCCCTGCGGCACGTGCAGCATGTCGCCACACCGAAATATAGGTTGACTCACTTTACGCTTAAATCCCCCTTTTTTAAATTTATTGAAGTGTTAAGCGTAAATCTGTTTCCAGTCATATGCGGATAACCAATGCCGCCAAAGGCCGACAATTTGTACGCGTTAAGTTCTCTCCAAACGTAATACAAGTACATCTAAACGTGCACGTGCATTCTTGAATAAATTGAAATATGGCCATATTTCACTGCCATATTTCAACTGTTCTGTCCCAAGGCAACTTTGAGGCTTGTGTTGTTGTGTTTGTCTCCTGTATATGTTCCAGCCTCAGAACAATCACCTTCCATCACTTTCCATCCTGCATTCGTTATTATTATGTTGGGTGATTCCACGCATTCGAGAAAGAACAGAGAAAGTACGTACTTTTTTTTTTTTTTTCAGGCATTTGTAACACCTTCAGTGCTAAGCGAGGTCCGACCTCTACCAACGCAACCTATAGATACAGAAGGCCTGCTTATTGTCTCCTCTCCCTCCTTCGCTACGTGGACATATAAAGTTAGAATTCGTCTGCTACAGCGATTGGCCTTTCTGCGAAATCAAGAACTCGCAAATGAATGTGGTTAACTTGAAACCTGTAGATCTGAATCTGTAGACAAAAAGCGCAACGCGCTTTCCAGAAAAAAAAAAAACATTTTCTGCAAAGTCATTCTGGAAAATCGTTTTATTTTAAATATTTCCAATTTAGTACGCGGGAACGTTCAATCAACCACTCGCAGACGACGATGGTTCCTCTCCATGGCTATGACCGCTGAAAGCACGTTCGCACCGCAGTTGAAAACACGATCCTGATTGGCTGTCTCTTAGTTGTTACGTCACGTCGACGCGTAAGCAAGCGTTCTATCTATATAAGTGGTGTTGCCTGTACTTTAACGTGACGTAATATTTCGGAGTCCAACCACGACCATGCATATGGCGGCCGTATCCACGGAAATGAGCCACCTTGAGACGCGAAAGGGGCTACTCGTATAGCCTCGTGCCTCCTGTGTTTGGAAACGTCTACAACGATTCCCCGAAGCAGGCGATACGTATACGCTAGCTCGGCACGTTCGAGTATAGTGAAGGAACGAGGAGAGGCATTGAGCAGGCCGTCCCTATAGATTACGTGGCGTTGTCTTCAGAAGGCAGAAGACGATGTCAAGCAACGAAAACGTGGAACCGTTTCGGGGATAAAGCAGCTAAATGCAGGAAAATCTTGTGGACAGACTCCACGGTAGAAATGCAAGGGTGCGGGCGAGCTGGTACATTGCAAAACGACGATAAAACCTGAGATAAGGAACAGCAGATAACAACACGACATGTTCTCACGTTGAGACACGTTGAGAACGCGTCGTTGTGACGTGATCTGCCTACTGGTGGGCAAAACAAACACACGTGATTATATACGCCAGCACGCGCGAATAGTTCTACGTGCGACCGACGCCCACCACTGTGACGCTTCAGTCGCTGCAATGTTTACATAACACGGTGAGGTCTATTGCCTCAGGTTTTACCGTCGCTTTACAGACTCCACCCTCTTTTTTTTTTTTTCTTGTCTTCTTTGAGAACCTTTTTTTTAAAGTTCCGTGTTAGCGCCGCGAAGCAACTGTGGATGTGAGCGGCGTGCAGACGTGGACAGATGACGAGGGGACAGCAGGAAGGAGTTTGGGACAGGGGGGTTAGTATGCGTAGTAGGGTTCGAACGCACCACCTCCCAATTTCCAGCGCGACCTGTCTCATCTGTCAAGCAGTCCATCAGGAATAACAATGCAAAATGTGTTCGCGCTGCGGTGCGTTATAGCTGTGCAATCAAATACTAATAATAAAAAAAAAACAGTCGGAGAAAGCAGTTCCAAACGGCCGACACGATCGCGTGACGTATTGGAGGCTCCTTGACTTGTTTCTTTGTTTTTTCTTCGCAGCTTACGCGCCGCTTACACATGCTTGAGCCTTGAGCTGTGCCGCTGTACGTCACTAGTCACGTGATGGGAGTAGCATACGTCACGACGTCCCCGCGTTCTGCGATGCGCTCTTTCTTTTCACGAAGGAGAATAATTTTTCAAAGGTGTGCGCGGAACAGAACCCCCGCGCTCATTCTGTAGGTCACCTGGGCTCATCTCTTTTTCTCAGGAACTCATTTTATGCGTTGGAGAACACTCCGTACCGAAAAAAAAAAAAAAAAAGAAAAGGGAGGTCACTTCAGTGCTCCTGGTACTTAGTGTTCACCTCCGAAGCCGTTCTTTCCCGAAATTCGTATTGATCCTCATTATTCGATATACGAAACACGTATTTCATTCCTGGCCCAGCCCTAATTATGTACCAGAGTGCATCCATGTGAATCTGATATTCAACCAGGCCCGATATGAGCCGTTCACCGCAAGCGCTTGTTCATAGCGCGTTCGTGCAAAGCTTCAACCCCTATTAAGAAATATTGCTTCCCCGCAGTGCACTGGTTATTCAGCGAGCGCAGGCAGGATGGTTGTTATCCTCTAACACCACCGCTTGTCTAATACACCGTAAACGTTGCGTTGGGAAGCGGCGGGATCGTTGGCACTGCAGGCGGCGAGAAGATACATCTCTTTGTATCATTTATGAGAATGAAAGGCAGTCTGGAATTCCAGAGTGGTATAAGCCACCACAAAGTGTTCTTAGTATAACGAGCGTTACCGTATATAGGGTATCCGTCTGATGTAGCTTCGTGTTCATCACCTTCGCTCCTCGGCTGCGGATTATCGCGTAGCTTTTGCGTTTGGCATTTTCCGAAGGCACTCTGTCGTTTAGCAACGATGAGCGAGCGTCCTTTCGGGACGAGGTTCTGCGTCGGAAAGCCCGTGTCAGCGGCAAACGGGAAGTGTATGTTCGTTTCCTGTTGTCTACGATCGGGTAGTGTCCTTTTGAATCTTCGGCAGTTTCTTTTTCTCTTTTTGTAAGCAGTGCAAAAAGTTCGAACGCATTTTCGCTATTTTGAAGGACGAAGAAGTACCAGTACACCATGAGTATGGCGGGCATACCATGAGCTACATGAACCTTCTTGTCTGGGTAGATTTTATGCGAAGTTCTTGCATGCTCAATTTTACATACCGCAGCAGTCACGTGCTTTCAAGCTTATGAAACTAGCATGAAACTAAGCTCATTTATACAATAAATAACGTCATACTTCCCTCGTACTAGCCTCGATCACATTTCATTTTATTTTAATAGCCATACGCTTAGCAATGCTGTTGCAACCACTTGCATCAGGCAAGACAGGTGCTAAGACTGACTGGAGCTAAATATATGCCAAGCAGCTAGTGGTGGTGGTGGTGGTGGATGGTGAAAAAGGGCTCGCCGTTGTCGGCCTCACAGAGGTGGGCAACGTCATGTCTGACGCCCTGGGGGAATGTGCGTCCTGGGCCGACTTCTAAGGGAACTGTGCCGACATATGTCTGAAATCGTCTGAGGAAAACCCAGGAAAAGCACCAGACAGCACAGCCGGCACCGGGACTCGAACCCGGGTACCTCCTAGTCTCGTTCGTAACCCACGACATACTCCGTACTAGAGACCTTGGCGAATGGCAATCTCCTAAAGCCACGTCATGGATTAGTTCTAGTGGCCGCCGCAAGAGCCACATAGCATTATCAGGGAGAGGGAATGACATGTATACTATTATCATCGTTGCCACAGTCGTTCGTCTGCAGCACAGCCGGGCTACACAGGCTGTTGCTAAGCAAGTCGTTGTCAACACAACCCACCATGCATTGCTATTGTTTTGGCAAATCGCGTGGTAACAAATATGGCTAGCTAGCGCAAAACCCCTTAGCGAAGCGGCGATTGCCAGAACTACTAGCCCTGTGCTGCGAGCTTTGCGGATGTCCAGGTCTCTAGTATAGTAGTAGGTCGTGAGCTAACTTTTGAAAACGCGAGGTATGGCGGGCTAGAAGGACTGGTGTGCCAAGCGCCTAATCTAATGCATGGGGAGCGCGTGGTCACGGCCGTGGACAAGATGGCGGCGAATTGCACGAGCTTTTGCGCTGTCGCTCGCAGAGCGCCACGCGGAAAGTCACATTTTTATAGGGCTCACAAACGCTCTTCTGATGCGAGCCGACCACGTGCTGCTCCTGCAGCACAGATTCGCGCCGGCTGAAAACTTGAACAGCCCATCTGCGCCAAAAGTCGCTGCGCGACAAGATGTGGACAAGGTCCATCGTCCCGACCCGACTTCATCCTTCGCTCAGCACACCATTCATTCTAGCCCGCCATACGCGAGGTACGCTTCCGCGCGAACAGAGCTCCGGCTATTTCTCACTTTTACTTTTTCACTTCCTGGCTTGAACTGCGGCCTCCACAGTTGGCGCTGTCACCGTGAAACGCTGGAACACTGTTCGTGCCGACCCAAAATCGTGTCACCTCCCTGCGCCGCGCCGATGAGCTCCAACTAGAGCGAAACGGGAGTGCACATTCAACTTGTAAATATATTATCCACGCGCAGCCACAGAGCTTCGGCTATTTTTCACTTGTATAAGCAAAGTTGACGCCTGTACCGCACGTGGCCAATAGGGCATAGTGCTCGCCTCATGAGTATATAGAGAGCTTCCCTGTAAACTCAATTTATTAATAACCAGGCGAAGCGCGAACGTCTTTCCTTTGCTACCTCACTTATTTCGTAGCACCACTATCTCTGGAATAAATTTCCATTATCGCAGACAGAGACGACTCTGGAGATAAGTTCAGCTCAGTACAGCCGTTGGACTCTGTACTCCAGACAGAAGGGTCATTATCTGCCACTGGCATGCACGTTGTATACGCCATGTCCATAATGTAGGACTCCTCCCCCTTTTCTCTTGCGTGGAAATTGTTCAAATCTGGCATCGAGATGGACGTCGCCGATGGCCGCTCTAGTACAGACTGGGACGCTTCGCTCCTTGTTACCGTTGTGTCCGACGTTACTGACTTTGACCCACGAACTAGACGCAAAGAATCACTCGTAACAATGGAGTCGTCATCGGGAAGTCGTAGCGGACGGTGATCGAAAGGGGCGAACATCTCTGTCGTGCTTGAGAGTTTCAAGTAGCGCGGGAGCATTACGTTTCGCATTGCACGGCTAACATGTTCCTCTTCGTAGCTCTGAAAGCCAGATAGGTTGCTGGGGCTTGTACTAGACTCCGCGCTTGAAAGAAACATCTTCCACTCCTCGCTGTCTGACCACCTCGAGGGGCTTCCGCAGCTCGACGGTTCAGAAGACTCATCCAAGAGGCGGGGATGGCTCTGGAAAGAACCCCAGTATTCTTCATTCTGCTTCGAAACTTGTGATCCTTCGCGGTTGCTGCCTTGGCTAGCCGTGGAAGAATCTTCGGGGCCCGGAAGAAGACCAACAGCATCGGAACCGCCAGACCCATCCACGAAACCCGGCGGTATCGAGGGTTCATCTGCCTCTGTCGATGTGTAGCTGGTAGTTACCATAGATGATGTCTGATATCCGGATCCAATCTTGGGAACTGATGAGGTTGTTTCGTTTTTGGTGGTCGAGTTGAAGAGCGATATGTCGATGAGGTCTTGCTGAGAAATGCTGGGCGAAAGCTCCTGGCTTCCAGGACGACTGTCAGTCGTAGAGGCACTGTAGAAAGTCCAGTTACTTTTACTGCTCGGGCTGCAGTCAGTGGCTGGGCACTCAGAAACACGATTTCGTGCAGGGCTGTTACACAGAACAGTACTGAGAGAATCTTCGTCGAAAGACGCTACCGTGAAAAATGAGTCAACGGAGGACACACATTCACGTGGTGGGAGGGCGCGAGACGATGCATTCTCACTGTCCTGGAATGCAGTTGGCGATGCACGGCCTACTAACCTGCTAGGCGGAAATCCCGTGCTCAGAGACTCGTAGACATCACCTGACATGGACATTGACCTCTCTTCTGTGCCAGTAGGCTGAGGAAACGATTCGAAAGCCTTGAAGTATTCACTGGAAGGAAACACATCAAAACCTTGCCATGACAACTGTTCCTCGCCAAGTGCACTCTCCAGGTCATTGTGGATCGTTACGGGAGTCGAAGTGAAGTGTGGGTCAAGTATGACGCCGGAGAAGAAGTCTGAGAATGAGCCCACCTTGTTCTTAACTCCAGAGTTGTTGGGTGGAGTTTTTAGTCCATCTCGTTTGAGAGAGCCTGCTGTTACGGGACAACCAGTTGTGGAAGAGATGTGCTCCGATTTTTCACCATGAGCCATTGTGTCGCCCGATGCTGATGCTCCCGTTGTTTTTCTCAGGTCGTTCCCGCCGTTCGCAAAGACACCAGCAGGACTAATGTCGTTCTCAAGCTCATCAGATCTGGTATAGTGCGGATGGAAAGAGTCTATTGTTGGAAAATCGCTGGTGCTCCCACTGGAAAGAAATCTCCCCAGAATTTTTCTGTCGCTCTCAGGATGTCTTGAATCTTCGTCAGGTTCGGGAAATTTTTTGAAAGACGTTGAAATTCCATATGTTTTTCTAGATGCCAGCCTGGAGGACGCTGTTCGGGTGTGCGCGGTGGCACTGGGCATCAAAGTGCTTTTGACGCCTCGGGCTTGGTAGTTTTTTCTAGTGGGCGGTGATAGTCTGAGGGGAGACATTTGGTTCATGGTCATCTTCGTCCTCTGAGGTGACGACATGGACTTGATATCGCCGACCGGAGAAAGGACTTCGTCGGAATCTCCCCGGTCTCCAGTTAATTTAGAGTAAGGGGCAGTCCGAGCTTGCGGAAGTTCGTCCGACGGGGCGAACGTCGCTTCGTCCAAGCTCTTTCTGCGCGTCACATCTTGCTCTTGTTTATGAATGCCCTTTGGACGGGCTACCGCCACCTCGCTCCTCTGTGGCGTCGTGGGTTCCGAATCAAAACGAACGTCACCGGAGACGTTGTCTCCGCTCTCTTGTGGGCGGACGCCTCTTTCATGGTCTCCTTGGACGTTGCTATGGTCGCCAGATTCAGGCGCTGTGCCCGCAACTGCAGTCACTGGGCGGATGCCTTTGCAGAGCTGGATACCGCGCACTGCGCTGAACACTGCCCGGGGCCTTGGACTGGATACAGGCAGGGGCTTTGGCGTTGCCAGTGAAGTCACCTGGATCAAAAGAAAACGAGCTGTATTACATCTGTCACGACTTAAACACGCCCCGTATATGCTAAGTGTAGAAAGTCGGGCAAGTTGATCGGAATCAATGTTGAAAAGGAGCACGCAAAGGGGCGAAGACGGGCAGCACCCACAAGCTCAAACTAGCAACCGAAGTTTTACTGAACGTAATAAACGAAAACAGATGAAAACCACCAGTCTTCGTTTTGCTTACTCGTTTTCAACGTGGACACCTTATATTGTAGGTTACCATTCCTAAACCAGGAAAAACAGGAGGGTCACCTGAAGCCCTAGCTCCCCCATGAGTGCAGTGACGTCGTGCTCGTGGGGGACTTTCGCTGGTTCCTGACGTCTCCCTTTCTTTTGTAAGCTCCACAAGGGGGCTACGGAGGACATGATGGAGAGGTCCTCGTTCTTGTTTTCGAAGTCCCCGTCGTCAGTGTACCAGGGCCTAAGGAAGGTGGCATCGTCGTCGTCGTGGTGAGGCAGGCTAACCTCCGTTACGGCTGGAGGATGTTCGAGGCTCTCCTCATCTGTGTCGTCGTCATCGATGGAAGCTGGACAAATTGCGGGGATCTTCTGTGTGGTCGGTGGGGCCAGCTGGGCATTCGTGCAGGCCTTGAAATAGGATGAGGGTAGCGTGACAGGTATCACTCCACTGTTCACCCCAGTGTCTCCACTCATCCAAGCAGGTCCAAACAGAGGTCTGCGACTGAAGGACATCTGCAAGAGACACGAGTCGTGGTTGTCCTGGTCGTTATCTACCACCAGTTTGGCTTACTCAAAACGAAGGCACGTTTCTCGTCATCAGGCTATGAGAGATGTACAATTCGATCAATTAGATATACTGCAGCAGTCCGAATCAGCAGTGTGCACCAGGGTTGCAGAAGTTGCCACTCCGGAGTTGAAAAGATTCCGGAATCATTCCAGATTTAGCAGAGCCCGGAATGAAATTGGAATGGACTGGCGGAACGTGTCCTAGGAACGGAATGGAATGGTCTGGGTGCCCCGGTGGCAGTTTTGGTTTCAACGTGCTGGTTTCTGCCCTCGCACCCTTTGCACCACACCTGCACACGGTCAAGAGTGAAATAACCTTGTCTTTGTGCTTTTTCCGTGCTTGCTAATGTCAATCTCCTCTAGCACTGCTGGACTTGCCAGTATGGTTACCGGTCCTTTTCTTTTATTGAGGGAATTAACGGAATAGAATTGGGTTGCCAAGCCATTCCAGGAGTAGGAACTGACCATACCTTTTCATTCCAAGGAATTAAAAGGAATGGAATTATCGCAATTCTTGGGAATGGAATTGGAACGGAATGGGAGACCCCATTCTGCAACCCTGGTGTGCACCCTCACGCTCATGCACACACGTACGTGTGTATAAATTAGTGGTTCTCAACCTTTTTGCTCCCTGCACGCTTTTTGGGATGTAGTCAAGAAAATAGTTTCTTGAAAGTATCTCTTATCGCACGGGATCTTGCCGCTATAGATAGCGCTTCGATGCACTTAGGCGCATCAGAACGCCGCTTTGAAGGGGGACGGCTGTTTCGTCCTAAGTGGGACTCCTCGGCATTGCGCAGGGTATCTCATAGCATCTATCCCAGTAAAAAATCAAAAAATAAACTCTGCAACTATGCTGTCACCGTGTGAACACTTACGTTACGGCAGCTGCTGGAGCCTAACTCTGAAGCGAGAGAGCGTTTCCAAAACACACTCAGTGGTCGTTGAAGCAGTTGAAGAACTTATGGCACGTGCCCAGCTTCCCTCGGGTGACCGACTTCTTCTTCCTCAATGGTAGAAAGCGAGCGACGTTGTTTGAGTGCACTGGGAGGTACCGGGTTCGAATCCCGGTGCCGGCTGTGCTGTCTAAGGTTTTTCCTGGGCATTCCTCAGACGAAGACATATGTCGGCACAGTTCCCTTAGAAGTCGGCCCAGGACGCACATTCCCCCGGGCGTCAGTCGTGACGTTGCCCACCTCTGTGAGGGCGACAACAGTGACGCCTTTCGCCAGCACCACCGCCTCTAAAAACAGAAGTTCACCGCATAACACGTTCTGCGCCAACCATTGCTATACGAATGGTAGGGTTATCGCTTCTGATCCTAGAAGAGAGGGAAGCGTACGCCTTTATGTGTCAATGATCATAACCAAATTGACACAAAAAGGCACCCCTTCGTTCTTCGAATCTGGATCAATTACCTTATCATTCGTGGCGATAGTTGGCGCAGAGCGTGCTATGCGGTGAAGTTCAGTTTTTAGAGTGTGGTTGCAACCAAAGTGTTCGAGCGAGAAGGGTAACTTAAATTTTTTTACCGGTCCATCCAACAATGCTTGTGTTATAAAGGGAGCTTTTGCAAAGCCGCACATAATATAAGTCCACTATATGACCCCTAACTGCTTCACTTCGGTTTTGTCGAGTGTGAACGACATTGGGCATGGAGACAGAGCACAGTCGTTGATTTTTGGATAGCTGTCGTTCTAAGGAGCACTAGATGATTTCACTGGGAATTTTAAACGTGATTCGTCTCGTGTTTGATGTATCTGGTGAGTCCATAGTGCTAACGTGATCACGAAGCCCACCTCGGATCCTGACGTTGGCCTGCATTGGGAACTCCACGAATTTCAAAGGGGTTTGGCCCAGGGGTAGCTTGCCCAGGAGACAGTCTCTTTTTCGGAATGTCGGCGGTTTCCGACTATAGGGGGTGTTGCTTCAATCAAAATGAGAGTCCTGCCCGCTTGCACGAACGTTCAGGCAGTTCCTCAATTCTGCCCTCGATTGCTTCAGTAGTGGTTTCTGCACACGGTGCTTTTTTAGAGGACTGGCAAAGCTACTGAGGGAGCACTGAGGAATTGCCTCAACGTTCGTGCATGCGGGCCCAGCTGCGTTGGGAAGGCATACACCAAGTTAATGAAGCTCCAAGAACAATACTTTGATAAGCCATTAAAACAGGGCTACAGTAGCCAGCCTTTCATAATATATAGTTGTCAACGCGTGCTTTGACAACCAAATTCCTGATTTTTGTTGCATAAAAGGTGAGGGAGGGGGGTTGACACCTTCCTATGAAGTCCGTATGGGTCGCTTAGGTCGCTCGGTCGCCCCTTCGCCGCCATTATGCCGCCATGTTCCCCTGCGCGCTCTAGGCGGTGCCAGTATTATAGGGTGCCTCAATACTAGGCCCCCTCCACACAGAGGGAGCTAGTATTCAGGCACCCTAGCCAGCATCAGCTGGTGCCGCTTTTGTAAATACGACGGATTCCCTTGAAAAGTGGAAAACATATGGTTAATTTTGTTTTGTCTTTTCTTATTTATTTCCTCAGATTCCTTGCTGATCTTGATGTCTGTCTTTCGCCAATATTTTGCTTTTCCAGGTATAGAGCCTTTCTCTCTCTCTCTTTTTTTTTTGTTATTCTTCTATTTTTATTGAAGAGCCATAAGTACGGATACGGAACTACATCCCTGAAAGTTTGCAGTACACTTCTTTAAATTTACGCAGTAAAGATAGGATGACAGAATGAAAACGAGTTGCTATTCTCCTCTCTCGCAAAAGACGGTCGGGAGCTATTCTTCTTCTCGACATTGTTCCCCGTTTCTTCTTTTTCTGCTTCACACGCAGTGGCCGAGCTGCCTACCTTTCAACCAACCTTTTTTCTTCACCTGTGGTGTTCACAAGACGCCTAACCTCATTCAAAAGGGACTAGGCGAACCTAAACTAAACCTGGCCGTCATCACGAATGGATATTTCTCTCCTTTCCCTTGCAAACGACAAAGGGCGTTTATGTTTAATCGCCCGGAGGCGCTCGGAGCGGATATGTCGTCACAGATCTGGCTCGAGAGCGTATGAGAATTGGCTCAGATCTGCCCGCTTTGTGTTTGGATATTCGCTCAGAGTCACCTCCGAGGCAGCTCGCTTCGCTCGGAGGTTGGAGGGCGAGCTCGCAGATCCTTCCCACAATTCCTGAGCTAGAAGATGGCGGCTATTTTGAAATTTTGAGATGGCTTTCATCCAGACAATCTAGACCGCCGTACCACACGAACCAGTTGTGGAATTAGTGCTTGAAAATGCAAAACTCTCTGACAGATGTCGCGAAACTTATGTAACACAGGCTTTGATGCAGAGTTTGCAGCCAGCGTCGTGATGGACGAACGCGCGAGTGGCCCCGCGTGAACGGCAAGCAAATTGGTCGTCGTCGTCGTCTTCCACACACTACGTGCAACATGGAATGAAACATGAAATGATGTACAAAAAGAAAAAAGAAGGAACACAAAATCAGAAGAACTGACAGAAGCGAAACCTTCAAGCCACTACGGTGCCCTACGACGAACACCAACGGAAGCAGACGACACAGCAATAGATACTGCGCAAGCGCAAAGCCGTTGTCGCTCGGTCGCGTATGGAATTTAATTTTCTCCTTGCTTTACACCCGACCGATCGATTTCCGGTTCGGTGACGCACTTCCGCTCAGCTCGGGCTCTGCTCCGATCGAATAAACATAAACTATGGCGCCATACATAAACGCCCAAAGCTGCCGGGCATCGTCACGTGACTTCGGTCCGGGCTGCACCGGGCTATGTGCCACTCTGAGGTGAAGAGGAAGACGAGGGAGAAGTGGGTTCCGGCTCACGGCCATTATCTCATTGGTAGAAGAAGAAGAAGAAGAAGTGGGTTCCGACCGGCGGGTGATGAGCGGGTAGGGCACTTGATTCATTGATTCATCGCGCGTTTGATTGTTGCTTCTTGTTGTATTAACCCCGCGACAGACCTCCACTTTTTATCTACATATCTACCGCTGATTATTGGGAAAGATAAAAAAGACTAAATGGTTTCATACCCCCTGTTAAGGAAGATGAAGCTACTGCGCACCTCTCTCACGCACCTTATGGACAGGCACGTTATGGGCATGAGCTAGCATTCTCGTTTTCGATTTGGAGCAGTAAAGTCTACTTGCTCCTGCTGTCTGTCGTCTTTGCTTTTCCTCAACATTATACACGCCCCTTGGAAATTGTTCTTGGCATATTTCCGATCACGATATGCGGAGGAGCCACACATATACAGGTCTTTTCTCTGTGAATACAGCACAAGGGAGACGGCACGACACGTGCATGGTTTAATGTGCTACTGCAGCGTATATGTGTGTATTTGAATAGCCCAAGAGCGCTCCCGTAGCGTAATGCTTATCGCAGTCACTTACACACAGGACGTCACAGCTGACGCATCGCAAGCGAACAGCCGTTCGTGAATGAGCGCGACCTTCGGATAGCCATTTGCGCAAGCGCCGAAGGAAGGAAGGAAGGCAAGGGACGAGCCAGGTGCCCGTAAATGTGCCTTGAAAGAAGCAGGCAGAACAACGTCCACTGCCCGGACCCTCTGCAGCCATGACATCGCAAGCGGACGAAGTCTTGTTCGAAATTCCTCATCATCAAAAAGCGGCGGTTCAATTCACTGCAGGAGCTGTGGCTGGCTTCATTGAAGTGTGCGTTAACCATCCCTTGGATGTCGTCAAGACGAGGCTCCAGATGCAGTCAGCGGATGACCCGAACCGCTACAAGTCCATCACCAACTGCTTCGCCCGCATGGTCAAGGCCGAGGGCTTTCTGTCGGTCTACAAGGGAATCCTTCCCGTTCTGGTTGTAGAGACACCCAAGATGGCTGTGCGCTTCGTGGTGTACGAATATTGCAAACGAAAATTATCGCCCTACGTCGGACAGGTTGCTACGACTGGAACGGCTGGTTTCGTCGCGGGTGTCGTCGAGGGAGCGGCTGTGAATCCTTTCGAGGTCGTCAAGGTACGGCTTCAGACAGATCGTCAGTTCGTCCAGCAACAACCGAGTTCTTACGCTTTAGCGAAACAAATCTACAGGTCTCACGGATTGGGGCCCAGAGGACTTAGTCTAGGTATGACCGCGAATGTTTTTCGGCACGGCGTCTTCCTCGCCATTTATTTTGCCGTTTACAACAAGTTAAAGTCTTCAGCTCCTGCGTACAAATCTGCACTGGAAGAGAATGCCTGGAAGATGGGGTTCGGAGTGTTCAGTGGTTGCGTCGGCACGTGTTTTAATATTCCGTTTGACGTAGCGAAGAGTAGGATTCAAGGACCACAGCCGGAACCCGGGAAGGTAAAGTACAAGACATGTTGGCAGTCCTTGACCTTGGTGTACAAGGAAGAAGGCTTCTTGGCTTTGTACAAAGGTTTGGCTCCAAAGATGCTCAGGCTTAGTACAGGCCACGGGTTAATTATTGTTCTATATGAACACATCGTGGAGTTATTAGAGGCAATGGTGCGCCGATTATAATGAACGGGTTACTAGGGCAAAGTGACGATTGGCATTTTATGCCACTGCTAAAATTATTTGACATCAATATTACGCTATCTGACGAAGATGCGTACGATGAATTTGATGAATTTATTCATTAAATATGTATTAAATAGGAATTATGGTGATTTGTGTCACCGTGTTTGTGGCTGTGGAGCATCCTTCCGATTGTGTGTGAGCGTAAGAGGAACAGTTAAAAGGTCACGCTTCTGCATGTCTCCATATGGAGACACCGACCGCTATGCAAGCGATACTGTTGTAAGGGTGCATCGTCATCGTCACTTCGATGCCTCCTTGGATACGCTCATACCAAGGATACCTCTTCTGCATCGTTCTTTACCTAGCAGCGTGCCCTCGTCTGGCAGATCGTTTGGAAAATACACAGAGAAGTGTTAGTGGCGTTGTTTACCGAGGTGTCTAGAGCTGTAGAGCAAGCAAAACGTCAATAATAAATAAGCATTTTGTATGTTACAGCACGCACCGTGCTCTCATCATGTGGTGAATCACGTTGTGAAAGCTGAAGCGCAAGCTTGTAAACAGGCCCAAACTTACGGCTGTACGGCTCGAAAATTGATAGCAAATAAATTGAACACTAGAAGAACCGAATGTCGGTTCCTGCCACATAATCGTTGTCCTTCAACTCCAAACCAGAACAGACTACTACAGCACGATCGCTTTCTAGACGTTGCGAAAATCCGCATGGGCCCTTTTGTCGGACAAAACGAATTGCCCGAGTCGGACGCCTTTTATCATGTGCGCGGCTTTCATCCAGGGATCAGAGTCGAAACTGAACCCGAACAGAAAACCGCTAAAAACCCGTAATTTTCATTGAACCGGAACTGAACCGAAATAAATTTAGGCGGTTACTGGTTCGCGAAAAGTTCAGACGTCATGTGCGTTGTGAGAGATCGGAACTACGATTTACACAGCGGTGCGTTGCCAAACAAATTCGAAACCGAAACTGAACAAAACAAAACTGCAACTCAACTGCGCGAGGTATTTCCTCCTCGCAGCTATTGCGTTCATTGAGTTGTACTAGTTTTGAGGTCGTCCATTTGGCAGTTGTATGCTTCTTTGTACATGATTTTTGTCGTCCAGCAATCCCAAGTTTTCATTTTGGGCTGTGCCAAACAATCGCCAGTCCTTGAGGAGGATGTAACAGGTTGTATACGATTAATGAACGATGATTTAGAGTACAGTATGCTTCCGTAACTTTGCACCCGAAATGCAGGTCTGTACGCGCAGTGTTGCTGTGAACCACTGCTGTGTCGGCAACAACGACAACAAATGTACTAGGGGTGTTCAAGTCAAAACGGGACTTTTCTTCTATCTCCTGCGTATACAAATGGCTCGGGCTACTTCTTTTTCGTCATTTTCACACGCGACAGGCCTCCGCGTTCACCACGTGGTGCTCCAAAGTTTGTGCAAAACGCAGGAACGCAGAAGACACGTGCTGAACAAGATAGCCGACAACGAGGTGAGCGCGCACATCGAACAACGAAATGTCATGAAGTTTCTCGTGAACGAAGGCATAAAGTCATCTGAAATTCACAGAAGACTTCAGGCTCAGTATGACCACGATACACTTAGCCGCAGCAAAGCGTTTGAGTGGTGCAGACGGTTCCGAGACGGCCGTACGTCAGTGCAGGACGATCCCGACCGGGGCGGCTCAGAGCCCAGTGTCAGAGTTCCTGAGAGCATCCAACTTGTGGAGCGCCTATCCTCAAGGACCGACGGAAAACATGTCTCGAACTGGCTCGAAAGACGGACCTTTCTGTGGGAACGTTGAACACTATCATTCATGAACACCTCCAGTTTCGGAAAGTTAGTGCCTGTTGGGTCCCGAGGCAGCTCTCCGTGTTTGACCGGCAGAGAAGACTGGAAATCTCCCAAGCGCTAAGGTACCATTTCGACGCTGAAGGACAGCCGTTCCTTAATTGATCGGATCATCACGTACGATGAAACGTGGGTGCGCCATTTCACTCCTGAGTCTAAACGCGCATCAAAACAGTGGAAGCATCCGGGCTCGCCAGCTCCCAAGAAGTTCCGAAGCACCCCGTCTGCGGGTAAGGTCATGGCCACGGTTTTTTGGGACAAGGCTGGCGTTGTTCATGTTGATTTTCTGCCCAGTGGTACCACCATCAATAGTGCATATTACTGCCAGGTTCTCAGGGATGTGCATAAGGCGCTGAAGCAAAAGTGGCCGGGCCTCATCACTCCTCCTACAGAACTATATGCACGCCCGCATACCGCGCATCTCACGACACGCACCTTACAGGAATTTGGGTGGGAGTTGCCGCCACATCCCCCTTACAGTTCAGATCTCGCGAAAAAATAACGTTTCCGGTCCCTGCTTTCATCATGTGCGCGAGCAACTGGCAAAACAAAACCGTAACTCCGTAACCCAAGCGAAGTGCGCGCCAACGCCAGCGGCGCCTGTCGGTGTGCGGTAGCAGAAACCAATGAGCGCGGTTATCGCGACCGGTCGTGTTGAGCATAAACATCTGGAACAGTTGTGCTTCGCGCTTCCAGGCGAGCTTCCGACCTTAGGACACCTGTCTGAAAACAAACGTTCTTCTAGCGGGACAGAAACAACTAGTGTACTGAGGTTCATGTGAGTCCTTCCTGTCTCTTTGCGGGTTGTCACTTAAAATTAAGTGATAATCGCACGCCGTGAGCAATCCCAGCAGTGTAAGCCTAAGGATTGTGTTTCCTTCGACAGTTTAAGAATTAAATGGCGCTGGATTCCAGTGATAGTGTTTTGAAGTGGACGCAGTAAAACGCTGCATGGTCGGGATAACAAACGCCCGCAGTGGCTCAGACGCTCAAGCTCTGGGGCGTGCCTCAGCGGTGAGCCGGGTATTGGCACCCGTGCTCTATGGAATTATTTCTGGCACGACGACGTATGGCGTGACATCCGTCAGACTGCGGTGGCGTGAGGTGACTGCGACGCGAACCCGGCTGATGTCTTGTGGATATAACATTTCGTTTCGTACGCGGAGCAGTGTATGTCTGGAGCACACTCCCTGGAGTGCAGACTTCGCGGAACCTCGTCTTTATGATTGTATTATTAAAAGCAAGACAATAGCAGGACGTGCATAGATAAAGTGTACAACTGTTTGTAGACAGAAGGAAAAGTTTTGTGAATGGCAACACAAATGGACAAAATAAATGAGTCCTGTTTGCTTTAGGATCTGCTTGAAGGTAAGAAGTAGTTATCACAGCTTGCACGAGCTCTGTGGAAGAGAGGGTGCTGTGGCAGTTTTTGAGCATTGCTATTACCCACATCATAAGGTTCGACAGAATGCTTCAATTCGCACATTTAAGCTCATGAGCATATCTGTAGACACACATAGAGAATGGACACAATGTTAAAAGTGTTCCTATAGAGTACTTAGCCTGCCACACGTTAGATTATTGCATTTGAGCCTTTTTCAAAACATCATTTACATTGAAGGATTTGCGAAGCAATGTTTTGCTATTACTTTAGTTATCAAGCAGAGCCATGATGTGGAAAGAAGACAGGACGTCATGTCTTGTTTCATCCAAACTAACCCGCTCTCATCATGTGCTTTCTGAGATCATATCTTTAATTACACGTGCCAACTGTGACAACATCTGTACCCTAGAAGGACTATGTCATCATTTGAAAGCAGGAAGCATTGGCGTCATCACAGAAGAGTAAGAGTGTGGCTTATCTCTCTGTTCATTTTTTCTTTCTCGCTTACAGATAACAAACAACGCAGTACATTCATACATTCATCTTGGAGAAAATAGAAAAAACACTTCCAGGAAGTCTGACACCAGTATAGGAAGAAATCTGGTGAGATACTGTTTGTTCAAACTATGGTATGAAATTCTACAGTTCAGGACAGTTTTAAAAGTATAATGGATTCTCCTAGTTTATCGCTTTGCTATTTGTGTGAGAATTATGTGGACGATGTTTCCAATAAGAATATGAGAATGTGTCATTTTATATCAACTGTTAATCATACATTCACATCATACCAGATATGTAAGTGTAAAGGTAGAGCCTATGGCATTTGCACACTATACAGACATTCATATCTACAGCATTTATTAAGTGTTGGGTCTCCGCTGAGGAAGCATACAAGGACAGAAATAGGATGGGCAACGGAAGTGATACTAATACCATGCCTGTTTTGGATGTTACATTCAGGTGCTTTCTTTTCCCAGGGCTTGTTTTGAGTTGTAAGTAGGATTTCTCGTTGTTGGAGATTATACTCACTGAGACATCTCGAAGCACCGCGAAAATAGTGGCAAGACCAAAGTGCAGTATTTCAAGTTTCAGTTGACTTCTGTAATGTCACAAGAAAACAGGATAAATTCTCTCATTTGGTTATCTTGGTCCTACCTTGTAAAACTTTGGAAAGTATAATTAGAGCTCCAAGTTTTCGGGAAACGTTTTTTTCACAATTTGGAGGGAGGGGGAATATCACGGAAATCAACATGTGCTCTAAATTCATGCAAATTTGTGTGGGAAAACTTCCAGTATGCTAAATTCGGGGAGAAATCTGGTTCTATTGCTCAAACAAGCTGTCCTGGTTTGGTACAAACGGTGATGTAATTGCATGCTTTTGGTGCCAAACAAGCTGCATTCCTACAGACGTTTCAGTAAGGGCAATCTCCTGCGTAAAAATCGGGTTTCACCCTAAAGAGGCAACCTTCAATTTGGGGTGCAGATTCGTGGAAGAAATGGGTTAAACCCTAAAACTTCAGGCTCTAAGTATAGTCTCTGAAAATGAGAAACCCTTGTTGTACACTACAGGTGCTATCCCACACGTCTTTGTGCACCTTTGAAAGTAGTGCCGTTACTAGGGCATGCGTAACCCAGTGTGGGAGCTCTTTGCATCACCCCCGTCCCCCTCCCAATAATGGATCTCTTTCCATACCAGGTGACGCAAAATAAATAACAATTTTATACCACACACTGACGAAAATCGTGTGTTGTAGATGGCTCCTGATGTTCTTTTGGGTGTCATCATGCCACAGCGAAAGAGAGGAAGTGGCGGTACTGGTTCAGACCACACCCCTTGCACCCCCCTAGTGATGCCACTGCTTGAAAGTGCGGCTAATCCTAAGTGCTTCTAAAAATGCTACGGTACTAATGAAATTGCAAATGACTAAGACTCACATCAATGATTTATGTCTCTATCCAGGCTTGCTTTTGGTGCTCAGTGTGTGCTAGTAAGAGTAACAGAAATTTTTGATGACACATCTTCATGCATGTAGGGGCCACCAACTCTGGCACCAACCCATGGCTGCCCACTGCATAGTCAAGCCATAGCAAGTGTCGTTTTCTTCACACAAACTTCTGTGAGTACACAATTGAGTATTCTTAGGGTTCTTCGTTTTCGAGTTTTATGATTTTTCAGATTCGAGGAGGGGAAATCGGGTACTATTTTACAAGAACACGGGGAGAAATCAGGCGCTATGATCTCCGTTTGATATGTCATCGGGGGAATTTTCGGGTAAAACGAAAGGCATATGAAACAAGCCACTGCTGTGACACTGGCATGAGAAACAAGAACCTTTATATTTCCGCTCGGAACTGGGGCAGTGAATGGCTGTGGGTATTCAAACGCTTGTCCGAGCTCCACAAAAGTTAGTCTTTTTTCTCCTGCAGGAAGGGAACATAAACGGAGGACAAATAGGTTGTCACCAATAGCTCTCTTTGCCGAGATTATGATTCACTTTTCCAACGGTTTACCTAGAACGACAAGTTGAAGGACCGCAAGGATTTCGGGTAGATATCGGGTGTTACACGAATTCTTGAAAACTCGTTCGGGGGGAACTATCGTGTAAAATCGGGTTTAACCCGAAAATGAAGAGCCCTAAGTATTCTTTAGAGCTACAGTAAAGCCATTAAAAGGGACTGCCGCATCCATCCTGGCCGATTCGGATCTCTGCCGTATTACTCCTCATTTATCACTGACATTAATGCCGAACATCCGACAAGACAAGTGCTGCAGTTCCGCACAGTGTGATGTAATGCGTGGCAAGAACAGAAGACGGGTGTTGAGAGTATTCTGGAGAGTATTCTCTCTATCGAAATCAGAGAAAATGTCACTCGGACACGGCCAATGAAGGAGTGCCCTTTTGGCGGCCTGGACAAGTCCAATGAGGCGGGTGGATGGGGTGGCGTCTGCAGGTCGCGGGGAGCTTGTGATTGGCAGCGGAATGACACTTCTGGGTTAGCGTCGGGTGTGTTCGTACGTGTGCATGGCTTATGTCATCATGATGTTACTATCGCTGGGGCTTCCTCGGCTGCAGACAGACTGTGAATCTTTAGAACTCGGTTGCTTAATATATAAGCTGTTTTCGGATGAGAAAGTTTGCCACGTAGACTGTTAAGCTGTGCCAAACATTACCGTATCGGTCTCACGTGCATGTTTCCGGATGCAATAGTCACTTCAAAGCAGAAGTGCAAACGAAGCTTGTTTTCTTGATAAGACAAAGTATGGTCTCTCATCTGTTGGCTAAGAAATGACACACAACCCTCTCGTTTCTCGCTGCTGCGTTCACTTACCTTTGAGGGAACTTTGAGGGAACCCCTTACCATCATATTCAGCGGCTTGTACAGTTCGCTTTCCAGCTACCATCGGGTAATAAGAGCGCAAGGGAGCAACTTTCTCCTGTAGGTGAGGCATTTGTGAAGATATTCTGCAAAATTACACTTCGAGGAGCAGTAAGATGTCCCTCCATAAATTTATCTTTTTTGGCTGCAGCATGTTGTGCAACAAATAACACGAGCTGTTCTGTAGGAACGACGAGCACAGCTCACCCGTAGCACGCATGAGACACCCCCGATCTACACATTCTCTCGAATCCCCACACTCCTTCAAAGAGCGCATATATAAATAAAAGATGGGAGGGCCAATCAGGTGACGTGGCGTAGCAGTACCAGTTCCAGACGAATTTTTCGTGGCCGATGAGAGCTTACGGCTGCTCCCAATGCAGGTCAGGTGCCACGCAGGAATGCTAACGTCACGCGTAGAGATCAGGCCGTGCCGATGGCTGCTTCTCCAGTCTTTTTTTTTTTTTTTTTTGTAAATTTGATTTTGCAGTGACGATACACCACACAGTGAAAATATAGTGCATATTGGCTCCCGGTAGATTGCTTGGTGAATTAAACAGGGTTTCGGGCCATGTTGAATGTCACTTCCTTACCTCTTTAGGCTACGTCGCACTCGGATTACACGGACTCAGTTTATTTTGAGCACGATGGAAAGTAACTGTACTGAGGCTGTACTGAGGCTGTACTGAGGCTGTACTGAGGCTGTACTGAGGCTGTACTGAGGCTGTACTGAGGCTGTGCTGAGGCTGTGCTGAGGCTGTGCTGAGGCTGTGCTGAGGCTGTTCTGAGGCTGTTCTGAGGCTGAGTTGTGTGGTTCAAATCCCTCCGCTGTCTGATTTTTTTTGGCGACTGCCATACTTCCATCCGTTTATATTGTCTGAGCAGGGCTAACTGAACTGGAGTTTTGCTGGCATCTGCTTTTAGCAGAACCGGAGTGGTGAGTAGTTTTGGAAGCAAAGATGCAACAGATATCTGCCATTGGAGCAGGCAAACTCACAGAGAAGTTGGGAGGAATAGACGTTGCTCTTGCCATGTCAGAGTGACTGTAACCATTTCTGGCGTGATATTGCTTCAGTAGCACATGTCCCTGTCCTTCGCTTTGGAAAACTGTGTCGCATTTGGCATGTGCATCTCAGAACTACGTTTGCTGCAAAGCAGGAGTGACGGAAGTGCCTTGGAAAATGATATCTGTTAGCCTTTAAAGGTGTGTTTGTCTACACATTGTACTTGTTTTGCAAAGGTGTTTTCGATGATTGCTGATTATAAATTTTGCACCTTCTTTTCTTTTTTTTTTTCTTAGATCTGGGCGAACCATCTGTTTCCATGAAGCCTGCTTGAATTCATTGCGTGAAGTTATAGGTAGGGAATAATTTTTTATGTTACTTTCTTCCCGTTTGCATGTTTCACACATACATGCAGTAGTGTGAACAATAAAAGGATAAGAACAAGTTGCAATAACTTTGAGCGTGGCACAAGATTCGATCTTTTAGTGACCCGTGACATAGGAGCATCCAAAGACAAACACAAAATGAAGGAGAACACGCAATCTCCTACTACCAAACACAGGTTCGTTGAGATAGGTCCTGGTTATGTAATGCCCTTGTGCACATGCCCTACTTCAGGTACTGTCTTTCCTCTAGTGCCAAGGTTATCAATTCTACACAGATTCATTCTGGACCTGCTTCCTGGATGAGAGTCTCCTCAAGGATATCTCTCTCTCTTTCTCTCTCTCTATCTATCTCTCAGGTTTTGAAGTGCGCATGCCCTCAATCTGAGGAAAGTTGTCACCCTTATGGTCAATGGATAGGAAGAAAAAGTATGCAAGATTAAGCATAGACAACCTTTCATTGTTTGCAAACAAAATTAGGATCCTTCTATCTTGTGGAAAATGTTAGGTTGAACAGACTAGACATTGTAGAACACAACAGAAATACTAAAGGCACTCGAAGGGGTGATCTGGGGACGGCGGTCACACTTTGAGCACACTTAGATTCAGGACGCATGCACTTTAAACCTAAACAAGTGATCTTTCAGGTCATCCAGGAAGCCGGTCTACAATGTGTCTGTGTGGAATAGATAACCTTGACTCCATAAGAAAAACTGTGTCTGAGATGGAGCGTGTGCACGAGGCCTTATAAATGGCATGTGCTTCAATAAACCTCTGTTTGGTAATAGGAGCTGTGTGTCTACTTCGATTTGTCTTTGTCTTAGATGCTTCCATGCGATCAGTTACTCAAGGTGCCAAGAAATCCATATTATCTTTCTCATTCGACCTTCAGTACTTTCAATGCCGAAAGCAAAAAATATGGCAGCAGATGCCGAGCTGCGAACGTAACTAGACGGATAAACAAAAGCACTTAAGAGATACACAGAGTCCTTGAGGGCGCTTGCCGCAAGAGCTGATTACAGACACAGACGAAGTGAGACTTGTTGTCTTTCCTCTCATGGGGAAGATAAGGACGTCTCTATCGCTCGTTGCATTGGATATTGTGTTACGTCAAGCAGTTGCTCTTTTGTGTGTGGTATCGTAACAGCTTGGCTAGAGTGCTGCCTTTGTTACTCTTCTCTGTGCATTTTGTTGGCTGGCATTGTGTGGACTTCCACCGGGCTGCCTCGACAACATAGTTCTTCACAGGCACCTGTCAAGTCTCTTTTTTTGGGGGGGTGACTGCCCGAAGTCTTGTAGAACGTGCTCAGTCTTACGTTAATATCGGTTGAAAGTCGATACGTGTGGAGGAAGTTTATGTGTGCGAAGGAAGGAAGGTAAGGAATAAGCAGAAAAAGAAAGGCAGGTTTTGAATTGCAAATATCTATGAGCAAATTGAATTGAGCCTTGAGCGAAGTGAGTTTTTGCAGCAAACTGATTTTCTAAAGTTGAGACATAGTTAGTGATAGGATTATTAGGCGAAGTAACATCGTTATATTTATAGCCTGATGTTTTAGGGTTTAACTCAATTTTTCCCCGAATTGAAGGTTTCCTCTTTTGCCTCTTTAGGGTGAAATCTGATGTTTACCCGGCAAATTACCCTACTGAGGCGTCTGTAGGAATGCACACTATTTTGTTTGGCAGCAAATGCAGTTACATCACCATTTGTACCAAACCAGTACAGTTAGTTTGAGTAACTGAGCCAGATTTCTCCCCAAAATTTAGCGTACTAGAAGTTTTTTCACCCGAATTCGCATGAATTTAGAGTGCATTTTCATTTACCAGATTTACCAGAGATCTCTGAAGTGATAAGAACTCAAAACTGAACAGTACTTCCAACCACATTTGCAAATTCAAGTTGCTGCAAAGGACTTTTCAAGAGGCAGTTCTTCCCAAAAACATGGAAATACTTTCCGTGTGAAGAAAATGACTCCTATACATTATTGAAAAGTGAGAGACGAAAAATGTTGCATACTATGCTATTTGAAACAGTGATTCCACTCCTGCACCAAAGGAGATTTACTGCGCCATCCTGATAAAAATTGGGAAACAAGTAGCAAAATAGAGTAATATTACTTTTGCAATGGTGGTGCTCTTTATTTTCTTGCAACCACACGGACACATACATTAACCGTGTGTGGCTTCGTTCTGTGCAAGAAAATTGGGGAAACGTTTCCAGTCCGCTGTCTGTTCTTATGTGAGCTCTTTATTTTTATTTTTCACATTGGCAAGGCAGGAGCTGTAACCAAACATCAGCACATGCTGACACAAAACCACGACTTCCCAGCGCCGCGTTTGGAAGCTAGCGGTGGCGCTTACTCATCGGCCCCGTTATTGCTTCCTCAATTTCTGCTTCTTCCTAAAGTTCATCATCATCATTCAACACGTTTTCATAGGAGCTGTTGCTGTCGTCAGCTACGGTAGTCGTGTGTCTGCTTCTGTGCGTTCAAATTTCCATTGTCCAATCACGATGTAGATCTCGTGGGCCAATGTGTAGTGCTCGTAGCGGATCGTGCGGATGGGCTCCTCATAGGGGTTGCAGATTATGACATGGTCGTTATAATCTAGTGGGTCGTGCGCAAAACTTTGCCGCACGCAATGCTGTCCC
This sequence comes from Ornithodoros turicata, assembly GCF_037126465.1. Classification (NCBI taxonomy): domain Eukaryota; kingdom Metazoa; phylum Arthropoda; class Arachnida; order Ixodida; family Argasidae; genus Ornithodoros; species Ornithodoros turicata. The sequence goes on along the minus strand of NC_088205.1, from coordinate 12,748,984 downwards.
ACAAAGTCTTCTCACTTAGTAATTAGACGCGTGTTTTTACACGTTTTTTTTTTTTTTTATGTGTACTTCTGTGCTGCCAAGAATTGCCTCGACACGTAATACCACGTGACGTTATTTAAAACGACAGTTGCCACACAGCAGTTGCCAAGCGGGACCTATTAGTGCAGGTGTTTGTAGGAAGAAAAATTGCGATGTTTCAGTGCTCCAAAGCACACATTTCTCAGCTTCACAAATTGCTCCAAATTACATTTTGGGGGTAGATCAGGTGATGTGCAGGTTGATATGAGAGCAGTTGATGATTGCGCCTTAGCTCCTTAGCCATGCCCTTTTAAAGAACTTGTTGATGCTTGCATTATGCTGCATCCAACATTTGTTCAGGAGTTAACTACATATCTGCATTGTGCATCTTTTCAATCTTACGCAAAGAGAAAACTGGGACTGGGTTTTCTCCTTTATTTCGTGTAACCTTTCAGTTGTTTCGCTACCTGACAAACTTGTAGCTCAGTCCCTTCATACCTTAATGGTAATGCATGCCAGCCCCACCATCCACTTCCTTTCCATAACTTCTGCATGTCTGTTTACATCCTGGATGTTCTGTCTCTTTGCGCCTATCCTTCACACCTTCCTAATATGTTGTTACAGGGAAACCATGTCGGAACGGAAACAGTCAGGCGCTCGAAAGCTGGCTCGCGAGGCTGCCATCCAGATCGCCTCTGGTGGATCGGCTGGCTTCGTCGAGATATGCCTCATGCACCCTCTGGATGTGGTCAAAACGCGCTTCCAGGTGCAGCGTAACACTGCTCCTTCGCAGGAACGCTACCGCTCTATCGCGGACTGCTTTCGACGCATGATGCGTTCCGAGGGCTTCCTGGCCATATATAAGGGCATCCTTCCGCCGATCTTGGCAGAGACTCCCAAGCGGGCGGTGAAGTTCTTCACTTTCGAGCAGTACAAGAAGGTCTTCTCCTTCGGTGCCTCGACACCGACACCCGTGACGTTGTCGCTCGCTGGCCTCTTTGCCGGCTTCACGGAAGCCATTTTCGTCAACCCTTTCGAAGTGGTGAAAGTTCGTCTGCAGACAGATCGCGAAGTGGTTACGCGTCAGCCGAGCACTTTCGCTGTTGCCAGGGGCATCTATCGCGAGGCCGGATTTGGGCTGCGTGGGTTGAACCTGGGGCTTACATCTACGTTGGGGAGGAATGGTGTCTTCAACATGGTCTACTTCGGATTCTACTTCTCCGTGAAGGAGCACCTGCCCAAAACTGAAACTGAAGCAGCAAACTTTGCAATGCGTTTGGCCACGGGATTTGTTGCCGGTACGGGAGCGTCGATGGTGAACATTCCGTTCGATGTGGCCAAGAGTCGAATCCAGGGGCCGCAGCCTGGGGGTCCGGGCACGATCAAGTACAGGAGCTGCTTGCAAAGCATGCGTCTTGTGTATGTTGAAGAAGGGTTCCTGGCCCTCTACAAGGGCTTGCTGCCCAAAGTCCTGAGGCTGGGACCCGGTGGTGCTGTCATGCTGGTGGTGTACGAACACATGAACGAGTTTCTTCGAAGCAAATTTCCGGGATAGCTTTTAAACATCCCTCCTATTCTTCTTGGCGTTAAAAGGCGAATGACATGCTACGTATAGCATACAGTACTTCTCAGTTAACTGCAAGCCAGTTTTTCTAATATAACCGATTGTCTTTCCATAGGATTACCCTCTGCTGTAACGTTCCTAGTTGGGGGGTTGCAATTTCTTGTCCGTCATTTCGCTGCTTGCGTTAATTTTCGTTGCCAAGTTTTGTCTTCAATTGATTGCTTTGTGGAATGGAAACCAGAAGCACAACCTGCTACTATACTACAGACAGCCTACTACTGTACTGAAGACACGGAAATATGGCTATATTATTATATTATAAATAATTAATATAATTAATAATAATTAATATTATTATAAATAAAGACCTGGAAATGCGGCTATTGCCTATGTGAGAGCCGGGTCAGGTTAGTTACGGTGGTGGCGGTAGGGGAAAGGAATGACGTAACACTCTATTACACCAATCCCACCATGATTTGTCCGCTACATAGCCTGCTGCTTGCTATGCAAGTTCTACCCTCCTCTTTGTCATAAACATGCTCATGGTAGCGTTATGTGTGCAGGTGAACGGCAGGTGTTTGGAAATTGCACGTGCAAACATGTTTTACCTGGGAAGGTGTTGTAGTCATGTACCAGAAATGTATGTGTGATGTAGTAATGAAGTGAATTTTCGATGGTGCCACCATACATCATCAGCTCAGTTTTGGCAAATCAGATGATGTAAAGTACTAACTGTTCTGAGGCAAAAACACGCACATAGACAAATGCAACACGAGCTTCAAGGTGCCTATTGCAAGCTGCCATATTTCAGTTGCACGCGATAAGGAATAGTGCCTGCTGTAGCCCCAAATCCCATAGCGAAGTAGTGACCGCAAGAACTACTACCCCCAGCGCTGGGAGCTTTGCGTGCGTCCAGCTTCGTAGTATGATAGTAGGTCGTGACCTGAAGTTACCACCAGTGACATCATAAGTGCAGAAATGTTCTCTACGGAACTACAAATATAATTATAAATAATTGGTTGCAAATTTAATTGATGTCTTCTGCACAGTCACTCTGAGCATCATGAGAAAGAGCTCTGGTTTTGGTCCACACTGTTGCTTTAAATAGAAAGTATCATAGGGCATGCCATGCTCCATAGGGAATGTGTATAATGCATCAGCGTGAAAACACATCGCGATTATTAAGTCGAATAAGATCGGCATAGCTTACCACGATATCTACTGCCAGCAACAACATCTGCCGTGGCACTCTAAATAGCCCCTGACTCAGAAAAAGAAGAGATAAATGGTGTCAAGTTCCTAATTCTTTTGAGAGCAGGAAACCTTCATAACATGCCAACATTCAGGAACACATGCCCTGTACTGTGCATCCTATGTGATGCTGCTGTAGCACACCACTAAAGCCTTGGTCTTTTTTTATGGACGGGGAGCCACAACAAAGGGAAACACCCCCAGGTGCCCCTTGTAACAGATAACTATAATATGCTCGACATACTGAAAGGGCTAAGATAGATGACACAGACACCCAAGTGTCAGACAGACGGTGCGCTGTTTTCAACAGTGAGTTTATTTGCACAACACACCAGGATTTCACCTGAAAGGAAAACCAGCTCCTTATCTGTTAAGAGAACAGATGGCACGCTGATGCACCTATCTCCCCCTTTGTCGATCAGCAATGATTCAAAAATTTCACTTTCTTGTTTCCTATAATATGCTGCCATGCAAAATTTGCTACAGTTGACCTTCAGCTTCTGATCCCATTAATTAAAACGTCCCTTTAAGTCCAACATACATGCACCCATACAACTAGGAATATTGCAGCACAGGTTTAACCTTCTCTTGTTCTGTAGAAGAAAAAGACATTTGCAGTTAGTGAACTTGATACACAGTGCACATGTAACTTTTAGACTTGCAGCTCTTGCCATGTGTATGCATGTTGAGTTTTCCTTTTCTTTTTTTTTTGCACAATTGGTGGTGAATGAAACTATGCAGTTGAGGCCAATGTTTATCAGGTTTGGCACAGCACAAATGTCACTGTAGAGACACTAAATTTTCTGCAACATTTTGAATTTCATTGTCAAGAGGACGTGTAAAATCATACCATATGCTATTCACAAACATACATTTTTGTGCAATAGTTTGCAACATGGCCTGACATTGCTGAGGAGAAGGATTATGTATCACATCTCGTTTCTCTTGGAGTGATGACTGCTTATAAGTGAAAAAAAAAAAAGCTCTAAAAATCATGAATCATTTTCATCATCACAATTATTTCATGATGTCCTACGTGGAAAAAATCTTACTTTGTGGACTGTGGGCATTTGACACAGGGCCAAGCAAGCACAAAGGATTAGTGTGCATAGTTCTTTTGTTTCTCTAATGTTTCATTTGTTTATGTGCAATAGAATTATGATGTAAAAAGATATTTCGCAATCTGCAAGCTTGCACACAGGATGGATGTTGATATACGTGTGATTCTCTGCAGCTTGATGTTCCACTTTTTTTGTTTTATGGCAAGGTCAGCTGCTTATGGGATCATTTTGAATACAGTTCCTGTGCCTGGCGCTAGTTCAGTGGGTTATGTTGTTGATGATTCGGTCGTACCTGTGTTGTTTGTGCAATTCAGATATGTAAGCTGCTATTTTGCATGTAAGTTTTTTGTGATTACCATGGAATTTGTTGGAGGGTCAGACATAGTTCAAATGTTGACATATATTTCTCCTTCTTTCTGTTTGTTATTTCAGCTGTTTGATACAGTGCTTTTATACGTCATGTACCCGATGTACATAAATCATCGGGTGATGGTATCTGTAGCATGTTTACTGCGTGCATTACTGCTTAGATTTGTTGAATTAAATATTTTACTTACTCGTTTGATGCCATGTTTTGTGACATGCACCAGCAAACTTCTGCGTTCAAGGAGACCTTCAATTTCAATTTGTTTGTTTCATTTCTTAGAGTATAAATTTTCCAGCAGAGGAATGCTTCTGCGAGGCTTTCATGTGTATATCGGTAGCTTTGTAATATTCTGCATGTAGCCGGGTTAAAATGTCATCTGTTCGAATGCATTTTCAAAGACAAGTGTAAACACAAAGGTCACATTCTCAGAGCAATTACGTATATTAAGAATTTTGTTAGTGATGCACAATTAGCTTAAAGGAGTACAGAGGGCCATCCAAAATATTTTCAGTTTAAGACATCTGACGAAAGCATATGCATCAGTTTGCTGAACAGTACAGAAGGTTCGATGCACGCGGTACACAGGCTCGTTCACTCTTCGAATCACCCCCCGGGGGTGTAACGAGGAGTAAAGGGACGACCTATGACGTCATAACGTCTGCGCCTGCACCTTCTTTTTGTGCATGGGGTGCATCCTTCTTTTGTAATCGGTAAACCTGTTCCCTTGGGGGGGGATTAGGAATTGAAAGGGTGACTGTGGGCATGGAGGATTTCCTTGTGTTCAACGTGTGTTCAAGTGTTCAACGTTCCCACAGAAAGGTCCGTCTCTCGAGCCAGTTCAAGACATGTTATCCGTCGGTCCTTGAGGATCAGGCGCTCCACAAGTTGGATATTCTCAGGAACTCTGACACTGGGCTCTGAGCCGCCCCGGTCGGGATCGTCCTGCACTGATGTACGGCCGTCTCGGAACCGTTTGCACCACTCAAACACTTCGCTGCGTCTAAGTGTATCGTGGCCATACTGAGCCTGAAGTCTTCTGTGAATTTCAGATGACTTTACGCCTTCATTCACGAGAAACTTCATGACAATTCGCTGTTCGATGTGCGCGCTCACCTCGTTGTCGGCCATCTTGTCTAGCACGTGTCTTCTGTTTTGCACAAACTTTGGAGCACCACGTGGTGAACGCGCAGGCCTGTCGCGCGTGAAAATGACGAAAAAGAAGTAGTGGGAGCCATTTGTACACTCAGGAGACAGAAAGTCCCGGTTTGACTTGAACGCCCCTCGTACTTCTCTTGGTACATTTTACTGGCCTACTTAACAGTTTTATAGAAAGAAAACTGCGGTAAAAGTGACTTTTGTGCTACTTTTCAATTATGGTATAACTTATCAGTGACCTGCTTCTGCTTTGAAAACTGCAACACTAGGTAAAAGAAAATGGTTGACAGGATGAGGCTGCATAAAAGAAAAGACCAGCTCCTGTGGCATAGACGGGTAGGCATGAGTGGCATAGTGAACCTCAGGACAAGAGCCGCCGATATTTCGAACAGTGACTGTTCTTCAAGTCCCTGTTCGAAATATCTGAGGCTCTCGTCCTGAGGCAACTCCCTTCCTTCTTTTAGGTCCCGTGGCATAGTAGTTAGAATGACCGCTTTCCACACACAGACTGGGAGGTGACGTGGGTTCAAATTCCCGCCCTGACTGTGCTGTCGGGGCTTTCCCTGGGGTTTTCCAGCAGACTTTCCAGACAAACGTTGGCACAGTTCCACTTGAAGTTGGCCCAGGATTCACACTAACCCCCTGTCCCCCGCTGCTTCCAGCTGTCCTCTCTCCATCTGTTCTCAGCTGTACGCCGCTCATAGCCACAGTTGTTGACGCGGAATGTTGTTGAATTATATGCACAGGTCATCAACTGTCCAGCACAGCACCTCAACTGCAAGCAGAAGCAATGGGAAAAAAACTTTTGTCACCCCTCCCCCCTCTCTAAAACCGTCTAGGGTTGACGTGGCCAAGTGTGTTTGCTATGTGGGCTGGTTGCCGGCACATGCAACCCATTAGTGCTCCCCCGCACAACAATCTCGCTGTGATGGAGGCAGACTCGTTTTCTAGTGTCTCTCATGAGTTAACGTCTGTGGTTCTTGCCTGGTAGGTTGCCGTTGGATGTGCACTTCCTGAAGAAGCTTTATATTACATCGAAGTTCCACTCAACATCCAGAGTGCTTCACTGGAGAAGCTATATACTGCAGGCCACAGTGCTAATGGCACAATCAAGCCACTTAATGTGGTCAAGCGCGGATTCAGTGTCAAATGAGAAATAAAGGTGCAAGTTAGCTGATAACTGATGCTGATTTAAAGACTGTGCTTACAACAGGAAATGCAGCATCAATTACTATCTGTGTCAACTCCTGAGGAAAATGTCCAATTGTTAGCCTTCTATTTTTCAAATTCTCCTTTGGCAGAAAAGTATATTAGTAGAACACAAAGAATAGAATGCGAAAATCAAGCGTGCTATGCGATTTGAAACTGCGGCACTTTTAATTCATTGGGCGTTTAGCTACCTTAACAAGGAGTTTTCTATGTACAAAAGTGTTAATGGTAATTTTATTTTTATTTCTTAATTTTGATTTATGGGTGATGCATGAGTACGACACTTTGTTGGTTGGTTTGAGCAGTACCATAGAGCTCAGCACGGGCAGACTTTTTTTTGTAACCAACCCGACCCGGACCCACTGAAAAAATAGCCCGGTCCAGCCCGCCGCGGTGGCGACTAGAGCCTAAGTCCAGAACATCACAGTCCAGAAAGCATGCTGACAAGCGTGTTGTCGTTGCACTACAAGTTTTTGTGGAAGCAGAGTATGTTGTGGACAGACGACTCCTTCGAATCATTACCCCTTCACCCAAAGCTTTGCAAGCGTGGTGGTGGAAGATGTGTGGAGTCATGAGCAATGTGAAATGGCTTTGGGAGGGTTCTAGACGGTCAAACCATGCGCGTAATGCAGCGGCCTTTGTTTGTTTTCGAAAATATTTGCACAGGAATAACGCAAGCACGTGGTCATATGAACTGATAGTCCTAAATTGTGTCGAATTAGCTGCATGACCCGGTTCAGCCAGGCTCACCGAGATATATTTCTCGGCCCTTTCCGTCCTGTGGGCCGAGACGGGCCCCTGCCCATGTGCAGAGTTCTACTGTATGGTACTACCTGACTCAATGGGGAGCTGCAACGGCCAGGCTGACTGACTAGCCTTTTGCTTGTCTGTTAATTCCAGGGAAATTTGACGAAGTGTTTGACCAAAATAAAAGTCAAATAACGCAGACCGTTGGGCTAGTTGGTATTCCATAGCAAGTAGCAAAAAACGCTGCAAAGTATTACAAAACGAACAGAGGTAGACGAAACAGTAACGTGCGCCACGTTAGGCACACGTTACTGTTTTGTCTACCTCTGTCCATTTTGTAATACTTTGCAGTGTTTTTTGCTACTTGCAAAATAAACGATGCACGGACGGAAATACTCAGCTCGCAACTACATATTTGCTGCATTTGTACCTTTTGTAATCGCAGATCTTTCAAACGCAGATTGCAGGATAGCGTTAGGCACGTCCAAACACACACGGCATATCTATGCGAACCAGCGTGAGGTTCCTGAAAATTGTGTAATAAAGTGTCGAAAATACAGAGGTGCGAAGGTGTGCAAAGCTGTTGCTGAGGAGCTTATTTTTCTCAACATCACACATGTTCAAGAAACTTAGAAACGAAATAATCATTGTATTTCCAAAAGAAAAAAAAATATTTTGGGTCGGGTAACCAAGCAAAAACATCAATAAAATAAAGTTGATGTACGCATTCCCCACTTACATGTTCTTTTTATTTTTATTACAACGATTAGTATTTAATGCAGAAATATTCCTTAACACTTGAAAATAACTTGCATTGGTTCATTCATCAATGCTACGCAATCTGCTATGGTATAGATCCATAACAAGGACACCATAGACTTGGACTACTGCTAGAAAAATTCACATAAACAGGTTCTCAGGCACAGCTATACATTTATTTGAATTGACTCCCTTCTGTATAAGTGTGTCATCTATAAAAAAAAGGAAAAAGAAACAGCTGGCGAGAGCATGTTCGTGTCCATCTTTCATGTTGTCTAAACTCCGGTTCTTTTTTCCTTGTGGGTTTTGTGATCATGTTCACACGGCAAAAGTCTGTCAGTCGTTCAGCCAGAAAAATTTTATAAATGTGACAATGTTCCTCATTGCAGCCCATCACTTGCACAAGCACAACCCAGGTTTGAAGTTCAAGACATCCCTCCAGGGATAAGTCAGAACTCGATGTGTACTAACATATACAACGAGAATCCCTTACTTCCAATGGCACTTGCCGTCTGCATAGACATGCTCCAACGCAAAGTGGACTGCTTCAGGTATGTGTACGTAACCTTTCTCCCATTGGTTGCTGAAATTTGCTTCCTCATATTTAGGGAGTGACTTTTTGGGGATAAACGCCTTTTTCAGATGCAGGGGAGGGGGGAATCGGGCGCTGTTTTTAAATCTGTAATTCGAGGAGAAATTGTGCAATAATTGTGCCTTCAGTGATATAGGGTGGTTTTGTTTTTCCTCTTGTCCTAATTTTTTTCCTCATCATTTTTTCTTTTTTGCCCTACACATACAGTATGTCTGAATCCGTTCCTCTCGTGTAATGGGATGGCAGAATTTAGTGGTGCTGATTTTATTGACTTGTCTCACATTTTAGAGGTCACATTAATTTGCTGTACCATCTCACATTTTAGAGGGCCGCTGGAGAGGCCGGTTGGGATCATCCCTTTTGCACAGAAGCTGCAGAGAAACGCCTGAAGGATGTAGAACAGCAATTTCTGCTTCAGAAGAACTGGGGAAGATCTTGGTGAGTACTCTGGCTGTTTTTAACTCTCCCATGTAGCTAGGCCCGTATCTATGCTTTTGCACAGCTAAGGGCCGTTCATACTCTAGCATAATGTTGACGAGCGAACAAGTGCACTACGATTGACTGCTGTCGGCTGCCGTCAGGGCTTTGCATGATACTTCAAAAAAGTATCTTCGATGCCGATACTCGATACCCTAAAAAATTGTATTTCCGATACCGATACAAGATACAGAACCGAAATTGATTTTTCGATACAGATACTCGGTAATGTATCGTCGATACTTCGATACATATCTGAAATCCCGAATATAATACAGCTGGTGTTATGATTAGCGAAGTTTACATCACTGAAATCACAATATAATAAAGCTGGTTATATTATTAGCGAAGTTTCCATCACTGAAATCACAATATAATAAAGCTTGTTATATGATTAGGGAAGTAAAAACATTTATTCGTTATTTCTCGAACCTTTAGTGTATTTTTATAGTGCACTCTTTGTGAAAGGACTTAAACTTATCCGACTTCACAGATTTAGTGAAGCAGCACTGTCTGAGCTGCTAGTCTTGTTAGAACTTTAGATTGGACTGAAGCCATGGGTACGTTGAAACGATCGCTTCAATAAGCAGCCTAGCAAAAAACAATTCTTTAAGACAATGTTCTTCGTGCGTACTTGTCTGTGAGCACTTGACTATACACACGAATAAACCTGAAACTTTTTTTCTGCTGCTTTTATCGTTTGGTACTGCAGTACTTACCCAGTAGCTTCTAACATTGCCTCTGACTTGATTTTCTTAGTTGGCTGTTATGAATTGTGAGCTGTAGAACGGGTTACAGTGCTCAAGCTAAGCCGGCGGTTATTCTTTCGTCATGAATACAATTCGCGGAATACACACTTGAAGTCAGGTGGACGTGCTCTTGCGCACTGAGCAGGGGGACGTTGGGCAGCGCAATTCCAGAAGCCGTGAGGTTGGTCCTCTGTAAGTAGGGAGTGACTTTTTCGGGTTAAATGCCTTTCTAAGATTCAGGGGGTAAAAATCGGGCGCTATTTTTAAATCTGTAATTCGGGGAGAAATCGGGCGATAATTGTGCCTTCGGATGTTATTGGGTGTTTTTGTTTCTCCTCTTGTCTATTAAGTCCTTCCCTAATCTCTCTTTTTCGTTGTTTCGCGGGATCGTGACATTCCAGCGGTAATCCCCGAAGACAGAGAGTGTTGACACACATGGGTGTATTGCTGGGAACGTAAGTGACCCATTCTTGCATGTGTTACACGTGGTAACCTTTGTTCGTCTTCAGTGGAAGCGTCACCTGAGGATTTCATGGTGACTGGAATTCGGGGAGAAATCGGGTTTAACCCGAATTGGTCGGAGGTCAGTTCGGGGGGGAATAACCAGGCGGAATCGGGTTTAACCCGAAAAAGTCACTCCCTATCTGTAAGGCGTTTCCGGCGAGCCCGCCGTAGAAAATTAAGAGACGGAAGAGATTTTTCTGGAACCAACTAGAAGCCCCGCGCGCCCACGAGCGCATCCCAGGGCCTCGTTTCCGGGCGACCTTTGATGATCCTGTTTTTCACTCTATCATATGTCTCCCACGCAATGAGTTCGGGTACCACATCGCTGCGGTGCCACACTCCACGTCATTGTCATCATTTATGTGTTGGTGCTTTAGCAAAAGGTTTCTAAAGGGCAGTGTGAAGCCTACCTTTAAAGGTACTATCGCATCCGGAGACATGGGTCGGAAACAGTTACGAGACTGCATGGCACCATACACCATATTGGATATTCCACTTCACCAATTTTTTCGGTTGGGAAATGTTCGAATATTAAATAAAAGATTTTTTTTTCTCGATCACGCAACCTTCGAGAAATCGAACGATGACATCGTGACGCGGGAGATAATTCGACCAATGCAAGGGCGGCGCAGTGCTCCCTCGTCTTCTCTCAGAGATATCGTCTGCTTCGTGCGTGGCTCTGTGTGTGAAATAACCTACTGTAAAACCCTTTAATTTCGCAGCCCTAAATTTTCGCCAATCGAGTGACAGGGATGTATTCGCGACCACTATATTTCGCGAGCTCCTCGAGTTCCTCCTTCTATGTTTTAAAACTTTCGCGTGCGAATAAAGTTCGCAAATTTTCTTGATTAGCAAAATTCGCGAAAATTAAGGGATCGTGAAATAAAAGGGGTTTACAGTATTTGCTCAAAATTGCTGCGAGTTTCACTCAATAGTGAAATTACGATGTGTGGCTGAGTGTTGGTTACGCAGTGCTCTGTTTTTGGCTGCAAAAACCGTCTGGGGACAGCCCAGAACTGACATTCCACACGTGCAAGGACATGGATGCCAGCGAAAACGGGAAGCGGCAATCGCTGTCAGGCTTCCTGTCGAGGCAGAAGTATTGCGCGTTCTGCACCTTTGTACCTCATGTTTTGGCAAAGCAGCTCATGGAATTTGGCAACGAAGTGGATTTATTGCAAATCCGTATGGGGGCTAGCTGCAAAAAGAAAGCAATTAAAGCCCACTGTGTCCAAATTGTTCCAAGGGCGAACGGTAACCACCGACATGCAGGTGAGCGTTTGTTATGGGTATGCCTGTGTGAAACAGGAATAAAGAAAACAAAGTATCGATTTACTTGACTAAGAGAGGTACGTAAGTCATGTATCACAAAAACTTTTCAGTACAGCGCGTTGTGCTTCAAATGAAACTGTCGTGTTCGGACGACATCACCGGTAAACGTACGTATGAGACGTTTTTTGTCACGTACCTGTTGTCAAGTGGCTCAAGAACAAGCATGCTGCTGTCATCGCAACAAAAGATGGGCGCGTAGCGTAAACCAGAAGGAACTTCGTCCGCAGACACACGCAAATACAGCTGACACCTTACCTAAAAGAACTACAGTGTAAGTGTTTGTTAGGCTCCACAGGGGCAGAGAGGCATCTTTCACTTTCGGGTGGACAACGGCAAAAACGCTTCGCTGACGGTGCACAATCATAAGCGATCAGATGTAAAGCGTACAAGAACGTATCAATGGCCCGTTCTTTTGCACTGCCTGCATCTTCACCTGTGACAAGTTGGTGTGGCAGAGGGTCTATGGAGTAAGGGTCATCATTAGAGCCTGAAGTTTTCGGGAAATATTTTTTCCTAAATTCAGGGGGTAGAAATTGGATAAATAAACAAGTGCACTAAATTCATGCGAATTCGTGTGAAAAAACTTCCAGTATGCTAAATTCGGGGAGAAATCGGGCTCAGTTATTCAAACTAACTGTAGCGGTTTGGTACAAACGGTGATGTAACTGCATTTTTCTGCCAAACAAGTAAGTTAGTGCATTCCTACAGACATCCCAGTGAGGGCAATTTGCCGGGTAAAAGTCGGGTTTCACCCTAAAGAGGCAACCTTCAATTCGGGGTGCAAATTCGGGGAAGAATCGGGTAAAACCCTAAAACTTCAGGCTCTAGTCATCATCTAGCACAATGTCATTACTGTTGTACTCCTTGAATCGCTTGCAAGCGAAGCGGCATCACCTTCATATTCTGACACTCGCCAGTCGGCTGTGTGAGAAGACGTGCTCTCATTGGTGCAGTTACGCGTTACATTTTGGGGGCTTTTATGGAGAGGGTCATCTGCTCTTGTGATGTATTTCATCAGATTCACTTGGGGCTTTCACTGCCATTGTCAGATATCACAGAGGAATAACGTGGTACTGAAGTTTTGGAATCGACCAAAATGGATGCGACAGTCCCTTTAACGCTTTGTGGAAGTGCATGACTTATGCATGTTGAATGAAAGCTTGAGATGGACACGGACGAAAGACACACAACACACACATTCAGCTGTGTCTTTCGTCCATGTCATTCTCAAGCGTTCGTTCAACATGTTTCAGTACAACAAACATGCACTGATTGTTTTATCTCTGCATAACTTCATTATTAAAAGTCGAAACTTAAAACCGAGTTGTTTGGCGTGGAGGAGATGACATATTCCGGTTGAGTCACAAACGGCAGCTCAAAACACAAAACTGGAGACACACCACAAAAGCATGTTGAAGTGTGCGCGCCACTGGCAATGCAATCGGCGACCACCCAGCTCATGCAAACACAACTTATAGCACGCTCAACTCATACCAAGACAACAGATACCATACTCAACTTCTTTCTTTTTTTTTTTTTTTCTTTTTACTGGAAGAGGGTTGTTTTTGGGATTAGCTTTTCAAGCTCAAAACTCATGCAACGCCGGGAAATGCCATATCAGGAAAAAATTAATTAAATGACATTTACCGAAGTGCACTGAAGGATAGTTAAACCGTACTACAATGGTTATTGAAGATCGGGAATTTTGAGATGAAATCAAATCAAAATTGTCCCATATTTTCGTCGTCGTCTGGAATACTTTCGAGCTTTTTATTTTTTTATTTTTCAGAATACATTTGGCTGGTTGCAAGAATAGGAGGCAACCAGCTAATCGGTGATGTTAATAAATTTTCTTGTGATAGGAGGCTTATCCCTCGATGACCTTAATTGTGGCCAGGCCGAGAAGCCGTTCCTGGAGACTTGGACCAGTTTACTCGACGTGAAGGCTGTTGTTTAGTTCTTCTCACCGTTCTACTAAAGTTCTACAAGTCTGCCTGGCCATCATGAAGAATGGGTTGCTAGTCCCTGGCTGGCACCTGGCGCCCCAACGCATCACGAAGACAACGCCGGGAGAAACGTGCCAATGGACACCTTGCGTACAGCATTGTAGTACCGCATATTGCAGTACGGATTGAGCCCATTGACCGTGTATTCAAAGAATTAGTGTTTTAGTGTTCCATACGACAGTGGAAATGTAGGACGTTCTCGATTTGGCTTCTTTAGAAAAAAAAAGTTCCAATTTCTTATTACGATCGCAGTGTGGTTTAACTATCTTTCAGTGTACATCGGCAACTGTGAATTGGCAACTGGAGATGAAGGAATGAAAAAAGATGTTGGTGTATACAGCGAAATGTACAAAGTACTTGAGGTACATACTTCAAGTATTGCCCGTCACTGGAGTCCAGAATCCGAAGCAGTGCACTAGGGGGGGAGGAGCCAGAGGATGAGGTGATGGACGACTAAAGTTGGGCTAAAGTAATACACAGACCGCCCGCTGTGACGTTGCTCATGATCACAGGTGTCTCACGACGTAAAGCCGCAAATTATCAGTAACACCAGCCCCGACCTGGCCTCTGCCTACTACATTCATGAGCCACAGCCAAGTGCAAGTCCAGGTACGATGAGGTACAGTGACTGCTTGTGTTTATAGTGGGGTCCCAATACTCTACACTGGCTTCCTACCTAAGGTCCTGTGACGGGGACGTGGTGGTATTCTGATGTTGGTAGTGTACAAGTGTATGAATATTCTTTTTTTTTAAAGTAAGCTTCCTGGAAAAATTCTTACATGATCAAGGCGTCTGTTTCTTTGTTTCAAGAAACAGACGCCTTGTTTACTTTACCCAGGAAACTTACTTCGAAAAAAAAAAAAAAAAGCTGTTCATACACTTGTACACTACCAACATCCACCATGTCCCCGTCACAGGACCTTGTGCAGGAAACCATTGTAGAATATTAGGACCCCACTAAGCACCATTGTACCCATTGTAGAATCAGTTGTAGTTTCACAGCTTGACAGAAAATGTAAAAATTTCTGTTGTCCCTTCTGCATGTGTTAGATTTCATGGTGAAATGAAGCTTTCAAGTCATAACATTCTGTTTATAGACACATTTTTGCTCAACAGTTGGCAACATGACCTAATTAGGTTATAGGTCCGGCGAAGTCGTGTTCAAACAGTGTCATGCATCGCCTTATCTTTCTTTCGGAAGTGCCTGCTTAAAGAACTTCTTGGAGGAGCATGGAAGGACCCAAAAAAAAACATGGTCGATTCATTGGTGGATCTGAGGGGAATGCGTTAGCATTAAAACCTGAAAACTCTTTGGGAACGCCCTTTCACAACAGTACACAATACTTCAACCATCCTTCACATGACCCTACATAATGCTAACGCATGGTCCTTTTGACCCTTTAGTCCAAAAGGTTCATGCTTGTGCTGCGGCATCGCGTAAGGCGGGATTCCTTTCGTGTCTCTTACGCTTGGCCTCTGCCCCCACGGCTAACCACTGTTGACGCTCTTCGTCACGCTCTGTGCTTCGCTTTCGTCGCTTTGCAGCAGCATCCGCAGCCAAACGAGCCTTTCGGGCTTCTTCCAATTCAGCGTGATGGCGCCACCTCGCAGCCTCAGCCTTCTTTCGACCCGCTCCTCCGCACCGCTTTCATAAGCCATGGTGCGCCCAAGCAGACGCGTCTGAACCTGTTGACCACTGCAGCTGCACGCTGCACTGCAGGCGTGCCGCGCTCTCCATGCGCGCTCTCTCTCGGAGCGCGTCTCTCCACTTCCTTAGCTACGGACAGATCACGATTCTTTCGTAGCGAGGACTTTAATGCCAAGTGCTAAGGCATAAAAAATAAATCAATAAATAAATAAACTGTACTCTGTACTGCGCAGCGATGAACGCGTGAACGCAAACGAAGGGCGGTGCCTGCGCTGTGACCGCTGTGACAATGTTGCCATGGACCTTGTGCAGAAACAAGCCTGCAATTCTGAACATCTGTCTGATCGAGTGTAATGGCGGCACGCTTTCTGCTTCTCGTTCGCTCGCTCGCGCGAATGCTCCGCAGCATGTCGTCCAGGGGCGGATTCAGACCCTTGGTTCAGTGATTTATCCAGAGCCCCTACACCCCCTAACACTCCCCAAAATTTGGGAAACACGTACCCTCTAAAATTTTATGAGATTATGCAATATTTCGCCAAAAGCATAAACATTCATGTTGTAAGGGGGGGGGGCGGTTCTTTTGTCGGGGCGCGTGGTGGGAAGGAGAGAGAGGGAAATCCAATGTATAAACTGACGTTTTAAGAGGCGACCCCGCCGTGGATCCGCCACTGACATCGCCTACGCTGTAACAGCGCGGCATCCGTGATGCCGGATAACATATTACACAAAACGGGCTGTGCAGACACCAGGAAGTTTTGGCGCGTCGGAATTCTCTACGAAAACTACACGATAAAGGCAGGAGCGTCGGAAGTCCTTCACGGTGGGAAGGGGCGAGCCCTATCCTAACCCAACCCTATCTAACCTAACCTAGAGGGGAGCACTACGGTGCGTGGCTCTAGATTGAGAAGTGCGGCGAATACCATTGATGTGCTTATTGGAAATGACTCTGACGGCGGTGGCTGTATTGCAGATAGGGAAGGCCATCTCGCGTTTTTGATAACCTTGCTGCGAAAAAGAAGTTGGCGTTAGAACAGCACAGACTGAAATAGTTGTTGATGGTTCTTGCGCGGCCTGGTCACTAGCAGTAGATTCTTTTGGCAACAGTACAAAGTGCTGACCGTCTTCATGCCACATGATGCCAGGAGTAGCATGGACGAGGCCACCGCCGCTGCGCGCGCTTCCGAAAGGAAATACTTTGCGTCATGATTCCTGAAAGTAGTGTGTTTGTAGCGGCTGTCGCAACGATGAAGGAGTGCGGCCTGACGGCGCTCTCGGCGCGTTGTATGAATAACCAGTTTCAAATCAGCCCGCAGAGACTGGGATTAGAATGCATACGCCGCGGCTGTGCTGTCCGGGTGTTTTCCCCGGATTTTCCTCAGGCGCTTTAAGACAATGTCAGCACACTTCCCTGTGAAGTCAGCCCAGGGCGCACAATCCCCCCCCCCCACGAGCCACATGCCGCCACGTCGGCAAGCGGAGCACTCGGAAGTGGCACACCCCCACCAAGTTCGGACCTCTTTCCTGAAAAAAGCTGGTTCGCCCCTACACTAACCCGGACGAATCAAACAACCTGCCATGGACGGCAACCAGCCTGCCAGAGGCGGCGACCCCTGTCGTCACATTGGCCACTTCGCCTCCCGCCCTTCTTCCCACAGCAGCCCCGACTCTGGTTCGTGCAAGTGGACGCTCGGTTCAGCCTTGCAGGCGTCACCATGCATGGATCGAGCTCCGGAAATTCCACCATGTCATTTCTGTTCTGTCCCCGATGTGACTCTTGAGGTATCGGACTTCCTGCTCCAACCTTCTAGAAAGCAACCTTACTCAGTCGCAGCTGTAATCAGTCGCACCATGGCTTCAGACCGCAAGCGCCTCCAAATTCTACTTGCGGCCGAATAACATTGCGACCGCAGGCCATCCCAGATTCTCCGTCACGTGGAGAACCACCTCGACTCTTGAGCCCCCATCTTCGATCGCGGACTATTGAAGGAGCTTTTCCTCCAACGTTTGCCGAGCGTTCCGATAGTTCTTGCCCCGACGTTAAATCGCTTGCCGCGCTGGCCGACAAGGTGATGGAAGTTCCTCCATATCATCATCTCGACTTTCCAGCCACTTCAGCCTCCGCAAGCGCCTGTGGTAAATCAGTTTCACCACCAGTGGCGGATCCAAGCGATCCCCCCAAAGCGTCAGTTTTTCATTGGATTTCCCTCTCTCAGATTCCCCACTACGCGCGTCGAACGAAACCGGGCCCCCGAAACCGAGGGTCTGGATCCGCCCCTGTTCACCACTCGGTTCCTCCTGCCATTGCCGCCGTTCCCCCACCAAACTGACATATTTCTGCTCTGGCAGTGCAAGTTCAGCGTCTGTCCGAGGTCGTTGTGGCTGCGTTTCCTCATGCGCTCCCCCAGCGCCGACCTCTTTGGAACCGTCACCGTAGCCTGGGCATACAACCACGCAACTGATCCCTCCGACTCCTCCTCCCTCGACCAAATTTCTGATTTCGGCAAAGCTTACCCGAAGCCTCTCTAAGCTTGCCACCTTGCTGGTATCGTGCTAAATTCTGCGCTTCCGCAGGGCGCTGCTGCGAACCTTGTGGCTGGCCGGGAAACGGCGACGACCGCGGTCATCCGCCAGAGGTCGTCCCTTCTCCGTTTCCACCAAGCGCACAGCAGAGTCCGTTTCGTAGTAGGCACTGGAGCCAGCCCTGGTCAGCGTCTTGCCTGCCACTGCAAAGGAGCATAAACGACCTACACTGTACCATATCTGTCCGATGTGAGCGGCTCTCCCATTCAAGTCTTCTCCCAGCGTTACCTTGGTTTGCGCCTAGAGTTCCGCTGGATGTTCCTCTCGTTGCCTCCTTTACTCACGCCATCCTCGGCATCGACTTCCTGAATCACTACCGCCTGATCGTTGACCCATCTCGGTGCCGCCTCATTGACTCGGCGACCAAGCTCTCCGCTAATGGCATAGTAGCCCAGCATTGCCCTCTCGTCGAATCCCCTATAGGGTTCCTCAACTATACACCTCCTAAAAACAGGTGTTCCCGACCTTGACACGCCCGTCCGAATGGACTCGT
The DNA here is from genome assembly GCF_037126465.1 of Ornithodoros turicata. Lineage (NCBI taxonomy): Eukaryota > Metazoa > Arthropoda > Arachnida > Ixodida > Argasidae > Ornithodoros > Ornithodoros turicata. The sequence goes on along the minus strand of NC_088205.1, from coordinate 12,730,472 downwards.
CTAGTACAGCACGAATGGCGTATCAATGGCGTATTTTCTCTGGAAATTCGCACTTCCCAAAGAAAATATTTTGCGTGACGGTTCCCGAAGGCAGTATGTTTGTAGCGGCCGTCGCAAAGATTATGCAGTGTGGCCTGACGAACAAATGGAATAAACAGTCTTGAACCTGCTTTCACCAAGCTCGGACCATTTCCCTGGAACAAGCTGGTTTCCCTACACGTTCATACGCTAACAAGAGACACGGACACAGACAAGAGACAACGGACTTTCTCTTGTCTGTGTCCGTGTCTCTTGCGGTATGGCGTCCGCTGGTTGGTGGTAGCCACGGTCGTGCTGAAGACTGGGAGGTGGTGGGTTCGAATCCTACCACCGGCTGTGCCGTCTGAGGTTTTCCCTGGGTTTTCCGAAGACTTTCCAGACGAATGTCGGCACAGTTCCCACCGAAGTCGGCCCAGGACGCGTACTAACCCCCCTGTCCTCCCAGTCCTTCCTGCTGTCCTCTCTCCATCTGTCCATAGATGTACGCCGCTCATAGCCACAGTTGCGTCGCGGCGCTAACACGGAATAAAAAAAAGTGTTAACCAACACGCTCCCCATCTTCTCGCAAGAATATATGTTCAGAATCGTACCGAATGCACATTGCAATCCACATGCTTCACGTTGTATTATCTCAAAAATTGTTGCGAGGAAGTATGATTGGTTCCTAGTTTTGAGATGTATGACGTCATAAGGATACGCAGTCTGCTAGGCGTCTGGCGACATTGCCTCGACGATCGATCTCCGCTTCTTCGCTGCATCTCATGCTGCAGCTGCTGGCACTCTTCCAACGTAAGGCGGAGACCGGAAAAACGCGCGCGCGTTGTTGCCGATAGACAGCTAGACGCCGGAGCTCTTGCCGACACACTACTCTTGGCACTCTTTGAGAATCCGAAAGCATCAGGTTTCGTAGGCCCTTTCGCAAATTCATGAACGTTTATAATATTCACTGACTGCATTGAACTGATTTAGAATACAAAATAAAACAAATATTAACATTCTTTAGCCCGTAATGCCCTTCTTACCGTGGCACTAGAAAGGCGTGGGTGCAATACATACGGACTTCGTGGTCCTTCAGGCTCACCAAGGGACTTTGATTCGTGCGAGGCCTGGCAATGCAGAGAATTCCACGAGCATCCGCCTCTACTTTGTTTCCTTAGGCATGCTTAGCTGTACGTACAAGCACTCGGGCTGTACGATATGTCGTTGAACGGACGAGTCACCGCGTCAACTTGTGGCGGATCCACGGGGAGGGGAGGGGGGTAGCGACCTCCCCCTTCCAAAGCATTTGGTTAAACATTAGGTTTCCCCCTCTTCCCTCCCCTAGCTGCGCGATTCGAGACAAAAACCGCTCCCCCATCCCATCCCACCCCAAAGTGATGGTTTGGATCCACACCTGTTGTCGACCACAGACGTCTGATCCGACAGTTAGCTCACCTTTGTCATGGCCAGAGATGGGTAAATGCCCTCACGATCTTTGCCCTATCCTCAGTTTTCGTCCCAGATGTTTTTCCTCACCTCACCTACTTTTTTCTGAAAAATTTTCCTCACGTAACCTTAATTTTGGGGAGAAATTTTCCTCACATCAGTTTTTTGGGGTAATATTCCTGAAAAAGTTTCTTAACCTTTTCCCTCCCCTCAACCTTTTCCCTGAAGATGTTGCCTCACCTCACCTCAATTTTTTTCTGAAAAACACTCCTCACCTCAACATTTTCCAGGACACTTTTTCCTCATCTCAGCTCAACCTCTTTTCTAAAGTGTCTTCCTCACCTCACCTCATCTCACCTCAACCTACGTGGTTTTTGCCTGGTCTCACCTTAACCTGTTGCCGCAAAAAGTTTTCACTTCACAGTTGCTCTTTCCATTAGGAGTGGGTAGGTGTAGGTAATGTGTCGTAGTATTGTGTTTTACTGCTTCGTTGGTTGATTCCTGACAAAAAGTTACAGGTACACTCTATTATTAAGATCCATTACCTTACTTGGTTCATCCTTCTTTCATCCACTGTCCACTACATGTACAATAATGAAAAATTGGACCTTGGGAGAAGTTGCACAAACCAGCAATTTTGAGCTTCTTTTTTCTTTCTTTTTTTTTTTTTTTTTTTTTTTTCTTATTGGCATACTGGCAGAACAGCCTCTTTTATCGAGTATCTCTCAAGCGAATGATAATGGAGCTGCGAATGTCGTTTTCGGGATGGTACGTGTGCAGCTACACTTCGCACTTACTTGTAGATGTTGCATTTTTGTCCGTTATGACTTTATCGTACGTTATATTATCGATCAATATTATTTAAATAACAGATGTATTCATTTGTAGCCAGAATTCTGGGACATTATCTTTACATTCCCTTGTTTTGAAGCCACCAGGTAGGTGAGCTGTACAGTCTACTAGTGATTTATGTTTTGGGTTGACAACCTATATAACTTATATTTTAACTTATTACTTAATCTTAAAATTACTTTATGAAGACACAAACCTCTTGTGCCTTTTCACCTAACTTCATTGCTGCTAACTGGTTACTAAAAGCTCAGTGGGTCAACTTGTGGCAATACGGAACATATGCCAGTATGTACGCTTATTGTACTAGAATCGCGTGTTGTTGCCTCCATTTCTTACATCAGTCTCCGTTAAGGTCATTGGTTGCCATGTACTATTGTTCCAAATAATGTGTGAAACACATCGCTGGGATCTCCAGGGCACCAATTACCATGGTGTCATGAAAAAAAAAATTGAAGGTCGATTAATGTAATTAATGCGGCGGAAATGCGTTAGCATCAGACGTATTCTCTTATGTATTTTTTTTTGCGCCGACTGCGCCGACCTACCCACTACTCCTATCCACCCCTAGCTATCACTATCTGTTACTATCACCAACCATCACTATTACCAACAATCATTAGCTATGACTATCACTAACTCACTATTCCCTACAGCTAATCACCAATTACCACTAATCGCTATCAGTAATTACAACTAGTCACTATCACAATCACTGTCACTAATCACTACCATCACTACTCATCATTCATCCTCAATTATAACATATCACTAATCAGACTTGTATGTAGTACGTACTCAAAATACAGTATTTTAAATACTTTTTGCGACAAATATCTTTAAAGTATTTGCAATACTTTTTCAGTATTTGCTACTCATGTGTTACTGAGCATTGTAATCGAAAAAAAAAAAATCATATTATACTGGACATCTTGGAGAGGACATTATTTTCAAGCTGGTGTTCATTTAGCAGCACGAAAGCCCGGTCCAGGCAGCTCACTCAGTACTCAAAATACTTTCTTTCCTCGTCAAGCCGTATCTTGTTTTGGGAATTCGCACATCTGTCATTTATCCTCTTGTACAATAGACCGGTCCCACGCTTGGACTTGCTTGTCAATAGCCCGACCCCTTCGTCAGGTGAATCCCCAGGGGATTAGGCACACGAGAATCCCGGCATTTATTTCCTTGGTCACCAAAGCAATAAACACGCGCCGGAAGTTGAAAGAGCAGAGCTGACCTACAGGAGGGATTACGATGTTTCAGGTCAGAGCATGTCATTAAAGTTTCCTTAAGTTCACCATAGTTCACCATACCATACATTACTTGACCGGAAGACCTTGCAAAAAAGGTATGCTTAAGTATGGCGGATGAAGGTTCAGTCCTTTCATTGATAGGGTCACGTTCAGAATGCCAGAATGCGCGTTTCACTTACTGCGAATACTAAAATAGCTTGAAGAGTATCTTAAATACTACTTCTTATAGAACTTAGTGCTCTACTCAAATTACTTTGAGTTTTGAGTATTTTGTACTCTATTTTAAATACTTTTTACGTGGAGTATTTAGTAGGTAGTTAATTCTAGTAAGTAGTAAGTTTGATAATTAGGGGTTTACGTCGCGAGACAACTGACATCATGAGAGGAGTATTTAGTATCATATTTTAAACACTTTTGCGCAGTATTTTGTACATGTATGTTACGAAGGCAGAAAAAATAGGCGATGTCAAGTTGCCGGTGGTGAGTAAATCAAAGAGTGATATTAAACGGTAGGAACAACTTATTTATTTACACATGGTAAACAAGACTTCCGTGCACGAGACTGTACTTCTTCAGGTTACCTGAAGAAGTGCAGTCTCGTGCACGAAAGTCTTGTTTACCATGTGTAAATAAATAAGTTGTTCCTACCGTTTAATATAACACTTTGATTTACATGTATGTTACTAATTATCACCATTACCACTACGTTACTACTATATACAAGCTATCTATTACTGTACGTGCTATGAAAATCTACTATGTTAAAATAATCTAAAATATTTAATCTAATCTAATCTCTAATCTAATTTAAAATCTATCGTTTCTTACGCACTGTGTCTCAACTCGAGGCTTCACGCGTCAGACAGGCAGGCGGTCACAAATTTCCAACTTGGAGGTTCTAATGTTAACGCATTATAAAACGTATTCGCGTCAGAAGCCGTAGGCGAGAGATGTCCGCCATTGGGACGATGCAGCAGACTTGATTCGCAAGTGCTCCCAACATCGCCGTTGCAACAGTTAAAAATTCAGATCGCGAACGTTCCGATCTATACCCGGGATACATGAAGGTCAGGGACGTGGAAAACAGACGGCGAAGTATAGCCGGTACCCAACGCCCTCTCAATTGCCGTTTCTAATGACATGTGGCGTGATGATAACTCGGATCACCGCGAAATACAGATCACTACTGCTTTCGAGGTCATACGACAATAGGCCGCTTAGTCAGGTACAGAACGTCGCAAAATAACTTGACACATTCTTCTAGCATATAATTGTATGTTTTGTTACGCAAATTCCTTTCCACCCAGATAACGTCACAAGAATCCACAAAAACTATTCTTAGCTTAGTTAATATTAGCTTAGCTTAGCTATCCTTAGCTATTCTTAGCATAGTGTCATGACCAGAGGTGGGCAACCTCACCTCACCTCAGTGTGCGTGAGGCGAGGCGAGGCGAGGTGAGGAAATCTCCCCGAGCAATGAACTGAGGTTAGATTACTCACCTCTGGTTATGGCACTATGCCCAAAGGAGGAGGGGTAGCTTACCCTGTATGGGTAGTTCTTGAAGGAAACGTGTTAGTTACACCGACGTTGGTAACCAGTAGAACACTTGAACGGCAATCGAGAACTGTGTGGATTCGTATCTCGCCTCTGCCTGACTTTCTTAGTTCATCTCAATCTGATACTGACATTGGTGCACCGGTGCCCAGCTGCATCTTCAGGCGAGCGATCCGACTCCACGCGAATGGTCGTAATACGTAATCCGTTCCACCGACAAAATGCCCGGAAATATGTCAAGCATCAACAGCATGTCACCGCCGCTCTCAGAAATTTCAAGCTTGCAGTTGAGACAGCGCTCCCTTGTTGACGTCGGACAGACTTTGAACACGCCTTAGCAGTATACCCGCGCTTATGAAATACGACACCGTGCACACTAGACATCGTGTTTGTCAACGGCGGGGTCGTCCTGGCTGATAGTGCCATCCTGACGCGATGCGAGCGGTTGGTGACCTCACGGTCTTTACATCCTCAGTCGCCACTGTTACATCTTGTATCCTCAGACCTAGAGTAGAGCAACGTTTATTCGTCAAATAAACAGCAGGAAAATATGTCTCAACTGCATCTATTTCGGGCTAACTTGCACGATACAACGGACAGGTTCCTTCGGCACCAAAGCAGTAAAGAGGGCACTCTAAATGACTAAATCCCGTGTCTGTGCGCAGTTCGCCTCCCAGTCCTAGTGATCTGTGATGCGAGCGGCGCATGTTCTTGTCCTTGCACACCATCGTGCATTTCATGAGATTGGCTCATCCTAGTATAGACAGAGATCTGACGAGCTCCCTTGAGTCTTTTCTACCTCCAGGCGAAGAATATAGCGGCTGAAATTTTCGCTAGTCCGCTAAGGACACTCTCTCTATAATCCGGCAAGATCGCGTCTCTATTTAGCAATATATCATCAAGTTCACTCCGTCTATGTGCAACGAGAGAAAGAAAGAAGAAAAAAAACTCTCCTTGAGCAGCCCTTGTGGGAATGCTATCGACGTACTCGCGATAAGCGGGTTACGAAAATGATGTAACTACCAAATCTCATATTCTGTGCAATGAACGACAGCCGTGAGAATTCTCTTTCTTCACACCGCAATTATTATGCCGTTGCGTCCACTCAAGGGTATCGCTTGTCGGAATTTTGGCCAGGGGGCTTTCCTTGTACGACACTCGTGTATGAAACCGGACGCATCCCGTGATGTGATCACCGCAAGAAAAGTAAAAGTGTTCACGTTCTACATGTAACGTATCCGCTTGGTCCGCAGTTGGTGAAATGGTGGATGTTCTGAAGAACCTCTAATTTGAACCTGTGTCATTGGAGCCTGAACAGCAACGTCTTTCTCACATTGCGACTTTACGGGATTGAGAAACATAATAAGCCTCGTGGCCAAATTAGCACGAGTCATCACTGGGCAATGGATATGGAGGATAGTACCCTTCAGAGCAGCACCGGATGTGCCTTCTGTGAACTTCATCTCCAAGCTGCCGTCACTGTGGTGGCTCGAAAAATCCGAAACACGTCCTCCTTCATTCCCTGCCCTACCGACCTTGCAAAACTACACTAGGGCAGTTTCACTTTAGATCGAACAAGATGCGGAAGTCGTGTCTTCGAATTCAAACGAAAAAAAAAAAAAAGAGAGATATAGTATACAGTATATATATACTCATGGAACGATGTGACTGAGCACTCCTAAATGCCACAGTGCAAGCAAGTGAATTATAATGAGGGGAAAAAGCCATTACAGGAACAAGTAAATGACACTGACACAAATGTCATTTACTTTTTTCTGTAATGGCTTTTCCCCCCTCATTATATATATACGTGTGTGTGTTGGAGGGGACCTCGAATAATATAAAAAGCGCCCTATACCGTGCTGGCGATAGTTTTCGAGGTGGAGAGGGGAAATTCAGAAGCCCGCGCGCTTTCTTCTGCGCTTCCTGATCCGTTGATTTTCGAGATACGAGAGAAATACTTATTTGTGTAAGAGAAACAACAACAACTTTGTTTTACGATGATGATGCGGGGAATGAAATAATGCGCCCCTTCACAATGGACTTCAGTCCATTGTGCAGTTCCAACGTGATATTTAACGAAAACGGCAAAGCTACTAGTACAAATACTAGCTACTACTAGTACAAGCTACTAGTACTGGTAACTAGTACAAATGGTATAACCGACAGAAATTGGCAAGAGGACGACGCTGAACTTTCAACTGGTCTTTATTAGCACACACAATTCTTTAGGTACTTCTACCAGAGACAATCAAGGAAGCTATTTCTTATCAGAGCTGTAGCGTGGGCTCTAATCAGTTGCTATAGGAGTGCTGTTTCTTCCCGAAGAAGGTTGACTGGAGTACTGCTCACAGCAACTTTCAGTTCCAAGTTGTCCGATGATGAATGCCCCAATTATCTCCCATTCTATTCTTTTCGAACGCTTCAACTGACGTGTTATCAAACGTGGGAGTGCAACCACACCTGCTGCAATGAACGGAAAGTTGACCTGACGGTGGGCCTTGTAATGACGCTACGTATTATTAATACACCTTCCCGTTTGACCCCCGTAAACTTTGCCACAACGAAGTGGTACACAATATAGACCACTCCCTTTCTACACGGGACGAGGGCTCCCTATGGGCGGCTATGCCCTATGCACGTGTTCGTGACTTCCTGTTTGCAGGTCTTGAGAACAGAGACTTATAAGGCTTCTGGAGAGCTGAGATAACTACAGACACCTTATACCCTCTCCCTGCCTTCTTTGGGTTGTGGGTAAGCTTGTGGGCATATGGATCGACCTTCGCTCACCCAAGACTTCAATCTTTGCTCCCCGACCTCGCTCGCGTCTCTCGCAGAACCGTGCCCAGAACAGATAGGATTACTTCTTCCGGGAATCCTGCAGAACGATTCATTTTCAGTTGCAAAAGGAAGCTGCACTCGACTGTGTACGTATGTATACAATATTTAATGGCATTACTAACGACTGTTGAACACACCCCTTGTGTAACTACCAGCTTTTAGTGGACAATAGCCACTTCTTTGAACGAGGCCCGTATATTCCCAGAAAATGTGATGGGCTGTGCGGGTAAAACGAACAAGGATCCAACAGGGACCTCATAGGTGTGCTTCAACCCTGGTGAAGCTTCTTGCCCTCTAGTATGCTGCCTACATTCTGCTCCGGTGACATCTCTGCCTAGAAGAAGAGAAAGTAGCAGTCAACATAACGGAAGGTCTTGGACAACCACCTATAACCAAGTGCATGGCACGTTATCTTCATACTGCCCAAGGAATATATATATGATAAAACAGGGACCACTGCTGAAACGATGCATCATCATGTCGACTTAGCACACTATCCTTCCCTTTGACGAGCGTGGAGTGCAGGTTGGTCCCCGACATATCCATAAACGTCCTTAATGGCATACCCGTGGAACTGCGAAAATCCAGTTGACCTCTTTCTTGAACCAGCGTATATTCACAGCAGCGAACAGAGACTGCGAACTCAGACGCAACTTGATAGTATTAGCCAATGCGTCCACAACCTGCTGGTGAGAAACCCCGCCACCTGAAACCATTATGTAGATACTACTATTAGTGAGGTTTAGGGCATCGTACGCTATCGCCTTTGCGTATACGTAAGGGATAGCGTTGGTGGTTCTGCACAGCGCAAAAACATAGAAAGCTTCGATCGCGCAGTGCGAAGGACCACCACGCTGTCCCATACGTACGCGAATGCGATTCTTACTGGCTTTTTCGGTGTTTATATTTACGGAACCTGTATAACTTTCACACGCATTTTCAGAAGAGCAACGCGGAGTGTCATAGCAACAACAGAACTATGGTCTCTTTAAGCTGTTCTTGGGCTCGAATAAGCTATATCATGGCACGTTATACCATAGTATCCAAGACACATGAAAAAGTATCGAGCAGATCGCAAAGCAATGCTGGGATGAAATGGAGGCGTGAAAGAAGTGCCTTCGCTTCTTTTGTCTTTAGGGGCGTATCAGGATCACGCGGACTGCAAATTGTCGCCGTATTCCTACAATTCACCGCGCTGAGGCTGCATAATGGACTGAAGTCTATTTGATAAGTTTTTTTTTTTTTTTTTTTTTTGCCTACAGTAAAACTGTGTTACGGGGTGGAATGCTCTGATGCGCGCGTGGAAACGACTGGCGCAGGGAAGGGCTGTCACTCCGGAACAGTGTTTCGGGAAAAAAATCGCCGCGCGTCTCAGGCACAAAAAGAAAAAAAATATCTCTGTGGAAATGTAAAGGAGAGGTATGAAGCTACTCATGTGCCTTAAATGATCAAAAAAGAAAATGGCATTTTTCGGATAACCGAGGTCAAATATGGCAAACGTAAGCATACCCTTTGCATTCGAACGCACTTCCAGAAAAACGCCTACTCGTGATATAAATAAACATGATATCGTATACGGAAGGGCCTTTCACGAACTATCGAATGACATCAATTTCAATGTCGCGTGACAAACGGTTGCGGAGGTACGTAATGGAGAACTTTGGGTTCTTCTGACGTTCGGGCCGAGTTTACAATGGTTTTTATAAAATTCACTATGCGTCACAGCGAAGCGTCAGCTGAGTACACAAATAAGTATTTCTCTTGTATCTCGAAAACCAACGGATCAGGACGCACAGAAGAAAGCGTGCGCTCATAAGGCTTCCGAATCTCCTCTCCACCTCGAAAACTATCGCCTGCACGGGCTCGGTATAGAACGCTTTTTACATTATCCGAGTTCCCCGTATATTTTTTTCGTTTGAATTTTAAGACACGACCTCCGCACCTTGTTTGATTTAAAACGAAACTACAGACTACAAGACTACAGCGTCTTTAAATAAGCTACACCTTCGCCCTTTTATGACGAAATTGCTTGGTTCCAGACAAAATCCAGCTCACCAACGCCCAGCTCTAAGACCACTGCACACCTTTCTGAACAATGTCGAATTTTTGCACTGTTGCACGAAACATCCCGAATAATATGCTTGTATCAGAATCGTCATTTTGGGATATTATTTTCCAAGGGCAGCTTGAATTTCATTTGATACTTTGATATCAGATGTGCTCGGAACCGTATCCTGTTTTGTCTGGACAAACATCTTGAGCATATTGTCACGGCTGTCTCAACCAGGCGGGGACTGGCTGATCCATATGCTCAAGACGCAAGACGTCTATATCTACGATGTTGGGGTTAATGATCTGTTTGTGTGACAGTAAATAATTAAAGAAACCAGGCACATAACAAAGTTAGTCATCTATGGCGAATTTTGTTGGTAGAGATGGGTCAAAGTTGAGCTCCAGAAAAGTGCAAAAACTGTTCAGTTGGCAGAACCAGGTCAGGCGTGAAACGATCCGTTGGGGGAGGAGTGGCAAAACATTTGCTCCAACTCCAAGAGGCAAAATTTTTTTTGACCCACCAGGTTCGCACAGGGCAAGACGAGCTAGAAGACAGGAATGCGCGTGACAAGTGAGAGTCAAACACTCTCCAACTGAAGAATTTTCCCTTTTGGTGTCTCCATTTAGGTATTGTTGTGACCGTGAGAAACTGCTTTTGTTACCCCGGATGGCTTATACGAATTCACCGTAATGCCATTTGGTCTATGCAATGCCCCGCACCTCCACCAATTATGTTAGCGCGAAGGAAGCAGATACGTGTTCACAGGTCAGTGACTAGTTTATCCTGCGACAAGGGGCAGGCGCGCGGGGCGCGTTGCCCATCATCTTCCGTAGCTCCTTATCATCTTCACAACATCATATAGCGTCAAAATTGACGCTGCACTAACAAATAAACAGTATTATCTATATTAGGTCGCGGTTCCGAAGAACGCTGCGTGATCAGGTCGCTACGTGATTACGCCCTTTTCGGTGTTATTTTGTAATCGGTTTAGCACGAGTTGTCTCTCTTCGCATGTTGTCTGTTCTCAAAAAAAAAAAAAAAATCACTCCTTAAAAATCTCAACATTGTTGAACAGTGTTGTAGACACACGTGTTCGATGATCGGTAGCGATGCACATATATGCACTAGCACGTATGTACGATATCCAAGACATATTTTTTTTTTGATTGCGTGTTAGCGCCGCGAAGCAACTGTGGCTATGAGCGACGTACGGATGTGGACAGACGGAGATAGGACAGCAGGAAGGAGTGGGGGACAGGGTGATTAGTATGCGTCCTGGGCCGACTTCAAGGGGAACTGTGCTGATATTCGTCTGCAAGATTTGCGCTATGTCACCCGATCTTTTGTAATGCTTTCTGAATTTTGTAAAACATCATCCAGGAAGTACAGAGCAAGGCAACCAGATTTAATGTGCATGGCTCACATCTTTAGAGGTGTGATAAAGTTAACTGTGTACGTAACCCGTTCGGTCAATCGGGTCCAAGAAGAGAGGCTCGAATTTTGGCGACGTGCCTTATGCGATATGCGTGGTCCACTGGCAACTATAATGCCTCCTAACCTCATAATCATGACACCGCCGGGGAGTGAGTGAGCAAAAGTGAGCAAACTGGGCGCTGAGGAGGGAATGACTGAGCAAACGGCTGACAGCTGAGTAGGTACCTGACCCTCAGCCGTCATGGGGCAAAATTTGCTCTCTCTCTCTCTCTGTCTCAGTGGAACTTGCCATTGGAAGGCCTCCCGGATAAGTTCCGAATTAATCGAGGTTTTACCGGCTCTTTTTTTAAAATCTAGTCACAAGTTAGCAACGTTATTACGAGCGACAGTTACGAAAACATGAGCAGTTTTGGTGATTAAAATTATTTTTGTCTCCCTGTATAGCCTCGGCGACCTTCCTTGCGTTTCTTCTTTCCTTAGAAACGGAATCATTTCGTCCTCGACTTTGTTTCTGTTTTCCTTCGCTGGCACTTCCAACACTTCCCGAGCTGAGCTTCGTAGTCCCGCCTCCGGATGACTCTCCAGAAATTATTTCTCTGTAGTGCGGCTTAATTGCAGACATCCGTTACCAGGTGGCGGGTCGGGCATCGAACGTTCCGTGGACGACCGGTCAACCTTCGGGGCAAAGACGTCACATTGACGTCATCGCGTCTGGATGAACGTGCTCGAGCATGTGGACGCTGGTCATGCACCGAGTGACCAACGAGGGCTGGGGAAGCGTCGTTATTCCTCTTGCTTTCTTAGCCTTGATAGAGAGCCAAGTAACATGCCGTGGAAGTGTAGCTTTGGCGAAGGGGAATTCCGGGTCAATTATTGTCTTCATCGATATCGTTGCATTGTCCAACGGGGGGGTTGCACGTAGAGATTACTGAGATTTTGTTCCTGTTGGCGTCGTCGTGTGTGAACCCGTGCCAGTATCATTAGGGCGAATACGTCAATGCTGTAACATGACAGAAAGAAGAAAGCGACATCATTGATGGCTTGAGTGAATGACAGGTAGAGTGAAAAGCAGCTGAAGTCTCGCTGTAAAAGACAATATCGAGATTTCTGGGTAAAACCCGACTGCGCCGGATGTTTAACACTATAGAACCAGCTTTTGCCTTAAACCTGTCGAGCCCGGTTTTTTGTTCTGAATTATCTTCTGTCTTAGCAGCTGCTGCAGAAGACAGACAGTAGCAAACGACAACAAAGAAAATATTTAGCCAGCAACACCCTCTGCAACATACGTGCACCTGAAAGGGTCGTGCTGTACAATACTTCTGGATATGTACACGAATACTGAATATGTACACGAAACATATCATGCTTGAATTTCGTCAGGTAGTATGCGCGTGCAACATAGTGGATTGAATAGCACGCTATATGATATGACACGGTGGACAAGATGGCACTGAAAAGGATGGAAACCTTGTGGATTGAATGTCTGTGCATAAAGTGGCCACAGGGAATGGTATATCTGTGGCCTGGTGCAATGCTCATCGAAAGTACTGTACCCCACTAACGTCCGAATTTATAAGAAGTACCCTAGTTCAGTGCCCGACTTTTATCTCTGGAATTTGTGGGACGTACCTAACCTGGGGGAGTCAGGTTCAAATATGAACAGTGGAAGCGTCAGTTACTTGGAGAGCGAGCATGCGTGTGTTTTACTGCAACTATTAACACCAACATGAAAAGTGTTGTAGGTAATGTGTAGGTACGTTGAAAATACTTTATGCGTCCTAGAGTGTCTCAATCAAGGACGCCGCCGAGACTGGCAGGGGATCCGTGTTCGAATGCCGGCACGCGTTGTGCTGGCTGGATTGTTCTCCCTGGATTGTTTTCCCTCGGGTATTGTAAGGGAAACGTCGACACAGTCCCAGTGAAGTCGGCCTAGGACACGCTATTCCTCTGAGCAACATGCCGCCACACCGGCAGGCAGACCGCTCGGCAATAACATGTCACCAATGGGCCACCAACACGCTAGCGCGCGCCGTCGTCGTCCACGGGCCTCTAAACATGCAAGGTAAACATATACTACCTTGCTCTAAAGCCCTAAAGACTTGGAGGCAGTGGTTTCGAATCGTACCACCGGTCTTTCTTTCCGATGTTTTCTTTCTTCTTCTTTTTCTTCTTTTGTTTTTTTTTTTTTTACGAATCTAGACCTCTACCCGAGAAACGTCATCAACTCATCATAACGTTGGTAGACAGACTAAAACTGAAACAAATCGGAAGGAAAGGGCTGGGTTCCACGAACATGCACTTGTTTGCTGGCTCCTATTGAAAGTAAGGTAGGACCAAAGGTCGCGTGCCTCCCCAGGGACCGTCGTAATCCCCACAAGACCGTGGCTTTCGGGCGCGACCTTGTTCGCCCCCCCCCCCCCCTAGCTTCGAGCGTAGTCCATCTCTACCAGGTGGTGACGCTGTCGAACACTATGACGTCATATGTTTACAAACAGGGATAGGTCTGTTTCGGCACAATTTCCCGTGGAGTCGGCCCAGGACGCACACTTGCCCCCATCCCGCCTCCCACATCCCCTTGCTGTCCTCTGCGCATCTGTTCGCTTGTCTGTACAGAGTGTGAACCAGGCATTGTGTCTCATTCACTTTAGTTTCACCAGCGGCATGGCCAGCGGGTTAAGGCGTCCCCTTCGTTGGTGGTATAGCCAAGGTCGTGCTAAAGACAGGGAGGTGGTGGGTTCGAATCCTACCACAGGCTGTGCTGTCTGAGGTTTTCCTTCGGTCTTCCGCAAGACTTTACGGACGAATGTCGGCACAGTTCCCCCTGAAGCTGGTCCAGGACACATACTAACTACCCCTGTCCACCACTCCTTCGTGCTGTCCTCTCTTCATCTGTCTACATCTGTACACCGCTCCTTGCCACTGTTTCTACGCGGTGCTAACGCGGAATAAACAAAAAATTCAAGTTTCATGTAGCGACGCGCATGATCCATCACCAAGAGAAACGTCCGCATTAGATTTTCTTTTCCCACTCTGCTGGATTTCTGCTGGAAAAATTGCAACCTTGGCCGACTCCCATGCCCCCACCCCTTCTCCCTGTTTTTCAGCATTGCATCTTGTAGGCCCCGCGACCTTACTGTTATGTAAGGAAAGTGGTGGTGATGTTATCGGGACTTTGATGAAGCCAACCGATAAGATACGGCATCGGAGAAATACACCATGGCCTATTATAGGTTCCGGGTGAGGAGTGCTCGAGGACAGATGTTATAATCAGATGCTGATGCATTCCGGCAAAACCCGAATAGGTGTGATTTTTATCGTGGGTCAATTATTGCCCAAATTACATCTTGGCTCCCAGTATAGACACGGGAGCAGTGTTGCTGTGTTGGCCGCCCAATAAGGCGGTGCCAAAGCGCACACACTTTTGGAAACTGCCCGTGTTGTAGGTGTGGCTATCATACCCGTAATACGTAACGGGGGCGACTTCGCCGAAGTTCTTGAAGGTGACTCGGTGTTAATTGATGGTAAAAGGATTGGACGCAATTAAGTTATGTCGTATAGGCCCTCGTCCAGCTCCGGAGAATCAACCAAGAGTACGTCATTCACTAAGAATTTATTTATTTATTTATTGAGCCATCAACGGGCGGTGAATTCAGCCACATTACAGATCCTAAAAGCTTTTAATGGTCTCAGAAAGGTGGGTAACGGCTTTTACAGCCAGGAGGGGCGAGCGCCCGTGGAGTCTTGTCGTCATCGTTTTCGACCGAGGGCAGGAGATTAGAATCGTAACAGCACCCAGGGAAGCCCTGCCGGAGTACTGGACTGGGTTTTAAATTTATTTGCGAATTAACTATTTAAATTACGGCTGCCCCTAAGAAATAAATAAATAAATAAATAAATCATGTATTAAAGGGAGGTATTAGCGGGAACGTTACATTAGCACAGTCAGCTAGTGAACCTGAATTAACTGGACACAATCGTGTCAGGAAAAGACAAGAGACTCCTCAACGACAGTAATATACTGATACGAAGGGAAGTGCCTCAAGACGAGAGCCGCCGATATTTGGAACAGAGACTGTTCTTCGTCTGATAGCTGGTTACTCTACGTCGCGGTGCAACACATGCTTACCAGTGAGATTTCAGTGTAGGACGTGCTTGGAGTCCTCAGTACGCGGGACCGAACGAAGATGGACGCGCAACGTATGTCCCTTATTCAGCCATACTCGAAAAACAACGCGTGTGACCTATTGGTCACGCCACTTTTATATTGTATAATTGAGAAGCCCAGTTTCCCCCGCTACATGAAGGTCAGCACAATACGGGGAAAGCGATTTCTTCACGCCTCAGGTGGCGGTCAAATGAAGCGACTACTATGCGGTTGTCGTTTGCGTCTCCTCATCACGTGACTGCGCACACGAGACTAGAATAAGTTCGTTCTTAGTAACATATCTAGGGGCAGTTGCACTGCATCGGGGGAAAACTCTCGATAAATATTGTGAGAGTCCTCTCAACGGAGAGCGTTACGTTTTATTTTCAAGTCGTACCATCGTCACACCTCAGGTACTCCTCTTTACGCACGGGGTGGGTTAATACCGCTGGAAGAGAGTAGCAAGACCCATATAGGCTCCAGTTCCTTTTTCAATTACTCAATGGTCAAGTTTCGAATCCATCATCAGGACTACATCACTCCACACGTACTCAGATCAACACGGCTGAGCCACCACCGCACACTCAAAGCATTCCAGTGCAGGACTGACTGCTTCAAATACTCGTTCTTTCCTCGAACCGTCGAAGAATGTAATTCTCTGTCATCTATTCACTTCACACACTTCTCACACTCCTCTGTCACGGCATTTGTGAAAGACCTAAAAGAGGTTGCATGATGTGATATATGCCTCGTTGCATAAATTATTTTGGACTTTCTGCGCCCCTCCTACTTGCACCCTTTTAGCGTTTGTAGTATTTTATAAATACATAAAAACAAATAAAATAGAATACCAGGAGGCCTGCGAAAAGATACGTAACAGGTTGAGTGTGTTCTTCGAATACTGAATTCTCTTCCCGGCATCTCTTCTTTAATTTCTCTATTAATTTCACCATTATAACACTGACAAGTGTTCTGGACTAGTAATCGCCGTTGTCGAACCCACCGTCTGAATTCACCGTCAGTCCGATTCATTTCACTACACGTTACTGATCACAAGGATCGAGGTTCGACAAAGTTAAACGCGTCTTGACGTGGGCAAAATGGCAATTTCATGCTGGAAAGGAAAGATGAACGAGGTTAAAATCTGGGCAGGCCTCGTGCACGGACTATAGAGGTGGCCAGAGCGCGGCCACGTAGCGGCAGGAAAGCGAACTTTTTGTGTGAGTCGTCCGAAATCGAAACCTGTCCAGGGTGCGCGTAGCGGGCTTCATGGAAATCGAAAATGCGCGTATCTATTTTGCAACGTTGCGGATTTCAATTGCTTTAAACTCCGAACGACTACTTTCGGAATGCACTGTCAATAAGGAATGAGACTGTGCAGAAGCCCGCATGTCAGCGGTGTCACCGGAACTAGCTCGGGCGGTACTCGGACTGTAACGGGAAACTGCGTACCGCAGACGTGTTTCTCAGAGCAACCGTACAGAGTCGCAATTCAATTAAGTGCCTTGGAATCCTCATAATTGACGAGTACCAGTTGCAATCAATTTGTGTACGTGACAGCCGATAACGAATTAACATATGTCCTGACAACGAAAGGCGGCCAGTACCGCCTGTCATTAGCTTTTCTTGGTGCGCACCACATTCGCGTGTGCTTTCTTTTATCGCCTTGACAGCAACCTTTATAATTCATTTTAATAACAGGTGAATCCGCACACGCGTTTCCTCAAAAGCGCGTTACTGCGAGCGCAAAGCCGGCAAACGCTAAAGAGTCTCGGGAAATTCAAAAAGATGGGCACGTGACACATTGCGCGTGACGTATACGACGTCCTTCACGAATCACGCGAAGAGCGCCGTGCACGTGTTTTATCACGTGCCCTTCTCGACGAGTGCCCCGCCCCTCGTCAGCACACCATAACACAGAGGTGCCCCATTCCTGCACTGGGGTCTACCGTCTGCTGCAGAGCTGAGCCTTTACGATAAAGGTGCGATAATTTAGCGTCTGCAGAAGAAGAGGAAATCGCAAATTCAATGCATTCCGCCAGTAACAAACATTTCGTGTCTCATTTCAAAGCACCCTAGTGCCCTAGTGACGCCGTGGACATCAACTGCCCATTTAGCCTTATCCGCAAGGCAGGGCTCAGGCCTCGTCCACAAAACGACCGGAAGGAAAATTATGAACAGCCACTCATTCTGCTCCTAAGAAGCCGCGAGATGTTGATCCTTTCTTTTTTTTATTTTCTTTCATACGAAGTGGACCTAGTGTGTCCTACCAAAGTTGTCTTACAGCGGGCTCAATATTTGTTCTCTTTTTGTAGCAAGGAGGAAATACACTTGGAACTTACGCAGTGCTGCTCGGGTAGTCGCACTTCGTGCCACTCAAAAGCTGGTGGCTGAGCACACGAATGACTTGGTTGATCTCCACGTCCCGTCTCTAACCGACGCAGGACAAAGAGAATTACAACGTATACGAATACGGTAATTCACGCAGAAGTCTGATTAGAGTCGAACAAAGCGACTATGAACAAAGGACTGTAGACTGTGGACAAAGCTAGTTGGAAGTTCTTTTCTCAATCGAGAACACACACTCAACACGAACGGTGTGAACGGAATACGGTTCGTGCAGCAACCAATTAGAGTCACTACGTATACTTTATCATAAACGAAGTCAGACAGAAGACACGGAGTAGCCTACTTTATGATATGTTCGAAGGCCGACACCCATCTTATCCTCCTGTCTATGTCGCGTGGATTAGGCGGGAAACTGTAGGACCTTGTACTCGGTGGGGCGTTCAAATACGGGTATTTCTGCACACCACAACGCAACAGTTTGTGCGGGACGGCATTACTTTTAGCAGCTATCGATTCAGGCGCGGCGTGACCGAAGCAATGTGACGACTGAAAGCGTACAAGTAGCCCTACAGAACCGAGCAGACTCACACAGTTAGTTCCTATGGCTGCCGCCAGGATTTGCTGTGGCGCGGCGGACTTGGAAAGATGCTTTGTCTCGCCCACTGATGTCTGCACGCAACGGATTGATCTTCATTGCCAATTTTTATTACCACATTTTTACGGTTTTGAAGGCAAGCTGTATGAGCACATGAAAAATTGGCGTCCTCGGTCACATGCATCGCCGAGAGTATACTTTGAACCGTTTTGAAAGTCCCTGAGCACGAGGTTCCACGTTGATTTTTTGCGATAAAAAAACACGCAAAAAAGCAAAAAACACGCAACGTCCCTCAAGAGATTCCGCCTTTCATGACAACGTTGATAGAAGCAACCCGCGTTGCGGTAGCACGGCAAAGCGTTTCCTTCTAGAAGAAAAACTCGTGGTGATTTGGCCTCGCCTACTTACTTCCTCCGCTTTCACACGTGTGACACGGTCAGTATAACGGGAAAGTCACGGTGAAGGCTTTGCACAATCGCAGCTAAGGGCCGGTACACGGCGGCTCAAGGGGTCACGTGGCCAACGTTAGGACAACGTCACGGATCACACAAGCGTTCGCTGTTATGGAAAGGGAGAGTTTCATTGATACTGTTGATTTGAGTACATTGAACTGAACATTACACTACAGCAGAAACACACCGTTTACACGCTGAAAGCTGTAGAAAAATTAACTGTGTGTAGTATTCTGTGAGACACTGACATAGGGTCGCGTGCTCAGTTACACACCAAATTTAACGCTTCCCTCTCTCTCTCTCTTTTCCGTTTCACTTAGGCAATATTTTCTACTCTTCTCAAGCGGGAAGAACGGGAAGGACATTTACCCTTGTAGTATATACGTGCTTCTCATGTTACCATCACGGCCCGTATTTTGTGCCTCATCTCTCATAAGCATGCAGACACATTTGTACTTTTATTCGCTTTATTCAACATCTCCCCAAGAGTGGTATCCGAGGAAACGAGCCACGTCGGATTAGCGGTTTCTAATCTTCGTTCTCTTTTACAGGCCGTAAAAGCCGGAACCACAACAACACGATAATAATAAAGATGATCTTCCGCTTTAGGTAAGTTGTTTCAAACATAAAATAGCCGTTAGAATAAATAGGGAAGAGATAAAGAAGGAAAGTACGCGGGGCTATCCGAAAACGCAATTGCTCACTTCGAGAAAACCGCGTACTCATCCGCGCGGGCTTTCACCTTCGTGAAGCACGTGTGCGTCGCGTCGAAGCATAGAAATCAAAAGAAGTATATATAGAAGTATATATAATGAGCCTCTCTCCTTACGATTTCTATGCGTCGAAGACTGTCAAAGCGCACACGTGCACTCCTAGTCCGTGTAAACTTGCCGCGAGCCTTCCCCTAACTCATACCCGTGACAATGTGCTTTACGCGCTTTGAAACGCACAGTCCTTGACGTGTAACGAACCTGTGGAACGCTCTGAAAGGTCGTCGAGGAAGTATATTCGTCCCCGACTTTTAAATAGTGGCCTAAGAGTGAACGAAATATGCAGCTATCCGAAAGGCCTTGTCTGGAAACACGAGTGCCGTATAGGACACATAAATGTCCTACACAGGAAGAGCGTTTTCATTCGCGGTCCGTTTGAAATGAATTGCAAATGAGAGGGATGGCGTTGCTTCGTCTGTGTGGAGTTCAGACGTTCTTGTCTTTCGTGTCTTTCGTGTCGCGAAAATTGTGGCTATGCTAAAGCCATCACGGTATATTGTGTCTGCGATCGCCTGCGCTTTGTGAACTAGTGAACCGTGCAAGTCCCTGCATTCGATTCAGCGGAGGTGCTGCAGCTCTTCCGATGCCCGTGCAACGTTTCCTGGAGCAGACGACGCGGTTGCTGTCGGAAGGAATATGGTGCTCGTCGGCGATGTTTTGTCATCGATCTGGTGTATACTCTGGCAACCAGTTTTGTCATGTTCTTGTATCTCCTGGTAATCAGAAAACAACCACTCAAAGCTTGCGAGACAGAGAAGAAGTCTGTGACACAACCGATCTAAGGCCGTTAGGCTTTTCTGTTAGATTGAGGTCCGGTGCACTAGTGCAGCACCTTGTCGTGCACTTCGTTTACACTCCTTTACACTGCCACGTGCACTTTTTGACGAATCGAAGACACCCAGTGTTTAACGCGTGATTTTTGTGGTTTAACGAGCCGGAATGAAAGGTACGACGCTACCCATGAAGGGTACCCATGAAGGGTACGACGCTATTTTGCCGCGGTACGTCTGTCAAGTGGACACAAACCTATCGTTATATATATTATATCGTTCTACATATACCTATCGTTATATTTCCGGAGACATGCAAGGCGCAACAAGGCAGAACATGTGGGCTACTCCGGTGCAAGCGCACGTACACTCTAAATATTTTCACACCTTTAAAGGTGTAAAATTGGTGTATTCTCATGTATTACACCTATTTTACACTCTAGAACCTTGGCTTGAAAATTTTCGAGGGTGTAACTATGGTGAATTACACGTTTTTATGAGACATTGTCATGGGGGGGGGGGGGGGGCGTGATGAGGGCGCAACAAAGGGTGTATTTTGAGGTGGGACAGGCTCCATTACACAGGCTAAATGTATTCCTGTTCCTGTGCAGTGTTGGAGTGCTTGTGGTACTCAGAACTTAAGCTTGTGATACAAGTTGTGATATAAAGACCAAAAGCTCAATTACTCAACATTTGGTACACTGTCATATAACCCCTCAAGGTTACAGGACTATGTGGTATAGCTGTATTAAGTGATACGTTTGAATACCTTCATGCCTACGTAATGTAGGATATGTATGCTGCACGGCATAATGTCAACCTAATAAAAGCATAACTATTCAGTTCCTGTGATTGTGTCTTATATGTATGATGCCCCCATATATCCACATCAATCACCTATAACATGTGTGTGCTGTGCAACATGTGTCCGCAATGTCGTATTTTTGCTTCACACAGGTTACAGCTGAGTAGTATACCTAGAAAGTATTAAAAGTTCACTGTGAGAAAAGTGTATTCTTGGCTTTTTAAAGAATATTTTACATGGCTGTGATCGAAGAGTGATGCCAAGATAGCCACAATGACACTCCAAAGTATCAAGCACGTGCCTTCTGTAAAAACTAGAAACCCTATACTTTCGCAGTGAAGCTGTAATAATTTCCAGTTGCCACGTCTATGGATTGCAGGTTACATTACACCTTCCATACAATTACACCCTTAATTTCTTGAGAGCGTTCCGTTACACCTAAAAAGGTGTGCGCCATGCGCATGTTCTTTTACACCCTTTAAGGTGTAAAATTATTTAGTGTGTACGTGAGAAACATGGAGCGTGCTTACGAGTCCGTATGCGCTTTGGTAGCCTCTCGGAGCACAAACCGGCGAATCCATTCGTGATGGCTATCATGGTCATCCACCATCACATCATGGACGGTGATGTGATGTCGGGTGATCGGGCAGCGATGTGGTGTAGCGGCGTAGCGTGGGCGGGGGGATAGCCTCGGGCGCAAGGTTTTTTGGGGGCGCAAATTATCGACCGAGAAAAAGAAAATAGGCAAATAAAAGGAAAGAAAAGAAAATATAAACGGTGAAACAATTTGTCACTTGAAAAAAAAAATCTGAATGTTTAACATTGGCCGCTGTTGGAACGATCTTCTGGGCGCCTCAAAGGACGGGGGCGATTGAAGCGAGGTTCGATATGTAAAGTTGCATCCTGTGTGCTTCGGCATTTATAGAAAAGTGATAACCTATAGGTCTCGGAGTGTGCCCGCTTTTCACACTATGAAGAAGGATGTGGTTGACTAGAGTGCGTGCATCGATTTCTATATAACTGCCACGGGAAAACCAGTACTGAAGTATACGTACAAACAGCTTTCGAAGTGTCCAGCCCAAATGGATCGAAGACACATTTGAGTTGCAGTCATGTTTCAAAAGTGGACGTCGATCCCCGAAGACGACTGACGCCAAGAAAGACCTTCCTCCTGCCATTGATGACGGATGTTTAATCCACAAAAGGGTCCCGCGACGCTTCCTCGACGCTCTGCGCAGACATCGCCTTGAGAAGTAACGATCCTGCAAAGAAATCCACCACAGAAGAACTTCTGATGAAACACAACATTCCGTTGCTCTCGCGCTTCCACACTTCCTTGGCTTTGCTCTGTGCGACGTCTTGTTCCTGAAACAGAAGAAAACAATGAAAGATCGCCGATTCCGTGAAGCCGAAGAGAATCAAGGCTGCCAGAGGTGGCAGGAACGCTATAGAATAACTGCAGGCAATCACAGGGACACCCTTTAATCCAACCAAATAAACGAAGTAATTTATTCACTTATATATGAGTGAATCAGTTAATTCACTTAGCTAATACGTATTAATCTCGCCAGAATAACTGATAGAATAACGCTAGAATAACTGCAGGCAACAACAAGGACACCTTTTTAACCCAACTAACTAACCCAAGTAATCAGGACATATTAGCTACCAAGTCAACTGATTCACTCATTATGAGTAAATCAGTTACCTATAAAAGCAAGTCAGTCCCGGAATTAAATTACTAGTCCTCGTGTACTTCGATTCATTGCATTATTACAGTGAAAAGAAAGTCTAGATTTTATCTGCCACCAAGCGAAAAGTATAGCGCTCAACGTCGATGTTCACAGTTGTCTCACGGCGTATAAAGCCAAACCTACCGGATTGGTTCAAACGCTGCACGGCGTTGAAGGCTGCGTTCGAACTGCCACCTGGTGCAGTGCACGACGGCTGCACTACAGCATGCAATTATCTCCCATTATCGGTGCCTTTGTTACGAAGAGATGGGCAGATTAGGTTTTCGTTACGAGGAACCAGTCGATAAAATCCCCGAATAAATGGGGCAAATTAGCCACTTGCTTATCACTTTGATATAGGCTCACCCACCAGGCGGTCTTCCAAGCGGAAAGCATCTATTATGAGCCAACTCAAAATAATTGAAACCCGTTATGGAAAACTGTGGCCAGGAGTCCAGCGATGCCTTCCAAGTCATTTACGTCACGGCTGACGTCACCGTAGCAAGGTCACGGAGGAGATGATTATTCTGGGCATTTTTTTCTTCCTGTCCCAGGGGATTCCCGTCGCTCTGGGGTGCTTGGTCTCAGGGTGCGATGAACCACAACCATGGGCGAAGCTACCTTCTGTGTAGCTATGTTTCCAGCTCCGTAGAGTTACGTTCGACCAGCGCCGTGGATAACTGGTTAATGTAACTCAAGTTAATGTATGTTTTATAGTTATTGCTGTAGCTTCAAATAGACGCGTACATCTTCTTTTTGTATTGGTCAATCTTACGCATACGCTTCAATGCAGCACGCAACAATCAAAGCAACCGAGTGTTTTCTCATCAAGGCGGCAGGCGCAGTCTGCGTTTCCTGTCAACATCAAGTTGCAAAATTATTATTATCTGGGCTTTTCCCGCCAGCCAATCGTTCCTGTGCGCAACTTTCGTCAAACTTTGATACTGGTGCAGTGGTACATTCTGATTGATTCCCTCGCCGTCGTTGCCAATACAGCAGCCAATTATTCATTGACTACTATTGCAAGAGCTATGGTGCAAGATGAGTGGAGGCCGTTTTGGAAATCCTTCTCTTACGGATGATCCTTGGGCATTCGATGCATCAACTGTGTCATTATGATTGTATTCGCGAAGTGAGTGACAGCTCGGCCTTGACAACGTGTCGAAGGTGGCCACGAGGCATCCGGTATCACAGGGAAGTGGTGCTTGGTCCAGGTTTCCGTGTACGCACCTTCCTGAGGAACCGAAACTCGCAGTATTACTTAATTGAGGGATCATTAGCTGTCTTTCGCGAGGTACGTTAGATACGGTGTGCAGTGTGCCGAGATTTCAGAACACGTTAAAGAACCCTCAGGTGGGCAAAATTAATCCACAGAGACACCATGCACTGTGGCGTCGCTCCTGATCGCAGTTGTCTCGCGACGGATAGCCACGCATTATAATTATTATCACTTGAGCGATCAAAAGAAGAATGCTCTGTGTGGGACAACCTGCTAGCAGGAACGCGAGGAGAGAATTCGCATCACTCGTCCGACACTGTCTGGCTGTCGGCCCTGGAGGTAGGACGCTCCAGTTGGGCTTCCACTAGGCATCAAAAACCACGTCTGCGCATATGACCGAATGGTGTCAATATAGAGATCCGCTTTCGAGCCAATAAAAGCGCTCACTGTCGGCATAGCAAAGAAGGCGATAAATAGCTGGGCTTCTGTGGACACTTGAATGCTATATATAACGTGCTCAGGGCGATGCTTGGGACAAAAGTTTACGGGACGCATCACTGGCATATTTCTTCATCGGAGCGGCCCTCTGCTAGATATCAGGAAGAGATCGAACAAAAAACGGGTGACTGGCTATTTTATTCATCTCTCAGTATGTGTGCCTGCTGCAGTTTGCTGCTAGGGTGCCGCTCTGATGGAGAAATTGGACACCCTGGTATTCGGTAAGCTGTTGTCTCAAGCTGTATTGATCTCCCGTACATTGATCTTCCGTGTTAGCGCCGCGAAGCAACTGCGGCTATGGGCAGACGTAGACGGCTATGTACAGAGGAAGGACAGAGGGGTTAGTATGCGTCCTGGGCCGACTTCAGGGGGAACTGTGCCGATATTCGTCCGAAAAGTCTTCGGAAAACCCAGGGAAAACCTCAGACAGCACAGCCGGCGACAGGATTCGAACCCATGTCACCTGCCAGTCTCTGCGTGGAAAGCGGCCACCCTAACCACTATGCCACAGGAGCTGGTCCCGTATACTGGTTTCTTGTCGGGATCTCTAACCCATCCTGTGTTTCAAGGTCCGAAAGTACTGAGGTGTTGGCCTTTCATTACATTGCGTACCGCTTAATAATGCACGCCAGAAAGGACTAGAGAGTAAAAATTGACTCCCGCCCCGAGTGACGCGATCAGACACGCAAGAACATATGACATCACGGCAGCGCTATACTCGATCGCTTGTGTTGTTTACACTACAGTGTAAACCATTAGCGAGTTTTAGTGGATCGCAAGCACTCTATACGAAAACGATGCGATAAAGGAAGTCGGCGAATAAAAGGTCAGCAACGTGATGTCAGCCGCTTCACAGGAATGAGCCCATTGGCTCATCGTGTTCTCGGAACCGTGGTCGTGCGCACCTTCCGGTCTACCAAAACTGCTAATAGTTGTGTCGACTGTCTGTCCGTCTATTTCTCGCTCAACCGTAAAACTTCACGTAACTTTGGCATTTCTTTGAGGAAAGCTTTGGGACCCGCTCGGGAACTCTACTTTTCTGACGAGTTTTTGTCGTGTGAAACGTTCAGAGGGAACGAGATTATTTCCTCGTCAAACGAATCCTGTCGAAAGTCAGGAAATTCAACTCAACGAATGAACGCTGTCGTCCGAAAGAAGGATTATTTTCCCTGCCTTCCATCACCTCCGCAACAGCAAATTTTCCGTGTCTCACGCGTAAGCTGATTTCTAGAAGGTTCGCCCCCCCCCCCCCCCCACACCACATTTATTTTTCTTTCACACCAACTTTCTTTTTGCCATTGCCGTTCTTCTTCTTCGTTGCCGCCGTAAAATGTTTCATTCGATATCATTATGGGGACTCCACCTGTGTGACATGTGCTGATGGAGTACGAGTGAGTACACGAAGGTCGCTCCTGTGCCAACGAAAACAGAAAGTGTCATTCCTTTTCTTGCGGTCGTCTTGTCTGCTCTTCTTCGTCCCACATGCTTTTAGTCGACCTTGCCTCAGTTTACCTTGATGACTTCTTATATATCAGTTCGGAAGAACTTCGATTAAGTGCTCTTCCCCGAGAGTTCATGCGTCGATTATGCTTTGCGGAGCGCTACAAGTGTTTTCATGGATGGACGAATCACCGAAAGAGAATCCCCGTTTTTGGCGCCCCTTGTTGAGAGACACCGCCGTCACTTCGGCGGGAACTTACCATGATCATCCCGAGAGGAAGACAAATAAATGAAAGGGGAAGTAACAAGAATTATGACCGAGTTCCACTTGTGAACAACGCGGCAACAGTTCACCATTTTGTTCTTGTGCGACGCTCTCTGACCTTCTCCTGTTCAAATTTTGTAGAAGGCGATAGATTCACGAAGATGGTTATGGTGTAACGAAGTTGTCTTTCCCATAACCACCGACAATCCGACCAATCAATCAACCGACTAAGATCACGAGGGGCCATGGTGGCCATGATGAGCGACCACTATACGGATGGCTGGTCCACACACAACATCTCAGGTGCCTACGTCTGACACAACGTGCACTTTCCTATATTATCGCACAATACTTCCTCAACATGTGCCGAGCTATGCCAACAGCACCTTGAAAAGTGGCATATATTGGTTGTCTACACTGCAAAGCCTACCAGACCCGCCCTCCTGATTGCTGGTTGCGGTGTGGCCGATAATCATCGGTATAAATCTTAAGGATTACGTACATCTCCGCCGTCACAAGCTTCACGTGGATGGACAGGTATACCGACGTGAAAATCACGTGCCCGCATCACGATTACGATAGAAAGTTGGGATGTATAGGATGCATTCTTTCACATCGTAACGATCTTGTGAACTTGCCAACTCCGATTTGTCGAACGATGGTGACGTAGTCACGATGTCACTATGGCTCTACACGCCCTGCGACTGGGTGGCCGTCCCTGGTATTCCTTCCATGTCCTCTGCCAAGTCTTCCCATGTTACCGTCACGTCTTTCCTCGGGCATCTTGTATGGTGGCAAAATGGCCGCTTCTGCTTTTGCCGGCTCGGGTGAATCAGTTGGCGCATGTCCAATCCGGAATTTTCTCACTGTTTTATTTTTTTTTATAATCAGTCTCCACCTGCGGATCCAGAGGTGGAGGGTTCGATCCCGGTCGATGACGTCAACAACTTGGTGGCAGGGCACAAGTTGCTTATATGCACGCCGTCTTCCGGATGGGAACTGAGATTTCGGCGCACGTTATAATTAATCCGCAGGCCGACAACTGCGGCGTCGCTCATGACCATATAGTTGTCTCGCGGTGTAAAACGACGAACTGTCATCATTACCACTTCTGCTTTACCACGATGGGCCTGGTAATAAGGCCCCTTACTCAGCTAAGGTATCGCCACTGGTGATGAAACTCATCATTCATCGGCTCACAATAAAGTTGTTGTTGTCATTACACTGGCATGTGAGGCAGGCCTGTATAGGTACAGCTCCCGTCAACCTTAATAATAACATTGAAAAAAAAAAAAAAAACATCGCGTTACCGAGCTCGATTATAGCAACCCTTCGGGCCATGAGGAAATCTTAGTTGAATTAAAAAAAAAAAAAACTCATTAAATTATTCTGTTACTTTAACGCGAGGATTTTGTTCATTTAACATTCCCCCAGTGCCCCCAGAGTGGCTGATGTTATCGGCGCTCGAAATTGAGACCGAATAATTTTTTCCCCCAGTGTTATTATTAAGGTTGACGGGAGCTGTACATCTAAAGCAATAAATTAGCAGGCGTCTACCTCGCGTTGAAGGCTTTTCGTGCCATTGGGAAACAGACGTAGAGGGGACATTGGAAAAGATGCATTACAAATGCCCATTGACCAATTTCTGCCAGATGAAATATCACTTTCACCATAAGAGGTGGCCTTCGCTCGGGCGAAAGTTCCAGAAGTGTTGTCGAAGAGGTCGCCCTTCACTGGGCGAGCAAGAGATAGCGGCAGTGTGCTAAGAGTTCGAAAGGGCACCGCCTGGAGACCTTATCAGGCATAAACAAGGCTTCTCTCTTTCATAAGACGAGGACGAGAATAGCGGAAATGGACCTTCGAGAATGGTCGGAAACTTCCGCCTCTGGTATTTACACGGTGAATCAGAATCAGACAGCGGAACTCTAGAGAATTCTTCGCGTTCGACCCTTTACAAATTGACCTTCGTTCCTGGCGCAATCGCATAAAATCGCGCTTATGCCACCGTCGTCCGATTGTGGCTTGCTCCAGGAGCACTCATGCAACTGTGCCAAGTAATAGAGAGTTTTTAGAATATGGGGGTGCGTAAGAATAGGGTACCCGAAACGCAAGCGCTATCATGCACGCGGCGGCTTCTCTCCGCGCACGACTCATGGAATAGGGGTTTCATAACGCAGAGCTATACGCGCTCGCGTTCCTCGCTTGCAGCGATGCTACGACTCACAACCAAGACCTACATACCAAACAGCAACCCACAAAAAAAAAAAAAAAACGTCGTTTATAAAATCTTTGCGTCGTTAGTCGTTTGTTTGTTTGTTTGTTTGGAACGAAAAAAATGTCTTAAAAATACATAATTGCTATCGTAAAATAAAACTGGTTGTCAAAGTTTTCGGCCATTTGCGGGCCGGCCGGCCGGTCGCGACAACGCAGGACAGCTTTGGGCCCACTGTATTTAAAAACATATATAACGTGCGTACTCAAAATCGAAATTGGCTTTGGCGGTTTGGGTTCTGCGCATGTGTATAGTGATCACCCTTTATTTCAGTCGGGTCCCGGTGCGCTTAGGTATTCTATTCTTAGTGCCTCGGGGTTTTGCCTCACGAGACAACTATAATCTAGAAGGGCTTCACATTAGTCAGTGAGTGGTTTTCACTTGCTTAAGTGAGTTCCTTCTTTTTTCTTTTTTTAATGAACGTCGAAATCCCAGTGCCCCGTACCTGCCCCGTACCTGCCGGAAGAAGACACGCCTAAGCAACTTTGTACCATGCCTCCTGGTTGCTGGCGTCATTGAACGGGTTCGAACTCGCAACCTCGGTATCGGGGGCGGGGGGACGCTAAGCATGTGTGTACTTGTTAGTAATGGACAGACGATGGGACAGTGTCACAGAATATGACATGTATAAGATAATCATCAACATGGTAATGTCTCGACAACGTGCACCTTCTTCCTTCGCCTTCTCGTACATGTCTACAAGTTATCTACAAATAGCAAAAACCACTAACAAAGAAACTATATCAGAAAGCGCTAGGAACACGTACGAGCCATTGCATCAAAAATAATAATAAAGAGTGGAAGGTATAACCGAGTACTCGGGGACGATATGACAATAGGTTCATTCTCTTCCGTAGCAACCACAGAACTCGTAAGTAGTGATCCATATAGACATTGAAAGAAGAATGCTGAAACCTGAAGAATATGCTGAGCGCATGAGCACGCTGTGGTGCAGACGCGCATGTGGTACACTTGATATACAGGTCTACGTTGCTCAATTATTTGTCCTCAAAATGTGGAGAAAGCCAAGAGGCAACGTGAAAATCAGCGTGGGACGTTCCCACCTACCGAAAAAACAAAAACAAAAACATATGGGCAGGATGGGGGAAGTTCTGCCCTATACCGTTTTCTGTATAGCCCTCCGTTTCGAACGTCAGTACAGCTTTCTGCAGATGCACATGCCCCAACAACACCGAATATCCTCTGGATGTACGAATCATGTCCTAACGGATTCGTACGTCCTACGGATATCCCCCAGATGTCCATAGGACGTGCGAATTCGTTAGGACATTGTTGACAGTATCAGTGCCGTTGTTTATCTGTTTGCACGTACCATGCATTCCATTCATCAGTACCTTCCTGGTAGTGTCAACCACGAATATGTTTACCTTTCGTAGCGGAGGGTATCCGAGTTGTGTGGAGGAAGCAGGATACTGAACGTCATCTAAAATATGTGCCCGTCCGTTGATGAAAGTGTTTCTCATTTGAGTCCCTCCACGAGGGCGAGTTCATAACGTCACCCACTTCTGTCCAACGGAATGCAGAAATATATTTCCTCGTATATAGACACGCGTTTGACACGGGAGTCACAGGCAGAAAACACGCTCAAAATGTAGTTTAAATAATAATTCTGGATAGTCGAAAAGTTGTGTTTGTAAAAAAAATAAAAAATAAAAAAAGCCACGTTTAAATAATAAAATCAGTCTAGACAAGATGCATAAGGTATAGTAAGAAAAATAGCCTCGTCAATATTTAGAAAATTGAGAGTCAGGTTGTTTGCGTCCCGTTCAAATACGGAAATGAACAAGTACTGCGGTGAAGTGAGTCTTCACTTCGAACGCGTTCGAGCCGTCATATAGTTTCTTTTTTTTTTTTTGTTAGTTTAAACTATTGATAGCGTATGAACGGTTTGATGAAATGACACCGGAAACATGGATGGATGGATGTTTAACATAAAAAGAAACTGGAGAGATACGTCTTATTGTTCACTTTCTCTCTCCCCATTTCGAAAAAGGAGTCATGGCGACCCTAAGTCTGAGGACTCGCGCTTCGTTACAAAATCACGCAAAGTTGAACTGTAACACGACTGGCGTAATTTTCGCTATTTGCGGCAATTAGGGTTACACGAAGACAAAGAATTGGGTAAGCGTAGACAACCTTGTGAGAGAGCTCCGTGTATACTTTCGCTGCAATCAAGGCTACCTCGAAGATAGCATATGAAGAAAGAATCAAGACTTTAACGGATTCTTGGGTAGTCAAATAAGAAATTATGCGAGAGCATCGTTTTTAAAGATACGAGGACACAGTGGAGGTGAAGAACAGTGACGCGAATAAGAGAGGTCGGAATGGGAAACCGACAAATAGGTTGAACGAAGTAAAGGGGAAGCCCGCTCTCAAAATCTACGCGACAGGAAGAAAGGTACCCGGCAGGGAATAATCTACGACAACCGCATTGGAAGTACGCTCCTGCTCGAGGCACGTGTTGGCATACATCGAGAAGTTACCCGTCGAAAAAAAAAAAAAAAAAAAAACTCGTTACGAGTTAAGTTACCGTGCGAAAAATGTAACTAAGTTAGTAACGAAGTTCTTCAGCTTGAAATGTAACTCGCAGTTACGGAGTTACTTTAAAAAAGAACGAGTTACTTCCAAGTTACTTCGAACACAAAATAACACTACACAGGTGCAGAGCGCGTGAGCAGTTGAGTTAGACCTTGAGTTGCCTGCGGAGGAGTGTAACACGCTTAGATCGTTGTCGTTTATGTCCAACAATTCGGACGCTTCGCATCTTACTCCCTGTGGGCGCACAATGGTTCAGACTCATTTCAATGGCAGTGGTTCTTACTTCCTGAATATAATACTGTCATTGATTTAATATCACGTTTTATGGCATAAAATACCACGAAAGAACCGTAGAGAGAGCAAAAAAATATGCGGACGTGAGTGAAAAGCGAATTAAAAGTAACTTGGAACTTAGCTTAAGTTATTTTGGCAAAGTTACCTGAAAAAGAAACGAGTTCCTCTGAAAGTTACCACGGTTCAAAAGTACCGAGTTAAGTTACAAGTTACCAAAAAAAAAGGAACTTAGTTACAGTAACGAGTTACTTGTAACGAGTTACCTCGAACTGTGCGTGTTGGAGTACTGCGCACAAGGGAGCGGTGGGCAAATATTGCAGCCCGGACCAGGAACGCGACACGACGGACGACGAAATCCAAGCTGTGTGCCATCTGTAATGAACGCTCTGAATGGAGTACTTGTGGCAAAGAAGAGTAGCCGAGGCGCATTGTACTTATGTTTAATGATGGAGCCTCCTACCACCGCTGTGCTGTCTGAGGTTTTCCCTGGGTTTTCCGAAGACTTTTCAGACGAATGTCGCCATAGTTCCCCCTGAAGTCGGCCCAGGACGCATACTAACCCCCCTGTCCCCCATCCCTTTCTGCTGTCCTCTCTCCATCTGTCCACATCTGTACGCCGCTCATAGCCACAGTTGCTTTCGCGGCGCTATAACACGGAACAACAACAACAACAAAAAATATATATGATGGAATCTTTTGCCCGGACGCGCAGCTCTTGCTGCGCTGATAATAACAATAATATTATAACAATAATAGATCACTCAACCAGCAACAGCCCCACCATGACTAGCACACAGTTTTTCTGCCACCACTGCAAGTGACCCACTCTGTGATACGTAAATTTGCTGCAGTAATATTTCATTGCAGTAAAATGCCTGAAATGTGCATGGACACATCAATGGCTTTGTACAAATACTACGTAGTACGCCCCAATCCATGTATGTAATATGAGGACATACACGTATCATAACAGTCATGAAATAGAATACATTTTATTGCTAGTCTGATTCTTTGCTGGCGAATGTATCCAATCATTTTTAGCAATCTTGATGACATACTCGAACCATTCGGTATCTATCTCTCCGGTAACGACTTTAATGAGCCATTACCCATAGATGTCAGCTGTTCTCTCCCTTTATGGGTCTGGTATGTTTTTTTTTTTTTTTTTTTATAGCAGTACTGAACCTAAAATTTTCGGAGACCATCCGTGGAGCAGTCACCCTCCAAATGAAACAAAGATTTCGCAATTGAGTCATTCATTTTTAATATATAAATCTAATTACCGTATGTATATTAGCGAGGGAGTTCTTCGGCACCTGGACAACATGAACTACGCAGTAGACCGTTCTATTTTCTTTATATTTTCGTGCAACACACCTATTTTATGGATTCCAGACTGCATGCTGATACATATATTCCAAGGAATATCTAATGAATGCTGTTAATTTCTTTCGTTGCTCCAAAGCGAAGTTTACTTTTTTACATCCAATGTCGTCGAGTTGCCTTAGAACACATGCGTTTAATATTATGTCCAAATTTTGGATCGTTTCTTATTTGCTAATCACACCCAAGTATTTAAACAATCAACATTCTTAGCTTACACCAGACTTACTTATTGTAGTCTGGCAATAGATAGTTTGATCAGAACTAATTATCGTCTATGATTCGATGAAATGGCGTTCGATAAAACGGCGTCGGTGAAACGGCGTTCGATGAAATGGGCGGACACCGTCTTGTTTTTGAAAACTGCCATACGATATTAATGTGATGATGCCAAACCCCAGTGGAACAGTCTGTATTCGAAATATCGGCCGCCCTCGTCCCAATGATGACGTCATGGGTTGTTTCCCCACTTAGGTTGCCGCCATGGTCAATCGGCGACCAGTCGAAAACAACGCTTTAGCCTCGTGAAAAATAAGGTATTTTATCCTCGTGCAGTTATAATTGGTAGTATGGGAATATCACGAGTTTGTTGAATAAATTCGAATTTATTCGACAATGGGTTACAGTATCGCCCCCGGCGATGAAACTCACCAGCCATCATCCAGTAATAAAGTTGTTGTTGTTTGTTTCGAATTCGTAAACATTGCCCGATTCTAAGTTGTGTAGCCCCAGGCCCAGTCAGCACTCTGGGAATATCTGAGCGTTGCAGAACGACCGCTCTTCTTTTTTTTTTTTTACTCCCCCTTACCCTCAATTACTTTCCATTTTTTTACTTATACTGTACATTTTCGTAAGCCAATTTACGTAACCGTTTACTTGTAATCCTCCCTACGTTCCACCTACGCATTTTCCCGCACGTTTAAGAATTAATACTAATGCATCGGATGACCGTGAGGGATATAGGCATTATAAATTTAAAAAAAAAATTGAAATACAGTCGACGACACAAGAAATGAAGTAAAGCCCGAACGTCGTGTGAATTATTTACGTTTTATTTCCTCACACGTCAATTGCAGTATGGATGACGTTTCTGCAATACAAAACACACAAACACACAAACTCTCCATTGCGTCACAGCAGTTCTCATAACGCTTGTTCTCGTACAAAACGTCACGTTACTTGTTGTAAAACACTTGGCGTTATGTAACCGACGTGGTTTTGGCACACTCGCCTACGGAGTGGGGGCACCTCGGGGGTCGCCCGCGGCTTTCATTTCTGACGTAAAAAAGAAGCAACAGAAAGAAAACGCGCGCTGGGCTCTTACGTCTATTTTTACGTCCATCTTTCAATTGAGCAAATCGCCTGAGTAAGAAGAAAAAAACGATCAGATAAGCGTTCGATACGAAGCTTAAGACGAGGGAGCGACCTTGAGTTCGTCCGTCCCTTACTTGAACCACGCTTCCACACCTGTGTACAAATGCGTAAAAGGGCGGCGAGGAGGAGAGGAAAAGCATTCGTCCTCCTTCCCGATTTACGTGAGAGGTCACGTGATGCATGAGTGCGTATAAACCTGACGGTGCCTCCTGGAAGCAGTCAGACAAGCACACCGACCCGACGACACAGTTACTCACAGCGTGCAACAAACGAGCAGCAAAGCAATGGCTGCGATCGCCGAGAAAGCCATGAGTGTCTACCAGGCCGTCCTGACGTCTACGGACCCTCGAGTGAAGTCATGGCCTCTGATGGGCAGCCCCATGACCATCCTGTCCATCATCGCCGGTTACGTCTACTTCGTCAAGGTGTGGGGACCCAATTGGATGAAAGGCCGTGAACCCTTCCAGCTCAAGTCGGTTCTGGTCGCCTACAATGTGATCATGGTGCTGTTGAGCACATACTTCTTCGCTTATGGAGGTTCTTACACGTATCTCGGTCAGTACAACTGGTTCTGTCAGCCGGTCAACTATGGCACAGACGACACCGCGATGGCTGTCACCCGATTGGGATGGTGGTACCTCCTGCTCAAGTTGGGCGAGTTTCTCGACACGGTCTTCTTTGTGCTCACCAAGAAGTTCTCACACATTTCGCTGCTGCACGTGATCCATCACTCGACCGTCGCCTGGACTGTGTGGATGGGTGTGAACTTCGGAGCCGGCGGCCAGAACGCCTTCTTCCCATTCATCAACTGCTTCGTCCACATGGTGATGTACACTTACTACTGCCTCGCCGCTCTCGGTCCGGAGGTCCGCAAGCACCTCTGGTGGAAGCGTTACCTCACCCAGTTCCAGATGGTTCAGTTCGTCATCGGCTTCTTGCACGCGGCAGTGCCTGTTGTGTACGACTGTGGCTTCCCGCCCTACTTTGCGTACATCCTCATGGGAGAAGCTGTGCTCCTTTTCTTCATGTTCAGGAACTTCTACAAGAAGGCTTACAAGGGTGCCTCCTCTGCTTCTCGGTCAGCGCCGTCGCTCGCCGCCAAGACGGATTGACGACTCCATACTCACTAGAATCGCTCACTGCTGGAGTTCGGAACTGTTTGCGTGATTTTCTTAACTGTGATGAAATCCGACCACCCAACTCCGGATTACATGGACAATTCCTCATAACCTTGACACTCGGGTGAACGGTCAGCGTTGATCGAAAGCATTTCTTAGCATTCTTACGTGACTTTTAGGGTGTGCATATTTTATCGCGTACGACTTCATCATCCACCAGTCAAGTCTCAGTTTGATCGCTCTTTCAACGGGAAAGAAAGTCCAACTTAGCTCAGCGATTACGATAGTTTATTATGCTGGGGATTTCCCAGATTTCTGTCGCATTCCAGACCTTCGCAGTCTCAACCTTGTATACATACTTTATTTATAGGCTATAGGAGCATCTTCAGACTGAGACTTTCTTCGGACTGGTTGGTTTCATCAGTGACGCTAGGTCTCGGGCGCTTATGCAGACGGCGTTAGACCTGAACCACAAGAATAGCTTTTCCTGCATAAACTCCCGAGGCTCCGTTTCGCGGTCCTTTCATCCACTGTACCATTTTAGCATGCGTACACTAACTGCAACTGCCGCCCCCCTCCGTGAGGCTCCCAAGCATCTTGACCTTCGTGAGATGCTCGTCCTTGGGCAGTCCACTGCGCTTCGTGAACCTCTGTGCATCCCAGGGGCTTTCACGGTCGTTGACGCGAAAATGTTTCTTTCAAGACTGAATGAAGGCATTCTTTGTCTTGAAATGCCTTTTAAACTTCAAGGGCAGTGTGACGCTTGTCTGTAAGTTATTTCGAGTACACCACAAAGAATGTATATATGTAAATAAAAATCATCATTGTCGTTTCAGTAATACCTTGCTGTGTATTGGCTCACTGCTTTCCGCTGTATAGGGATATCCCGAGGTATGCGACGGGCTAGACGCCAGTTCCAGTCTGACGGTTTTCTGTTGTTGTTAGGCCGTTCAACTTGTGTATAATGCTTTCGACGTCACTGCTCCTCATGAGATAAGGTCACCGTGGATAAATCTGCAAGGTCCGTGGAGGACAGTCCTTTACATGCCACGACATATTCGGTACTATTATCGCTGTATTGCGTACAATGATACAAAGACTGTAATATAGACTAATGATACAATGTCTTATGATCGCTCGGAATGCGCCCTCGCGATAACTTTTGCTTGTCTAATCTTTACGCGTACCCCCAATGCATTGCAGCATCGTTATCTCATCACGTGATTATCTCCACTGTCGCACCAAGCACTTGTGACTGTGCCTCGTCTGCGTCACCGGCTATTACACATCCCCCGAGCATCTGCACCACAGAGGCGTTATGTCACGTCCGTCTGCAGTGCGTCTCTGAAATAGGCGCATAATAGAATGGAGGTCGACCGTCTTAGCTCACTTTGGTTGATGCAACCATGACCCGTTCTACTTACGGGAGCCGTTATTTTTGGAACCGCTAACTTTTCCCGCCGCCGCCGACGACGACGACCTCGGTCAACCTTGACTCACATTGTGTCTTGCATCCCTCGGCGCACCTAACCTTGCCTTGGGATTTCGTTTGGCCTTGAAGAGTCGCGTAACGCGGGTTGTTGACGAGCGTAAACAAGGGAATCTACTCCCACGGCAATCGTCGAGTTCAAGCGGCAAATAGTTTGTTGTGGTGTCTGCAAGGACCTCTATGAAAAACATGTCCGGGTTTTTGTAATCCCCTGGAAACTACATCGTGGGTATTTTCATTCGTCACCAGCTCCGCCATCTTCTTGAAGGATATGTTTTTTGTTTTTTCGTATGTCCCACTGTCATAATGGTATATTTTAATGTGATGTCCAACCGTTTGTCCGTGGCACAAGGGCAGGGTAGGGACAAAATCAGCATGGTCGGGGAAGCCCTGTTTCGCGTGATGTCTCTCTCATCGTTTGTCTGTGCTTTAATTCAGTAGGTCGTGGTGTTTGCAACCTTCTATCGCATGCTACATAGATGCATATATACAGGAAAGTTTTATTCGGCTTTCTTTGCTTTTCTTTTTTTTTGTCTTGCACACTCCGTAAGTGGAATATGTTGCCTTCAAGAGTGACACGTATCTGAACGCTCTCGTCTTTCCCGCTAAGCACTCCCTCCCATATTCACGCATGTGTGCGCTCCATATTGCTACCAACCGTGCTACCTGCCTTGGCCCTCAAATATCGGCCGGGAGTATATCTTTCGAATAAATAAATATATTAATGGCTAGAAGGGGACGGCACTCAGGGCAGATATGCTGCGAAGCTTTACATAAAACGAGACTTCTTCGATTTCTACGTAGACGAAATTGTATTGACTCGTGCCGATTACTCCTCTTGTTACTGTAGCTCTTTTAACGTAACAGAGTGTTCTAACGTAACGGAGAGTTCTCCAACAGTTCTTCAAATGGAGGAACATGACCGTTGTTCCAGTCCAAGATGGCATTGTGCGGGCCACTGAAGGGGAAAAAAGTGGGTCAGCGAGTGCAGGGCGATCCTCGAACTAGATAATTTAGTGCCGCGATTCCGGTTTTTTTTTTTTTTTTGCCACTGGAATCGGAACGCCATTGAAAGCCAGCCTTCCACGTAGCGGAAGCTGCGGGCCAATGGCCTCACGATAACGTAATCAAGCGTGCCTTTATGGTCATTTTTGCGGCGGGGAGTTGTGTCAGACGGTGCATGAGAGGAAGGCGTAGTGTCTTTGGTCTTCGAAGAGCGCAATGTATGTACAAGGTATTGTAAGCAGTCAACTTCGCAATGTTTGTTGTTGGCGATACTGATACGTCACGTGCTTACGCGAACCAATAGGATTGTGCGAGGCTCCTGTGACGTCAGAGCTCGACGGCAGAATTGAGTTCGAAGGTTTGTATCTCGCCAATTTCGACACCTATAGAAAGATAATTCTTTTCTCCTCAGTACTCTGGCCCTGGCTTGCAGTTCAATGCGCCCATGATGCAATGAGCCTCATATATTCATAATCCATTTCAGAGCGTATAGATTTGTGTAGTTACCCTTTCGTCTTTTCTGAATAACGCGTCCTGGAGTAGCCAGTCCCGAGTGGCTCGGGACTAACATCTCCATTTTTTCTTTTACAAATCAAATCAACCTCATATGTCAAAGTGTCAAATCCCTTCATGATGGCTGACAAGTTTATTTGTCCTGGTCGCATATTTTTCGAAGTTTTTTTTTTTTCCACCGCCGCTAAGGCAGCCGTGATATTGGGGGTCACTCCTGGATCACTCCTGCCATGCAGAGCAGATCGAGTCACGCATATGAAAACTTCCGAACGCCACAGCTTTAGAAGCCCCATTTCGTAGAGAAGCCGGCGTCGTAGCAGGGTGACGGAGGTGTCCCTCTACAGCGCGGCACGTAACGGAGAATAGCGAATCAGGCTGCGCTCCGCAAGCTGATTTGCTGTTTCACATTCCAAGTATTATAACTATGCGCACAGGGTACGTGCGTAGCAAGACAGGAGCACAGATAAGCGTTCCAGCAAAAATCATTTGCATTTCAGATATCTTACATCGTAAAATTAAACGACCAGCACTGTGCAAGCAAAGTACGACGCATTCAAACGCCCGTGTACATGACTAATGCACGGACTATACTTGATTCCGCATGCAAAACATCGACAGCCGTTCATCGTAAGAAAGAAAGAAATGCATGACATCACCCGCCATTCAGTGTCGAAGACATGTCTTCGCGCTGCATTTCGAAACCAGGACAATTTGTAACCCTGTGCAACATCCGGTTGTGTACATTCGCGTGTTGTCGCATAAAGCGGTAAGCGGAGTCACACAAGTGACATCACTCATGTATGTCGGAGCAGACAGCAAGCTATCGGTAGTTGCATCTTTGCCTGCTCGGACTTCCCACAGTCTGTTGTCAGGAGAAGACGGTCGACCCCCCTATAAATATAGCCTTCACCGTACGTGGGACCATCAGTGTGGCCGAGAGGATTCTGCATCTGTTCGTTGGTGGTACCCTCAAGGTCACGCTGAAGACAGGGAGGTGCATGGATCGAATCCCACTGCCGGTTGTACCGTCTAAGGTTCGATCCACTCCGCTGGTGGAAAATCCATTGTGGTGAGAGCGAGAGAAAAAAAAATCTTTCCATTAAGGGATGACCACTTGATGTGATTTGACGCTAAAGTGTTGTTGTGCTTGTCCCTGTCCTTGCATGTTTCATATTGCCTCCGCTGCTATCTTGCAATGATCTCCGTTACGTGGACGTTCCAACGGCTCGGTTGTGCTCTGTGAGTTGTAACTTTCTTTCCCCCTTCGCTCTTTACTAGCCTGAGAGAGCGACGCTAAGATGCGCACTGAAACTTGCGAAATAAATAGGCATCTGGTGACGGCGATTTCCTTTAACTATCAATAGATGCAAACAGAACTGGCTTCCTATCAAGGAAAGATGTTCTCCGTCGAGGATAAACGATCCCCTCCGTCGATCGTTTCGTCTTAATAAAAGCTAGAGGAACGTCGCCCGTCAAGACCTGTCAAGACTCGCCGTCGTGGCATATTCATATCTTGGGCCGTGCCATTATGTAAATGTTTCCTGACGAAGCGTGACAAAACGAAACATTGCTGCTCGAACCTTTCCGTGGAAGTATAGTGGAAGGCTCATGGCTTCGTTGTCTTCGTTTCCGCGGCATCCGATGGGCGGGTAGCCATGCATGTCAGCGTATGGAGCAGCCTGCCAGGAGCGCTTTTCGATTCCAGGGTTGGTGGCTCGAACTTTGCCGAGGAGACCACGAACTGGTAGCATGGTACAAGATGCACAGAGAAATTGTCCTCCGCGGAAAGACATAAGAGAGCAGGTGCCCTGTGCTGACATTCCAGCGCAAGTAATGGGTGTTGCGACTCGTGGCGTGGTAGCATGCCGAAGAAGACTCAGCGAGGGAAGATAGGGACGTAGAAGTTTATCACATGAGGTCAGAGTAGAAACGAGAGACATGGGCCGCGGTGCCCAAAGCCTTTGGCTCGCAAAGTCGACGTGGTTCTCACGCACAGCAGAGTTCGGGTGCTTTCATTTCCAGCCGGTTGCTGACGGTGAAGGTACGTTCCTACTGTACAAGTAGATCTCTGGTTTCGCTGGAGCATATATACTCGTGGATGCGGCCGATGACGTGTCGTCCGCTATGGCACCAAGTCATAACAGGGGGCAAAAGGAGTCTACAGACAGACCTCCATCCTTCTGACTCAGACTAATTTTTTTCTCTGTTGGCGGATTTTGAAACTAAGGAAACCGCGAGGCATCCCGATCCTGCTTTTGGATTTATATTTTCAGAGACGCCTTTTCATTATCTGCATTGAAGGCGACAGGGTTCCTGTTGGGACACTGCGGCAGTGTAGATATACAGCATGGATTTAGGTTTGGTCGGATGTAAAGATTGTCGTTTCCTGTGGCTCATGAGCGGAAGCATCGAAGACAATGCGGTATTTGTATGTGATACGATCAGTAGTCATCAAGAAGTGGACTGTACTTCCGCGTATGCTCAGTCTCTCTCCAGCGAACTTTTCTAGTCTCCAGACGTTGATATTCTTCGGGAAATGACAAAGCTTGTTCTTGGCGTGTTCCAGTACCTCTTAGCCACTGTGTGCTTGCTTATGACCGTAATGTTGTGCCGCGGAGCAGCTATGGCTGTGGGCGGCGTACAGACGTGTAGAGAGAGAGAGAAAGAGTGAGAGAAAAGTAGGGAAACGTGGGAGACAGAGGGGGTTAGTACGCGTCCTGGGTCGGCTTCCCTATGGCGACATCCATCCACCTGGAACATCTGCCGGAAAACCCAAGGAAAACCTGGGACAACACACAGCCGGTGGTAGTATACGAACCTGTCACCTCACATTCTAAAGCGTGACCTTGGAGTTTCCACCAGCGAATATTGTATCCTCTCTGCCATGTCGCTGGTGCAAAATAAAAATTATTTGACATAAAGAAGAGGGAAATGCTTTCCCCTTAGACACTGTTTCATATTCACGTGGGTTTTATGAGATGCTACTTCGGAGTTTCTTCTTGGAGATGTCGTGCATTGTTAGATCAGCTGCCTCGATCCGCTGGTCTAGTTGGGAGACATAAACCATGCACGTCCTATACTCATGTTATGTCTCACGGAAAGTGGCGTCCAGTAGTTTGGTTGCGAAATGTTGGAATTTAAAAAAAATGGCGACGAGAACAAAAAACCTGAAGGGGAAACGGTGTGCTCTTGTTTTCTTTATGAACGTTGGTTCGGACTCAGGGATCGTTCCGTGAACGGCGTACTTCTTACGTTCAGAACAGACTGTCATGCGAAC
This sequence comes from Ornithodoros turicata, assembly GCF_037126465.1. NCBI lineage: Eukaryota > Metazoa > Arthropoda > Arachnida > Ixodida > Argasidae > Ornithodoros > Ornithodoros turicata. The sequence continues at coordinate 12,688,699 of NC_088205.1, read as the reverse complement.
ATTGTTTATTAAAAGGAGAAAGTGAGGCAACGTGTACACCTTCTACTAATGTGGCTTATATATTCTATGCGCCTGCATCATGGAGCTCTTTAGCTGAGAATGACGTTGATTGAAGCAAGCTGACAGACGATTGGGACAGTCAGCTGTCATGAGTCTCCTTGTATGTACTGAGCTGTTCAGCCGAAATGAGGTTCATAGCCCCCAAGGAACAACCCCCCAAGCAGCACAATGTACTGAAAGTCGAGTGCAATAGGGGTGGACGGTGTGTGTCTTATCAATTGTCTTTAGTTTCAGGAGTCTGCTCAAGGTCTTCCACCTACCCAAGCAGCACAATGTACTGAAAGTCGAGTGCAATAGGGGTGGACGGTGTGTGTCTTATCAATTGTCTTTAGTTTCACGACTCTGTTCAAGGCCTTCCACCTACCCGTCCACCCCTATTGCACTTGACTTTCAGTACATTTTGCTGCTTGGGTACCCGTCCACCCCTATTGCACTCGACTTTCAGTACATTGTGCTGCTTGAGCCATTACTGCGGTTCCGATGCTCCGTAACACAAAAATTGCATAACACATATTACCTTCGTGTCCCTAAATACATCATAACACTCCATGATTCTTTGATACTTCCAGTAACCTCGAAGCATTCCTGTTTGCCCCAGATGACACATCATTTTTGCCTGTTATCATTCAACAGGGCGTAACCCGCGCAAACCCTCCTTTGTGTAACAGGACACAAGGACCACGAACTTGACGACCGCCATATCCTTCAGATCAACACGCAAGAATCTCGATATCGATTCCCTGGAGGCAATGACGATCCTGGCAGTGGATTTGAAGGGGGCGCAGAAGCGGGTCAACGAAAACAGGTCTCCCTCCTCCCTCCTCACTGGCCAAAAAAGTCACTCACTGGGGCAGGAGGAAAATGAAGCGTCTAGGTGAGTTCTTCAGCACCACGCCCAATCACCGGTAGGGGATGTCCTGCTGTGACGTAACCTCTAAACGAAAGCACACTTTGACTATGCTAAAGGGGAAGGAGTCGCTTCCGCCTTGCGACAGCCTTTTCTTTTTTCTAAGGTTATTGTTTCGCAACTCACTTCACTCTCACGCAGTGCTTGTAAACAGAGTAAAAACAGAGACGAGAAAAAGAAAGTATCTCGACGAGTGAAAGTATGCTCGAAATAAAGTTGTTGTTTTTGTTATGCTAAGCGATAGAAAGAACCGTTCTAGGTTGAAATACGCTCACAATATTCTGTTCAGTTTCATTTTACTTCATTTTCAATCAATCAGTTTTCACTAGGTCAACGTCAGATGTTGCCTGAAAGCAGCAAAACGGCTGCTTGACAAGTGTATATATAGGGACTATAGTGTAAACTAAATTTACTGTACATATTACATTGCCTGGGAACTCCAGGTCCAACACGTGCTGTGCGAATGTGCAAAAACACACAATCAATACAGTTTACAACTTAGTATGTAATAGCGTAAATAACACATAAATGGCAAAAACATGAAAAAGAAATAGGATATGAGGCAAAGCATCAAATATTATGAAATTAGAATACAAAATACAGGGCGATGAAGGACGAACTTTTGAACAACTATAGTGAATTACTTTCGACGTAAGATGCCCCACTAATACTGAACCGATGCAGGCTCGTCAATTGCACGGGGCAACAGCGATATACGTGAAAGCATTATAGCGGTATTCGACAGGGAAGGTCTGCTGGTTAGTCTACTTCGGTAGGGACTCATTTATAATACCTCTATAGTGGGAAATAGCAAAACTGCTTCCGATTAGCGTGCAAGACACGATTGAAAGATATATATATTTTTTTTTACGTTGGCATTCGTAGAACAGTGACGGCGTTCACTCGCACTATGCTGATGGCGCGCGCTATTCTTCGCAGTGTGTTGTAGAGGCGATACTTTATGTTATCCGCTATTTTTCGAAACGTGCTTTTGCGGATGTACGACGCTTGTTACGCATTTGTTACGATTATATTCCAAAAGAAGTAAGGGATGGCGTCTCATGTGGAGAGGAGAAACCTGCTTACAGTATGCAGGGGTGGAAGTACTGCGCCAATTGCGCCATGCTGCGCCGCAACCGATTTGTTGCGCCAATGCACGCCCAAGAGGCGAAACCTGCACCCAAACATCATTTACCGCGGACAGTCGGGGTTCTCGTAAGCTTTGCCGTTCGTTCCGCGAATTTTAGCATTTTGCTGCAAACCTTGAGGTTGCTGGCCAAGTGCCAAGTCATAGGCTATGGCCAAGCCAAGTTTAGAGCAGACTGGTTCAGAGTTCAGTTTAGAGCAGACTGCGCTGACTAGTTCAATTTTTCAAAAGTTCAATTTCAAGAAGTTCGACTGCCGGCGGCGTCATAGCCATTCTACCAAAAACGACGGCAAGTAGGAAGAACCACAAAACCGCAAACTACGCCGTGGTCGTGATCATTAGATCTGCGATTAGTACGTGACGGGAGGAAAATGTATCTGCGTCGTCACTCGTATTATTTGCGACTTCACGAGAGCGTTCCAATGCGCGTTTTCTCAGCTGAAAAGAGGTGCGCCGCTTTGCGTGTTTTTGGAAACGGCGGCGGCTTCGGCGTGTCGGCGCCCTTGACGGCGCGCTTCGGCTTTGGCTACAGTCCACTGTACTTTCGCCGCACTGGTCGTGAGGTTTTGGCGGTTTCCCATGGGCGTCCTGCAGACAGAGTGGGAACCATGAGTAAAAGTAAGTAAAACTCAATAGTACAGATTGTGACAACGTCTTTTTCGGCTAGCAGAGAGGTACATGCCGTGAGTTTTGTACTTTTCAGGACGAAACACAAAGTTCAACAGCGACATTCTAAGACAGACCGATTCAAATGGTGACGTTATTTCCTCGTGGTGTCAGCCAAGTGTGAGAGAAACTGATGGGTACTGCACGCTGTGCAGTGTGGTGATATCCTGCGCACAGCATGGTGCTTCGGCTGTGATGCGTCATGCTTCGTCTAAAAAGCACGTAGAAAATGCGAACAAGCACAGAAGGAGTGACGGTGTTATCCAAACCTCAAGGCAAGGACTTCTTGATTTGAAGGCTTTAGAGGCCAGGACTAATGTGCAAGAAAGCACGTCGAAGGCGGAAACAATCTTCGCGCTTGCGGTTGTCGGAAACTCCATTCCATACACATGGGGAGACGTGGCAACAATGCTCTACCCATCCATGTTTCCTGATTCAACAGTTGCGTCGAATTTCCAGTGCGGAAGGAAAAAGCTTTCCTACATTATTTCCGATGGAATTGGGCCATATTTTAAGACTGAGGTTGTGAACGAACTGACCCGGCCAAATGTGTTCTTCGCAATTATGATTGACGACACTCCAAGGCCAGAAGCTAAAGTGCAGCAACTTGATGTCCTTGCTCGCTACTACTCCAGCAACGCAAAACGCGTCGTAGTTGAACATCTTGAGTCCTACAGCCTTGGCCATGCAACTGCTGATGTGCTGTTGTCATGCATTGAAGATGCGCTCTCTGAGCTCCCCAAGGGACGTCTGTTGTGTGTATACAGCGATGGCCCAAATGTAATGAAAAGCTTGAAGCGTAAGCTCAAGGAAAAACTGTGCCCCAATACCATCGATATTTCTGATTGTGCTTTACACAAAGTGCACAATGCATTTGCTGCTGGACTTGAGTCTTCATTTGATGAAGTAGAGCTTTTTGTGACAGATATTTACCACTTCTTCAAGTACGCAACTAGGAACGCAGACTTGAAGCAGTTGCAACAAGAAGTTGGATTGCCTGAGCACAGCCTTCTTAGGCACGTGAGCAGCCGGTGGCTCACACTACTGCCTGCAGTTGAAAGAATTTTGGACACATTTAAAGCCCTGAAAGTATTTTTCACAAAGCCATCTTCTACAAGGATTTCTAGTGCAGCAAGGAGGACACAGTTAGCAGGCGCCTTCTCCAACAAGGCACTCAAGGCAAAGCTGATGTTTGTGAAGAATGCTGCACAGCTATTTCAGAGGTTTGAGACACTCTTTCAAAGTCGTGAGCCTCTTATCCATGTGCTCTATGAAGAGATGGTGATCATGATAAGGCAAGTACTTGGACGGTTCATGCTGCAGAGTGCTTTTTTACACCTGTCAGGCTTTGAGCTTGTTGAATTGAACGTTGATGACTCTGGCAGCTGGAGATCAAAGCCAGAACTTGGTCTCGACACAGAAAGAGAGATGATCTCTTGGACTGCTGATGAGAAAAAGGCATTTATCCTGAAAGCACGGTCCTTCTACATATCATGTGCTAAGTACTTGCTGACAAGGCTCCCACTAACCAACAAACTACTACACCATCTGAACTGTTTGAAGCCTGGTGCGCAAGGCCAATGTCCTCTGCGATCACTTCGATATGTGGCAAGCTCTTTGCCTCAAGTTGTGGCTGGTAATGAAGTCTCATCCCTCACAGATGAATGGCACCTGCTTGCATCAGAAAACTTGGACTCAGAATCTTTCCCAGATATAACTAGCTACTGGAACCATGTATTCGTACTGAAGCGACATGCTTCTGCAGAGCCGAAGTTCCCACTGCTTGGGAAATTGGTGAAAGCAGCCCTTTGCCTTCCCCACGGGAACTCAGACTGTGAAAGGGGGTTCAGTGAAAGCAAGCACGCCCTCCAGCATCGAAGCTCAATCAGCATTAAAAGCATAAGTGCCCTTCGCCAGACAAAGATGTTTCTGAAGAGGTATGACAATGATGCTACGAAGGTGCCGTTGACCAGAGAGCTCCTGAAATGCGTAAAAAACTCCTACAGAACATACAAGGAACGACTAGAAAGGGAAGAGGCCGACAAAGAAAGTGCAAAAAAGAGAAGGCTAGATGCTGATGTTGCTCCGGACACAGAGGTTACAGAGAAGAAAAGACTTGAAGAAGAAAAAATGAGATTGCAGGCACAGGTACGATCCCTTGAAGCACTACTGGCCAATGCCCAGGGCCTCATCAACCGGGGAATTGAAGAAAAAGACATGGGAAAAGTGCACAGTGGCAATGTTCTTCTGCTGGATGCAAATTCTAAACTTCCCAGTCTCCTTTCCCGTATAGAGAAGGTCAACAATGTCTTGCAGAAAAAGAGGTGATGTGTTTGCTAGAGGAACCATTGTGTGTGTGCTAGCGAGTGTAATATTTTACATATTCATAGTCTTTTTGCCAAACAAGGGACAATGGCTTGTCTTCGTGGTGTGTTACCCCATATTCTTTGTTTGTTTGGGATATGTGCATCAAAAATACCATACCTAAAGGTTCGCCAATTTTTCTTCCTTTGAACTGTACGTCATTGGAGTTCCATTCATGTCAGTAGTGCTGCACAATGGCTGAGAAGCAAAGTTATTGTATTTATCGTACCAGGTCAACTCTAGTCAACCCTGTCTTCATGCAGCACGTGCTCATCGTTTTGAGTTTTACTGTGATATTTTTAGTATTTTTCCAGATAAATATGTATTGAATAAAGTTCTCATTCAATATGTCTATAGGGCATGACCTTTGTGTTGGTACTACACTAAACTGATTCTGTAATTATCTTGGGGCGTTGCACACTGCTACAACAGTGCTACGGAACACCATTTTGGGTGATACAAGCCTGCTCCCAAAACAGTTTTTTCCTGCTCCAATTATAGCTCCGCAGGCTCAGGACCCACTTCCACCCCTGCAGTATGTCTACGCGATGTGTGCGCATTGAATACATTCAGGTGGAGCTTATCTACGTCTCACTCTTTTCGCCGTACGAAGTTTTAACCGGTAAACAACATCGCAGTATACGGGTCGCAGAAAGGAGGTCTCCCGAAAAATAACGGCCGGAAAGCGGGAAACTGCCCCGGTTCGAGGAAGCAATCTCGACTGTCGGAATAAGCCGAATAAAATTATAGAGTCGAAAGAGAAGGTATTGTTATTCGGTGTGAAATGTTACATTGTATGGCAGCTGCTGTGAAAGACGGAAGTCAAGAGCGCGGCCACCTTTCTGCTGCGGGGGCTTTGTTTGAGAGTCAGCCAGACTGAAAATTCTGCCACAATGTCTCGACTGTGTACACTTCGGTCGCAATGATGTTAAACATCTGTGCTTTGTTGCAGCTGAGCTCAGAGCGCCTGAAGGCAGATTTTGGATGATCGCGGATCTTGGACTTAGAACGAAGTTTTCGTTCGTGTTATTCATTCGGCACATGCGTAATGTGCATACGGATGAAAGCGATATTCACGGTTGATGAATACATGAAAAAAAATCCACTGGACGATTACGATAGTCGGTAATGCGTAATGCAGTAAATTTGAGCGCATCTGTTGAGGTTGAGTTATACACCACTGTTCTTATTTTCCACACATAGTACTTTATTCAGGTAGCACTCCTATCCCAGTTCGTGAAGTCGTTGTGAAGTCGTTGTCCACGTTGGTGAAGTACAGTCCAGTTATGTCTGCAGCGCGACTCCGTGCCACGTATACCAACTTTTGCGGATGCTGTCTCTTGGCTTGGCATAGGAGTACACGACCTTTTCATACGTGGGATTTTGCGGCCGTCACGGTTCCAGTCGGAAGTTTGGAACCAAGTTCACCGAACTACAACCAGGTGCGTTCGGATTCCCAAGTGAGCCCTCCTTCTTCGCTTTCCTCCTCGCGCCCTCTTCACTCTCGCCGTACGCTTCCCCACTGCGTCCCTCCTCACGCTCTCCTGTACTCATCCTTGTTCAATCCTTGGCTTCAATCCTCGTTCGCTCTGCCGGTTACAACGCCGACGCCGCTCAACGCAGGAACGGGCGCATAAGAGCTGCGCTGTAAAAAATATCAAATAAATAATAATAATAATAATAATAAGAAGAAAACTTTGGATTGCGTGTCCTCGTCTACGTGACTCCAGCAGGGTGATTAAAAGTAAAAAACCCGTGGTCGCCAGAAAATTATAACAAACTCGACAATGCATCTTGATTATTGCGTCATAGTCACGATGAGGAAAACGTTTAGAGCATGCAAACATATGGCAAAAATATGATACCAACCGAGTGACTTACAGTCACTTTTACCAAAACTGATAACAAGTTACTTATTAGCGCAGTTACTACCCAAGAGGCCAACACCAGTGGAACGGACACTTGTTTTCACGGAGCTCCGACACTATATAGCGTCTGAAAGAGATAAATTCAATAAGGCACGCAGGCAAGGTGTCTGTGTTGAAATATCATCGCACGAGAGTTTCCTGTTCTGCGGTGGAGCAGTAGACTAAACAGTCACACTATGTGGAGTCAGTCAACACCTCGCTGACTTGGCTGCCTGGAAAAAATGCATACACAGGCGTGATCTTCCCGCTGTCGCCGCTACGTTTCAAGAGGTTTAACGCCGTTACTTCAAGTTTGCGTTCAAGATGCCGTTGCCTTGACATCAACACTAAAGGAACGGGCGAGTCATCCGTTGCGTCATTCGTGGTTTATGATCGATATAAAAAAACGCAATTTACGCCTTCCCTTTCCTTCTCAAGACCTATAATGCGGATCGCGCTCTCGTTGGTCCCCGCAAATACTTTGTCCAATCACCATGGGAGATAGTTTGAGGAGACCAATGGGGGGACGTCTCTCCGCAACGTCGGGCTTCTTGAGAAAGAGAGGGAGAAGGAAAGCGTACATTGCGTAAATCACGTTCCTTTTGTGGTTGTGTCAAGGTAACTGGTTTTTTTATTCCCGGAGGAGAAATTTTTCCACTTCAGTACCCCTTTAAAGCACCAATGTTTGGCGAACAGTGCAGTTGGATTATTGGATACAATGGCGTTAGAAAGAGCCATGTCGCCATCGCTAGCAGTTTTCCCCGAGATGATTTGTTGGCAGAGATGGTCGGATATGCGCACAACTTCCGCGCATGTCATTTAACACGTGACATTATGTAGTGGACGTCCAAGTAACGTTACTCATAATCAGCCGAATTAGCGACGATGGTTTCTTTACCCTCACCAAACAAAGTTGCTTCGCGCCTGGTGTTGTTCCTATTAAATCACATTACGAACAACAACTTGGAAGGGAACCGAGATTTGAATCGCTCTTCTTTGTACCACTACGTGGGACTCTATAGCTTTCTTTTTTGGCCGTTTAACTAAACAGGGTGTTGATGGCAGTCGCGCAACAGGGAAACGTTGGCGAAGCCGTTCGTTCCACTCGGAACGAAAATAAACGTCGTGGCCTGGAACCACGAGGAAGTATCTGGCCTTATCTGCTCCCTGATTGGAATCTTTAGATAGCCAGATAACGGACGCTTTCTGTGGAGTCGGTCACAGGTTGCCTATGGATGCAGCTGTCTATTGACTGGTTTTCGTGCGAGGCCCAAAACTATAATATCAACCTGTAGCGAAGTGGTTGGAAGGAAGCTGCGCGAACATCCTTCCCACGTTCCCAACAGATTTTATCGAAGCGAGGGGCCAACTTCTTTTTTTTTTCTTTTTTTTTTTCGAAACGCGAATGAAAGAACAATGCTTGCATGCATAGTGGTGGGAGAAAGCAGGTAGCACGCTAATGTGGGGGAGTTTGCTCTCTTTGAAAACGAAGATGGTAAAAGTCTTCGCGTGAAAGTTCGCATAAACGTTCGATATAAGAGAGTATTCGGTATAGAAGAGCGCGACGTTTTAGCTTCGATAATTAAGCACGCTTATTTGACGGATCATGCAAATTATACAGGCTTAGAAACGTTAATTCATTGCTTCAGTACCAGCTCCCGTCCTAGGCGCAGTGGTTAGGATGATCGCCTTCCACGCCGAGACTAGGAGGTGACGCGGGTTCGAATCCGGGCACAGGCTGTGCTGTCTGTGAGGTTTTACCTGGGCTTTCCGGCTGTCGGAACGGTTCCCCCTGAAGTCGGCCCAGGACGCATACTGACCCCCACTCCTTCATGCTGTCCTCTCTCTATCTGTTCACACGTCTGTACTCGCTACTCACTCACAGCCTATAGCCGCAGTTGCTTCGCGGCACTAACGCGGAACTTAAAAAAATTCTTCAGTGTTTCACGTCGTAGGTAAAGTTGAAGTGTCGGGAAGAAATATCTACACAAACACGGAAGTAAAGACGAGTGAAACATAATGAACAACGAACTGTAACGAACATAATAACGAACTGTATCACAGTGCAGAAGACAGTGATAGAAGACAAAAGTGTTTGTCTTTTTCCCTGTCCGTCCTCGTGCTGCAGTGCTTGCTCATCATGTTTGACTGACTCGTACCAACTTTCCCGGTTCACCACCGTTATGGAAGTAAAGACGATAAATTTCGCAATTGCTATTATTAAATTTCGCACGTTCATGCAGAGGATGCAATGTCGATTCTTACAAAGAATCGCGTTGTTTTCCCCGTGTGTCCGAAACGGTTCGAGGAAGATATCGTCATTGCTTTGCATGACAGAACGCGTGTCCTAGACATGGATAGGTAATCCCCGGAACATTATAATGTCCCATTCGGTGAGCTTTTTATCGTCCGCTCGGTTGAACAGCGACGAGGAGACGTGCATTAAGCGTGGAATTACCCGACATCTAAAAACGGAGCTTTTTTTTTTTTCTTCTCACACAAGTGGATCTATGCAACGTGGGTTCGAGACTTGGGTAGCCAAGGTCGTGCTGAAGACTGGGAGGTGGTGGGTTCGAATCCTACCTCCGGCTGTGATGTCTGAGGTTTTCCCTGGGTTTTCCGAAGACTTTCCAGACGAATGTCGGCACAGTTCCCCCTGAAGTCGACCCGGGACGCATGCTAACCCCCCTGTCTTCGACTCCTTCCTGCTGTCCTCTCTCCACCTGTCCACATCTGTACGCAGCTCATAGCCACAGTTGCCTCGCGGCGCTAACACTAAATAACAAAAACAACTTAGGGAACGTTTTGTACAACCCCTTATAAAGTCTATTACACGCAATTTCACGGAGTGTATACTTTAATGTGCAAGGCTGAGAGTGTATGGTGCATATATTGTTTTCTATTCCAAACCATAGATGTTCTGACTAAACGGATTCCATGATATGTCTGTTATAAACTGTCTGTTATGTCTGCTATGTCTTTGTGCCCTGTTTTCAATAGACAGGTTTCTGCAGTTGTCACCGCACCAAACCAGTACATCCAGAGGGTAACATGATTTGTGACGCTGTAGCCTTCGTTTCCTCTGGCATTCCAAAAACCAAGTTAGATTCGTCGGAAGTCTTACAATTTTATTGAAAGAGTTGAACATTCTTCTTCCAATATTCAGTGAACTCCTAGCCTAAGGTATCGAAACGGAGATAATGTCATTGGAAAGCAGTCCCTCATCTTAGTCGAGTAATCTTCCGAAACGGAGCCGAAAGAAGAAAGGGCGCGAAGATAAGAATAACAAGCCAAATTTCATCCTTCCTGCAGCTACCACATGGCAAGATCACCTGTGGTTAGAAAGGATGAAATCAACGACGCACGGTAAGAGTCGTGCAAGGCACAGCGAACTGCCGGTCACTTGAAGGGCATTTGAGCGTTCAACCGCCATTCACTTGAATGGTTTTGTTATCACAGTGCACGTATAACGGATTAGTGACACGCTATTTATTGACAGCACCTGGTGAGCTGGTCTCTATGCAAATTTGTACGCTCCGGCTACGGAGCACATTTGCATTTGCCGTGTCTAAAAACAGCGTCTTCTCAAGGGTAATTCTTTGTTTCGTATTCACGTTTCTGTAAGAATGAGAACTGACTTCCCCGTGTAGATTCACAGCGGTTGCTTGGCGAGGCTGCTTACTCTTTCCGCGGTGATCCGTCTTCTTCGTTAATTACCAAATGTCGCTGGACGGTTCAATATACGCGGAATATAAATGGTATTAATGAACTATATGTATTTCTACTAACTTTTCCAATAACTTCAATAGAAGAAGGCTTCACCGATTTTGATTTCGCGAAGGAGTATGTGATGTCATCACATGTGCTTACTATAGTTCCCGATGCGGATTGCTGAAGATCACCGCCCTACAGTCGAAGTCTGGGAGGTGGCTCGGTTTTGAATGCAGGGAGTGTCTGTGCTGTCCAAGTGTGTCTTCCCTGGGCTTTCCTCGGACGTTTTAAAAACAAATATCGTCAACTCCCTGTGAAACCGGCCCAGCAGGCACTGTCCCCCATCTCGTGAACACATCATCGTGTGCCACACTTTCTTCCTTCCTAGGCTTCAAAAGCATATTTATTTATTTATTTATTTGCATATACTGCAACCTCACTAGAGGTTATTGGAGGAGTGCATAAAAAAAAAACGATCTACAGGCAGTTCGCGAACAGTGCCGTCCAAAGTGTTCCAGACGGTGACACAACACGGAAAAAAACTATACTTGAAGCAGTCTACACGATATGAAAACTGAGTAAGATTTAGATGATGAGCACTTCTGAGAGAGGACGTTCTGGCATAAGAAAGGTATTTATCAAAAGAAATCTTCAGTTTGTTGTTAATGATTGCGTGAAAAGTCCTGAGAGAGAGGGCGCGTCGCCTGGCTTTAAGTGGACCGAGACCAAGATCGTGAAGCGCTGTACTAGGCGAGAACAAAGGGACGTACCTCGCCAAGATAAATCTGACTGCCTTACTCTGACTGCCTTACTCTGGACCTGCTCGAGCTTTTCTATATCAGAATTGCGGTAAGGGTTCCAGGCTTCGCAAGCATACTCCAGAACTGGACGTACCAGAGTTTTGTACGCAAGCAACTTAGTCTCGACAGTTGAAAATTTCAGAGACCTCCTCAAATAGCTTACCTTTTTCAGAGCTTTAGAGCATACATTCTCTATGTGAGGAGACCAAGAAAGCTTAGAGTTTAAGGTAACCCCTAAATATTTATAAGCATCAACCCTAATTACAGGCAACCCATCAATTTTATAGTCAAAAAGTAGCGCAAACCTTTAACGGGTATACTGTGCAGTGAGTTTTGCTGTAACGTTTGCAGTGCAGTAACTTTTGTTCGGGCAGTACGTGTACATACAAGGTGTCTCAGCTAAATCCCCGGGCTAAATAATTCGGGAACGGGTGCACCAATCGAAGAACTTCCTTTTTTACAAGTATCTGTCCAATACCACCTACAAGCAACGCGCTGTGTAAATGAGTGGGAGGCGCTCATTATTTAAATAAAAATTCAAATGAGTTTCGTGAAAAACTTAGCTTCTAAAGCAGGGCACCGTTGGCATTAAAATGGGCACTACCCCTTTTGGGATCTTCGGTGGACACCTTTTAAAAAACTCCGCGAGCGAAAGTGGGTCATTTGTTGCAGTAATTAGTCGGTTTCGATTTACATATTTTCGTCGCGGCTGGCCGCGGTGAAGCGCAAGAGGACGCTCTTCCACTCCCTTATCCACCAATGAATTACGTGTTCTTCAGCTTACTTCGCAACGGGGAGTGCTGAAGAAAAGTAACAGCGCCAGAGAGGCTTCGCCAGTTCCCCTCCCCGCTTATCTGAGTGATATGCGCCCTTTCTCTGTTATGATCGCACGGACGAAACGCAGTTAATCACATAGTACCTTGATATCACATGCTTTCCACGTTTTCGTCAGCACTCCCCGTTGCGAAGTGAGCTCAAGAACACATAAATAATTGGTGGATAAGGGATTGGAAGAGCGTCATCTCGCGCTTCACCGCCACCAGCCTCGACAAAAATATGTAAACCGAAACTAATTAATTACTCCAAACAATGACCCGCTTCGCTGGCAGATTTTTCTCTAAAAGGTGTCCACTGAAGGTCCCAAAAGGGGTAGTGCCCATTTTAATGCCAACGGTGCCCTGCTTCGGAAGTTATGTTTTTCACGAAACTCATTTGAATTTTTATTTAAATAATGAGCGCCCCCCTCTTGTTCACACAGTGCGTCGCTTGCAGGTGGTATTGAACAGATACTGGTCAAAAAGACATTGGTCTTTTATTGGTGCACCCGTTCCCGAATTATTTAGCCCGGGGATTTAAGTGAGACACCCGGTAGAAACGTACTGCATTTATCATAATCGAAACGTCTGCAAGGAACCCTTCTGTCACTTACGTGTCATCACTGCGTAAACATTTCATGCAGCGTTGAAAAACTTGGAAAGCTTTCGGGCAAAAGTAGTAGTAGTAATTAACTGGAAAAAAAAATCGGGGGAAAGACTTGGAGCAGGGTGGCTGCCCTAAGGGCGCCTGCAGCTCCATCTCATTTAGGTGGTTTTGAGGTTCACGATATGGTGGCTGCTAGTAGCGGCAGTGTATACCGCTTTCTTTTAGGTAGACACACAATGCCTTGAGTGCCTTCATGTCTTGTTCCCTTGTAGGCCATCTTCCCATTACTTTGCAGTAAGAGAATGGTCTTTTGTCCAGTGTTTGAAGTGCATGGGACAGTCTTTCCCTTGCGTCTGCCTGTTCTGGGCACTGTATAAGTACGTGTAACGTGTCCTGGGGCACTTTGCAGATGTCGCACAGTCTTGAGGCGACAATACCGAGTTGGAATTGGGTTGTGGCAGTATATAGCGCGCCGAGTCGAATCCGGTGAATAGCCGTGTGGAGGCTTCGGCCGATGTCATGAGGAATGATTGCCGTGACATCGGGGTCTATGTTTCGGGCAAAAGGAAAAAATTCTGGACCAGCTCCCGTGGCATAGTGGTTAAGATGATCTCTTTCGACGCGGAGACTGTGGGAGGTGACACGGTGTCGAATCCTGTCACCGGCTGTGTTGTCTGAGGTTTTCCCTGGGTTTTCCGGCTGGGTTTTCCGATTTTCCAGACGAATGTCGGCACAGTTCCGCCAGAAGTCGGCCCAGGACGCATACTAAACCCCCTGTCCCCCACTCCTTCCTGCTGTCCTCTCTCCACCTGTCCACGTCTGTACGCCGCTCATAGCCACAGTTGCTTCGCGGCTCTAACATGGAATTTTAAAAAAAATGAAAAATTCTGGCGAGAGTTCTCGAAGACCGGGTTATTTTATGAAGCATTCGCGTCGCGTCTCGAGAAACGTTCTGCCAGAAACCAACGACTTGGTATGCACACGGGTCGCACATAAACGAGAGTGGAAACATTTTCCTCAAACTGTGAAATTTGTGCGCGTGTGTGCGTGCGTGGTCGTCCTGATGAAAGCACTGGACGTCACAGCGTATCAAGGACACCCACTGACACGGTGACATGGTGACGCAGTATTAGTACATCGTGTGTGGATGTGAGGCGACGTGTTTTGTATACGGGGTATAAACATTGCTGATGACGTCCAAAAGACCCTAGCCTCCTTGGGAACCTGGTCTTTCGTTGCTTGCATAATGTTCGGTTTGCCTTATTGCTACGAAATTATTTTTTCCTCGAAGCTCGTGTTGTTCAAATGCAGCCCGGAAACAAAGCAGAGTTCCTTCTGTTGTGCGGTCATTCGTGCGAGTATTAATGTGTTGCTTATCAAGCTTGCTCGCAATATGAGGATGGCGGCAGTTTCCTTTCTTTCGAGGTGTGGGTGGGAGAAATCGGGTACGCAGCTCCAGACGGTACCCTTTATGTCTCATGCAAAATGATTTTCATATAAATTGCTCTGAAGCTATAGTCTTCGACAAGAAAATAAAGAAGGAAAACAACAGTTGGTGCCTTTTAAAATTGATTTTCCGCAGTGGCTATCTGTCGCTACTCCGAACGGAGTCCGTGGATGGACAGCCTTTGTGCGTTACGTCACGAGTATGGCGCAGCGTTTTCTCCCGCCTCCAAAGAACATATACTCCGCTTTGCATAGAGAAAATAAGTAAAGGAGAGGGCATATGAGAGAAGAGGGAAGCGTAGGGAAAGTGACTTATGACTAAGGATGACTTTTAGTTTCTCCGGAGTCCCGTGAGGGTCACGCTACCTGAGAGGGCCAATGGGAAGGCTTTGGATACACCCCTTTGGGGACCTTTCGGGACGCGCCATGGACACATCTGCATGCAGGAATTCTGAAAGTATCATTCAAACGGCTACGTAGACAATCGTAAAACCGAAGCCGAAGAGTTAGCGGTGACGTCACGTGGCTATTCAACTTCACTTTTTGGGTGGGACAGGGCGCTTGCTCTCTCCTTCCTTCTTCACTATTCTGCTGACGTCACCAGTATCGCGGAACGGGATCAGCTTCCGGTTCCCCTGTCCTGATGCAGGCCGTTGTTACAGTGTGGACTGTGCATTAAAGGGGATTGGGACACTTTCATAGATGTGGTTATTACGTCATGGACGCATTGTACTGCACGACAGAATACCGAAGAAAAAGAATTATTCTTCTACGTCTCGTATTTAGCGGGATAGAAGCACTGGAACACACTCCCGATCAAAGCGGAGACGTCACAGAGCTCAGAGTTGCGTCCATTCCCATTGGCAGCTGTAAGCACGTGATTTCTCGTGCGCTGCTTCACTGGCGGCGACGAGGGCTGTGATGTCAGAGCCTCATCAGTTTCGGTATTCGCGATGCCCATTTTCTCAGCTTCTATTACCCTCTTCGCTGTGAAACTTTCAATGCAGGTTCACACAGGTGCAAAGAACCGCCTTTTAAGCACTGATGGCTACTAACTACTTCTACAGTAGTTTAACTATAACTACTAACTACTTCGCGATGGAGTAGTTTGAGTAGTAGTTCAACTACTTTTCAGGAGAGCACTGCAATGTAGTTGAACTACATCTATAAGTACTTAACGATGTCCGTCAATGGTAAACTTTGGCTCAAGCCATTGCTACGATCGTCAAGTACAAAGCTTGGGCGGGATTCTTTCTGTGCCTACGCGATAAACTAAGCTGCAGAATTATTTCGCAGCAAATGAGGCTTCACTACACAAGCATTAAAAGTGAAGATTTAGTACACATGCACGACACAATTGGTCTGCACCTCCGTTCTCATCATACAAGTAGCTCAGGGTAAAAGTCGGAAGCACAATCGTGCCGTAAAATTTGCGGCAAAATCGGAAGTCGTTGGCACCTTCAGTAACCTAACTAACTGTAGTGAACTACTTAAAATAGGAGTTTAACTAGTAGCTGCCACTACATTTCTGCAAGTAGTTGATAACTACTTTTTAACTACAATCAGGTAGTTTAACAAATAGTTTAACTACTGGCCATCACTGCTCTTAAGTTTATCTGGGATAACGTGTGGGATGACCTGTCACAACCCCTCGAATGATTTGGGACCCTTTCATACTTTTTACAATTCATGGCAATGATGTATCGATGTGTAATGCGATCTGTTGGAGGGTGAAATGAGACAAAAACCGATCCTGAAACTATATATGCCGAAACGGCGCACCAGCCAACGTGGACCAGACACGCTATTGTATAAAATTATCGCTGTTAACTGATTTCCTGAAGCCAACGCGTCTAAGTTTGTGTCGTGTGACCCATAGTACGTGATGTGTATTGTACTTCCTCTAGCTGAGATCCCGCTTCGAAGTGTTACGATAGAGCGCCGTCTCATAACATAATGTGGGTCATTGCTCCCTGCAGCGGAACTCTGTTTGGAAACGTCTGCGAAGAAAATATTGCCATGCAAAGCTCGCCTGAACAAAGTTAAAAAGTGCCTGTTTTTAGTATTATTCGATCTATGGGCTGTGTCTATGGTGTCTAGCTGTCTTTGTGCGGTCCAATCTATTATTTGCCTCATTCCATCCCCTTATATATCCCACTCCGTCCTGCTGTCCTACCTCCATCTGCCCACGACTATAGGCTGCTTATAGCCACAGTCGCTTCGCGGCACCAATGCTGAGTAAAAAAAAATATCGAGATCGGAAGCATATTCTTGAACATGAGGAGGGAGGACAAGACACTCGTATACGAGAAAACACGCAGTCGGACTGCACAACCTTTGAGTCTTGTCCCGTCCGGTTGTGTTTGTCGTGTACGAGTGTCCGGCCCACACTCAAGAATATGCTTCCCATCTCGAATGTCACCAGCTTGCTTGCACTCTTATCTTTTGTTGAAGAAAGCCCTCATTCCATCGTTGTACCCCCAAGTTTATAAGGTTCATTGTATTCATTTATTTGCCTTCAATGCATACAGCGTTATAGAGCAGAGCGAATTATCGGTAATACAAAAACAGTTAAAAGATGATGGTAGTTGAAATAACTAACTCGAGCCGGTTACAAAGAATATTCACGCTGTGATACCAATCGTGAATGACCCCTTTGAATAAATCAGTGGATGAAATTGATGTCAAACAACCGGAAACGTGGTTCCATTCATGAGAGGATCCTGGAAGAAAGGGATCAGTGAAGCACTTAGCAGAGCCAATTAGAACCTGTGCTTGTTGGCAGGGAACAAGAGCGATGAGAGATGTGTGTCGGAAGAATCAGGTTTACTGGTAATGAGTCCTTAAACGTTAAAATATTTTCGTGAACCATTCAGCGCAACCGAGCGGAATCCTTGCGTGAAAATATGCCTCCGTCTCATCAACGTCCGCAAAAAAGTTGTTCACTCGGTTCGCGTGATTCGACCGATCGTACGGTCGATTCCATTGCTTAGAAGGGTTGGAGGGCCATTGTCATACTTGGCCGTAGTGGACCATTGTCACACTTTCGAGCCATGCATGCAGCCGAAGAAATGTAGAAGAACGCCCGAGACGTTTCGCGGAGGCCGGAGGGCAAGCCGTTGACCACTTGCTGGTGTACGTCTTTTTCCGAGGGTAATTGAGAGCCCTACATACAGCGGGTCCTTGTCTTTCGACCAAAGCATCCGGACGATGCCGAATTCTTGCCGTTCATTGTGTCCTTTTCGCCCACCAGCAGAGCGGAGAGACGAAGCCGCCGGCTAACTTTGACCGCGGAACGACTGACCCACATCCCTCGGTAGGAACGATTAATAGCTCGCTTTAACTGCCGCCCCCCTCTCCCTACGGTATTTCTCCCTCTCCCCTTTTCTTGTGCGTTTGGTGATGTAACACATAAGGGCCGGTTGTTGGCCACACGAGGAAGTCTGCCTTTCTTGTTTCCTTCCTCGGTAACTTATTATTCTTTGTATTTCTTTAGTACGTTTAAGGGCAGTCGGCATTTCCGGTCGCTTATGTAATAGCCGCCCGTCTTCCTGCTACTGCTCAACATGACATGCAGTCACTTTCTTCGCTGAGATGTAGCTTGGCTCGTTTTTCTACTCGTACACTCTAAGGGGGGGGGGGGGAATAAATAAAGAAATAGTCCCGTACGCGCGTTTGAGATTTACAATCCATGCAATGCAAATAGCCCATAGACTTCGCGGAGGTACGGGGCCATTACATCCAACGAGTTGTTACATCCATCGCGTCGTTACATCCATCGGTGGACGTAATGGCACGATGGATGTACAGCTCGTTGGATGTAATAGCACGGTATGTATGTAACGACGCGTTGGACGTAGCAGCGGACGGTTAGTTGAATGCAACAGACTGTATGTGCTCTGCGGGAATTTGATGCTACAACGCAACGTAATTAAGCAACCTTCTATCTACGCAGTAAGAATTAATGATTCTCTCTCGAGAAAATATGTGTGTCGAAGATTTTATAGTTCGACATCATGCTAATGCAAAGTCAAAGTATTTTCATTCGTGACATTTTTTTTTATGCGTAGGATTTTGATAACAAACGTGAAATGCAGTCCGCACTCTGTGACATTCATTTATACCCATACATTATACCTAAACATTCATTCTATTCATTATACCTAAAACTACCCCTTTTACCCCTACAGTAAGATCTTGTCATTTCCGCACGGATTCGAACCTGGATCCCAGAGATGCCGCATCCAAATTATGGGCGCCAGCCACAACATTCTCCCTTGCTTATAGTTTTCAACGTATGTTTTCTTTTTCTTTTTATGTCCGACACCGACAGCGTCTCAGCGCGGTCTCTGACATTATGAACCGGTGAGTGTTTCTCGGTTCCTTACGTCTCCCCCTTTCCTTTCTCCCTTTTTCCCTTTATGCTTTCTTCTGCTTGACCCACTCTGCCTCTTTCCTGTTTGTTTGTTTGTTTTTGCTCTATTGTTCTACCCACAAAACGCGTTTTGGAGTAGCCAGTCCTGACTGGGTATCGGGACCAGAGCGTCGAACCGAAATGTTTTTCGGTTTCTTTCGGGTTCAGGCTGGGCCATAAAGGTTCAGTTCCGGTTCAGCTCCGATGTTCACATATATCGTTTCGATTAACCGGTTCACAGGCTGTAGACCGGTTCGGAAACGGTTTGGGGTTCTAGTATGCTGCAAAATTAGAGGCAGCCACTAAAAATGATACAAGACCTCTTAGTTACGTTTTTTATGCATTTATTTCCGTTTTTCGACCAACATGACCCCCCCTTTCATCCCTTCCCCGAGCAACATGCCGCCAATCCCCACGTCACCACACACCAACCCGAAACCGAACCGGTATCCCGAACCGGCAACTGAAGTTTTTAGATCGGTTCGGTTCCGGTTGAGCTGTAAGATGGCGCTAGTAGTTACGGTTCAGTTCCTGTTCAGTTTCAGCTAAAAATTAGGGTCAATTTCGGTTTTGGTTCGACGCTCTCGTCGGGACTAACCTCTCCATATTTTTCCTTCTTATCCAATCTAATCCGACACCGGGGTGATAAATGTCCTCTCAGTTTCGCCGTTAACTACCGGTACTGTGTCACCGTAATGACTCGCAATTTCGTACGCAAATGTTATGCTAGTCGGGGCACGGAATGAAAGGCGGTCACTGAGGCGGTTTGTGTGTGTGTGTGTGTGTGTGTACTTTTTAAGTTCAGGGCTGGGGCGGCAGGATCGTTCGTTGACCTGCAGAGGAATCCTCCACGAGGAATGGGGACATCGTCGGCGGAAATTCTGCTAACTTTCTCGCATCCCAATCGGTACTGAAAGATGGAGCACGCCTGTTTGTGGAGGTACCACGTATTCAATAATCGATACTGAAATCAATGTAATTAATAAAACCGATATAGAAGATTTCCAAACACATGTACCAGAATTTAGAAGAAACAATAATAATATAAGATGGAGAGCTCTTCGCGAATGACAGATACTGAATGTTATTCGATAGCGGCCGTGTATCATAGTCGCAACTATTTTTCGTAGTGAATAACTAATTAATCGGGTGAGACTGATTAGCTAACTTTTAAAATATCGGTCTAAACGCCGAGGTGTCATTCGGAAGGCTGTACAGTCCCTTGAGTGAGAAACGTCTCAAACCAATATATTTTCAAAGTCAGCCTTCAAATTAGTTCAGTCTTTATGTGAATAATTCATTATGACAATTAAAAATAGTGGCGCCTAGTATATACGGTTGCTAACAACATTCAGTGTGTCTCATTTGCGTAAGCCTTATATGTGTGTGTCCACAGAGCACGTGACTTTTGGCGACGCGTATGAACCACATTCTTGGCAAAGGAAACGTTCGGCGTGTTGGTGAAACGTATTCAAGAGATTCGAGCGCGTGGAAAACATTGACAGAGGATGACAAAGATTGTTTGCGGTTGTCTTCTTTTGTATGGATGTTGTGTCTTCGCACTCGAGTCGGAGTGACGAATGTTGCTGCACGCAAGCAATTACGTCACATAATTAATCACTTAAAAAATTGACAGTTATTTAAATGTGACTGTTCAACGAAGATGTTTGCTACAGTTGAATCTAATTATTTGTCACTTTTAGTGACCTTTAGAGTATAGCCCCTGGCGATGAAACTCCTTTTATTTTTTTTTTATTTTTTTGCTTATTTGCCAAGTAATCGTAGCCAGACTAACTGCAGCATGAGGAAACTCATAAGCATCACTCAGTCGATTGAATACGTAGTAAAACAAACAGTCTTTGCAAGGAAAAACGTAATTTTGTTTACATCATCCCGAAGGACACAGCCCCTACGCAGAACAATGTCGTATTGCACTTCTAATGCGTTTTCAACCAGTCGTTTCCATGCGCGTCGGTCCATAAATAAAAGCATCTCTGGCTGGTCTGTGGTCGTCGCTAACTTTTTCTCCCCGTGTCTTAACCGTCGTGGGTCACGCGTTAGACGTGTAAACACGGTTTACCACGCATAAACCCATCAAAACCTGACATTTCCTCGATTCCTCGCGCGTTCAGCCGTCTTCGTTTTCTTTTATAATTCCTCCATCTTCTTCGACGCCATAAAACTTGTAAAACGAGCATCCGGAACCTGCGAGGAAGTTACGAGTTCCATATCTTTTTTTTTTTTTTTTTTTTTTTTTACGAGGGATGAGGTGGTTACGAAAGAAAGTAACTACTTTAATGGCGTCGCACTTTATTTAGTTCTCAAGTCCTCGGGCTTGGTCAAGCTTTATTTACGTATTTATTTGTACGTACCCACAAGACAGCTTAGGCCTAAAAGGTTACACACAATCGAACCAAATGAAGAACCACAAACAACAGCTAAACGTCGTGAGGGCACTCAACAGGTTACACAATACAATCACAATCAGCAGGCGGTCGTGTACGTATCGCGCTAGCAGGCTGAAACAATCAATCCATCAATCACTTTATTTTCCATCATGTAGGGAGTAGGGTTGCCACCTTTCGGAGTGCAAAATACCGGCTGCGGGAGAGGAGGTGGAATAGAGGGAAAGAAGGAAATGTTCGCGGGAAAGAGAAAGGGGGTGAGGGATGGAGAGTATACAGAGAGAGAGAGAAAGAAAGAACGAGCGTACTCGCTCAAGACAACAATGATAATACTAATGGATAACTAAGAAAACGACTGGTGACTACGGAGTTGGGTCTGTGCTCCAGATTTATTCAAGCTGTAGTGGAATGTTGAAAGGAAAACCCCGTAAAAACCCCTATGAAAGGTGTTGAGCCACAAATACCGGCAAAAGGCTGCCGGTATCACCTTCCTACCGGCAACCGGCAGGGCGTGCAAATAACCGGCCCTGCCGGTATAATACCGACCTGGTGGCAACCCTAGTAGGGAGTAGGAAAACCGACAGGCTACGTCAGTACCGTGCTCTTTAGCTCTTTACGGCAGTCTGTTACCGAGTACGATATTCCGTTATATTTGGCTGATACTGCGAGTTCGCTTTCCGCTGACCCGACACAACGTAGAAAAGCAGTGGCGTGGCGTGGGCGTTGCTGGGCGCACTTCCGCCGCCTTCTTTCGTTCCAACACAATGCTGTACTGCAGTGTGTGTGTGTTTTCTTCCTGGATGATAACCAACCGCATGCTGTGTACCCAAGCAGCACAATGTACTTAAAGTCGAGTGCAATGGGGGTGGACGGGTAGGTGAAAGGCCTTGAACATACCTGTGAAAGGAAAGGAACATATTGGTAAGACACATACCGTCCACCCCCATTGCACTCGACTTTGAGTACATTGTGCTGCTTGGGTAGGCACAGGGCGTTGAAGAAGGAGGAGGAGGAGAGAGAAGGGCGAAGAAAAGACATTCTGTGCGGCACCTTCGCCACATGACACATGAGTGCTGCGGAAAAGTGGTCTGCATGGCGTGAGCACCTCACGCGTGACCCCCTGGTGGCAATCGTACATGCGTCTCGTGTTTATAGACGACCCTCTGTTTCCAAACATGTGACGTAACGAGAAGACCGGTTCGAGGTTATATTTTGCTGTGGTGGGCAGGGAGCGGGAAAAAACGCGTCGGCTGATGGGCCGAAAAGGCTGATAAGGTTGATAGGTACCTACCAGCATGCTTTGTGCGGCGGTGAAACCTAATCGACGACGTAGGGCTGCAGGTCTTCTATGGCCTGTGCAAGTTCGTCATTGGAGTCATTAACGTGCTTAAGTAATACAGTATACCCTCGTTACAAGGAAGTGCCACAAAAACAGTAAAAGTGAGCTACGAAAGTGTGCGAAGACTCTGCAGTCTAGCATCCCAAAAACTAAAGGAACATTCGAGCAAAGCATTGTTTTTTCTTCTTCTTCTTTCTTTAGAAGATAAAAAGAGACATAAGCTGGGTTTCCTGAGGGTTTTGTCGGGCGCCACACGACTTGAATGGCGCGTGAAGCCACCATTTGCTGCACTTGAGCTTTGGCTTGTTAAGTTGAAAAGTCAGCTCCTCAGCTTTTGCAGTGCGTTTCACGGATGGGAAGTCATTAGCCTTCCCATCTTTCCCGGCTTCTTCAAACCACTCGAGAAGTGCGTCTTTGACTTCATGATAACTCGAGGTCGCTGTCCGTTCGGGCAGCCGCGGGCTCGCCCTTCGTACTATGCGGAGTCTGCTGGGAATGCACTTTGAGTGGTTCGAAACCAAAATGTTTCGACCGGACCGGGACTATGAGGAACTTGGAATGAAACGGCAATTCGAAAAAAAAAAAAAAAAAAAAATAACGGTTTCGTTCTAACGTAGGTTCACTATAGATTGATTTTCCCTCGTGACCAGCAAAATGTGATGGCGACTTCCGGTAAGCCTACCTGAAATAAATGAGTTCAAATTTAACTTTCACACACTCTTGGTCACGGCGAGCAGGCGTGGCGCACACCAGTTGGGCATGCACTACTTTACGATGGCGAGACAAACAAACAGACAAAGGAAGTATATGAAGGTGGCGCGTACCTGGCGACGAAAAGCACCCAAATTCCCGTCGCGGTGGCAGACCATAACCGATTCCTACAAACGACATTTTAAGCGCAATACAAATGTGTCACAAGGACGTTCAGGAACGTCTTTTTCCCGCACAAATGTTCCTGCCTGAAAGCGCACGTCAAGGCTTACTACTGATACAACCAGCCGACCGTTCATTTTACCCTCGTCCGGCTTCGAACCTGAAATGAGCCCGCGAACATTTCACCAAAAACGCCCAGTCAAGGCCGGTAACTGAGATTTCGAGTACGGGTTTTTTTTTTTTTTTTTTTTTGTACGGGCGGTGTAGCCCTGTGAGTACAGTACTCAGGGATTTCCCCAAAGCCCCTCCCCCCCCCCCCCACCGTAACACCCCCGAAAATTTTATGGTACAATTGTATGTATCATTTTCGCGCTCTTTTGCATGATTACATGTGGCAGCAGCCAGCTCATAACGGTGTCACCCCCACCCCCTTACGGAGTTGCTTGCAACCCTCTTCTAAGCAGATCCCAGAGTCCATACCTCTCGTGCCTGTTCTTGCATCTTCGAAAGGGTCCGTGTATCTCCGCGTTACGACACGTTAATTTCCTGTTGTCATGCTTGTTCATGCACTGGCCTACTATGAAAATTTATGTCCGATCCATTCACGTGTGAAGAGACTCTGCCATCCCTTCACGCTGTTGTGAACCGAATGGAAGGCTTGCGTGGGGTGTGTACGGCAAAAGTGGATTCGCTTATTTCGCCTTTTTCTTTTTCTTTTTTTTTTTTTTCTTCTCCTCTTGGACAGCAATTGGCCGTGAAGGTCATTGGACGGGAAGACACACTTAGGCGCTGTGAAGAAAAGACAGCGAGTAACGTCAGAGGAGTGACGTAACGGCGCAGTTTACTTCTTCTTTCCCCATGTCTACTCGCTTAATTCATGTAATTGGGTGATTCCATCTCAACTCCAGCAAGGTCGTCCGGTCACCATCAGTAATTTTTATTGAAAAAATATATGTTGTAGCCTGGCTCAGATTGAGAAGGGAACAGCAAGTATTTTTTCTCTAGTTTCCGTGGTTCCCGAGAAAAAAAATCCCGAAGAATATGGCAGGTCCGGCACACTTTCAGGCATAGCGATTTTGGCGTTCAATATCTTTCGAACGAACGCGTTTACGCCTTTGAATTATTTTCCATGCACTGTCAGCTATGTTGGCTTCTAGTTCGTTGAATCACTTCCGGTGGCGTTTTGCTATTTTGCAGCTAAAAATACGCAAAGTTTGCAACGACGACAGAACATCGCTCATATTCTTGCGCTTATTGCGGCACTTGGGTATATGCCAGTGAAACGAGAAAGGTATCGCTATGCAGCGGAGAGTGAGCTCTATAATTTGGTATCAAATTTAGGAATCTAGGCCAGGTTGCTGTCACGCACGGAGACGTCTACAACACGCGACATTTGAAAAAATGCGGTTTTTGAGCGCCCATATCTAAAAAACCCCACCTCGAATATTATTCAAGCTTTGTAGGCGCATGCTTCCATATATTATATTCGAGTGCACAGAAAATCGAAGGTTTTTTCCTTGCACAATAAAAGTTGAAGCGCGCCAAAGTTACAGTGTCGGACTGTGGTGCGTGTAATGACCATGGAAGTGCTGCGAGAAGTTCACTGGTCGATATTCGCGTTTCTCTTGAGACAACGGAACGTGGTACTTGTAGTCTACCCAAGGAGACGTCCTTCAGTTAGCATGGAAGAATAGACAACGATTTCTGTGTCCCTCCATTAGTACTTTCCCGTGTCAGGAGCCGCCGCCGCTGCTAATGAACAGCGAGGAGAGTAACATGATTAGCGCCACCCGCACTGCAGCCGTATCCGGCTTCAGGTACAAAACCCAAGTTAGTTTGGAGTCATTGCGAGAGTGAGTGGTTCCTATAGCTGTTGCCAGTAGTGATTTCGTTTGTAACAGTTGTGTTTTGACACTGTCTCGACTCGCCGTTGCTTCGCTGTCTGTATCGCCATGAACAAGAGATTAAGTAAAGAACGTGTCTACTGAGCGAATTCCATGATAGGCAAGCATCGCTCAGGCTTGCCTATCATGGAATTTATCCACCAGCTATCCTGCATTTACGCCATTCTGTCTACTGAGCGAACTACATGAACAGGCACAGACAGAAGATCAAAGGAACCTCGCCCGCGTATCTTCGCTGGACGGTGCGTTGATGAGAACCGTTCTGACGCCAGAACAGTATTGTAAAGTGCGTGAGTCGGATTATCTTTCTCACAACTGATAATGTAATCAATAAATGTAACTCATCTTTACTGGTATGGTCTAGAGAGCTGGATGTAAACATGGGGGGGGGGGGATATGTTTATTAAGAAAAAGAAGAAAGGAAAGGTTAACCAGGCAAAGAGCCGGCTTGCTATTCCGAAAAAAAAGAAAAAAAGGGGAAGGGGAAAACGAAAAAGAAAAGGAAGGAGAAAGAAACATGTAAACATTGAATTTTCATGCACCTACCGGGCAAGCAGTGACACATACACTCAGTCTACATTTCTCTATAGTGTCGTGCCGCTTTCATCGCCCTGGGGAAAATATTCGACTCATTGGGTTCTCAAATAGCAGCATGGGCGGCTGTCACACGAAAAACATGAATACCGATCCGTTAACCTCTCGCAGCGCTTCCATGGTCACCACACGCACCACAGTCGGACACTGAAACTTTGGCACGCTCTCACTTTTATTATGCAAGGCACCTTTGACACCACTTGCACCACTGGATACTTTCTAGTGTGGATAACACGGGGGCCGATGTCCGGAGTTGATGGTTCTTTTCCGTAATTCTTGTGTATATATTAACCGGAAGACCACTTGTGCCTCGACGGTACAATACTGTTCGGTTCCCAAATGCTCCACCTACTGCACTAAGCGCGGAATAAACGTGTAAAAGCAGACGACGCGTCCACACTACGGTAGTTCATCAATTCTCCGCTGCGGGCCGACGCCGTTCGATCTCGGAGCGCAATCGAATTTACAAGAAAACAGTCGGAGCAAGCAGCCGCGGACGGCCGACACGATGCTCTCGTGACGCGGTGAAGTCTCCGTGCCTTGTTTCTGTCGTCTTGCCTTGTTCTTTTTCTTCGCAGCTCACGCACGCGCCCCCTATTACATGCTTGAGCTGTGCCGCTGCACGTCACTGGTCACGTGAGGGGAGTAGCATACGTCACGACGTCCTCTCGCTATGCGATGCGCTCTTTTCACGAGGAGAAGGAGGAAGGAAGGGCGCTCGCTCTATTCGCGTTTTTCATGACCTGTAGGTGGCGCATCTAAACTCCAACATGGCGGACGAATCCAGGTTGTCGCTTAGTTTCGATTTTGCGATTTCTGAACTGCAATGTTAATTCTCGATGTGTTGAAGGCGAATATGATTGCTCATATACCTGCTGATATAATTCTGGCAGGCCTAACCGGGTTGTCCAAAGAGAAGGCTATAGTTGTCGCGTATTATTTGCGAAGTTCCGTCGTGTTTGATCAACCACATTTCGTGAAGGTGAATTTCACGTTTACCGGTTGCGTGGCCGAAATAGCAAGCAGCGAGTGTCCCGCGCTGCAGGAATGTGAGAGACATGCAAGCACACGACATCTGTGCTGCAGTTCTCTTACAAGTAACATCTTCTAAGTGTGTAGCGCGTGTACGAATGTAGTATACAAGTTACACGGTAATATTGCGACATCCGTGTGTCACTGGTGCGCATGTTTTTGGGAAACCTTAACGAAACGTTGCATTCTTTCTGCATTCTTTCCCAAGTGATTTGACGAGCTGATTCAACTGCAGAGTTACAAAACTGACTTGGTATATGCTTTCACGCTATCTCTTGCGCTTTCTTACACATAATGGCTATTCAAGTTTGAAACAAACTTGTTCTGTTTTGTCTAGACAAGTTTTTGCTTCCCTTCCTGACGTGAGTTGCACAGAAGTGTGCTTCAAAAAAAAAGAAAGAAAGAACGTTCGTCAGATATGTATAGGCAGTACCGCTCCAAGGGCTGTACCAGACACACACAAACATTGCTGTTGTAACAGGTTTGCTGATTTTGAGTCGCTCCGAAGATGCGTTGAAGTAGGCGGTATTCTATGTGCGGAAAGAAGAAAACGCGGAAAGGCAAACTGGCTATCCCCTCGGCGCTCAGAGTCGCATTGTGACACAGAACAAAACTGTAGTTTAGTTTAGTTCGCTGGTCGTTGTCTGCAATGTTTACTTCATCCATGATTTCAACGGCAAAATACGGGTGCAGCTCAGCGATTCATGCGAAAAACAGCGACTTCTCCGCAAGTGTACGCGGGGTCGGCCGGGTGTACCTGGTTTGGCTAGTCCCGAGTTTCACCGCTGTGCGGCGTCGATTTGGCGAAAAACGCGACCTACGCGCATTGTTCTTTCGCGGGAACTCATTTTATTCGTTGGACAACACACTGCACCGAAAAACGAAACAAAATTTGGGGTCACTTCATTCGCAAATGTTTCTTCATAAAAATCAGCCTCGCCAATGTACTCAACCTGGGGTGTGAGCGAATATTCGTTATATATTCTGGTAGTAGCAGCAGTAGTAGTAATAATAATAATAATAATAATAATAGTAATAATCCTGGAATATATACCAGTAGTACGTCAAGTAATCTGGAATTATTCTGAACGAATAGTCTGTTATGTAATGTTTGTAAACCTTGCTTGTCCAAGCGAAGGCCGCACTATTCGTGCGTTCGCGGCTACGTCACGTATTTATGTTTACGTGGGGGAGAAGGAAACAAGAACGAGAAACTGAAACCGGCTGTGGGTGGAGCCAGACTGATTTTATTTATTTTTCCTCAACTGTATGCGGTATATATGCAGCTCAATTATGTAAAACGCAATTTGTTTTATTAAAATGAAGCGCTAGACCGGTCGGTCGCTTTGAAACTTGTTGTGCAGATACGCCGTTACATTGACATTATTCGTATTTCGACGGACTTACCACTGCAAGACAAGCTTCGCAGAAGTCCAGCGTAACTTTCTTCTATGCGTTCACTCTATAAAAAAAAAAGGTATAATTTCCGACCCAAGCTGGTAGAACTCGACAGTACTTCTACCATTTCGGGCCAATCCACGCGCGCCTTCTCCTCCGCGGGTATAAGCGACGACGTCCCTTTCCCTTGCTCCTCTCTCTCACGTTTGCTCTAAGAAAAAACGGGTAGAATTTCCTACCCAAGCTGGTAGAACGACAGTCTCTACTCTGTAGCTTGTCTCTACCCTATACAGTTATGCCGAAGTTTGAGTAGAAATGTGGTTGCAATACAGCTCTACCGAGATGGGTAAAAACTTCTACTTTTTATTTTTTTTCCTTAGAGTGTTCTTATCGCCTTTACGGAAAACATGTAAGCAAGGCGTGCTGCTTCTGCACGCAACAATAGCTCTCACGAATGCATATATATATAAACTAGGCTCATGCGCTTAAATCCGTGGGCCTATTCAAAACGTACCATATTTTCTGTGCCATTAGTATACATGGTCGTGTCCTGGAATTATACAGTAGGAATGTGCCGGATATCCGGATTGTGATTGGCAGTGATTGCAGGGTGGGATGACCCGCGTAACACACGCAAGGTAAGGCATGTTTTGTAACAAATGATTGGACAACGTACAGGCGGAAAATCTTAGTGATGAACTGAAGGAAGAGTAGCGAAAGCTCGATCTCTAGAATCAACAAAGCCTACGGAAGGGGGCGCAATGGAAGTGTGACACCAAACGCAGTGTCACCCCACACCCCAGTTTCTTTTCCCCGCGGAGTGCTAGCTTGCATTTGCACTTGAAAAAACAATCAAAGGTAACAGTAAAACGAAGTACAAATGAAATTAGTCGAAGCACGTAACTCCGTGGCACGCGAAAGCCACAAAGGTTTTGCGAAAGGTCATTAGTGATCTGACTCGCATTTATCATTAGTTTTACTCGCATTAATTAAGCATTTATCACACAGTATTGGTGAAACACAGAAGGCCTGGTTGCCGCCTGTGACCTTGCTCTTGGTAGCGCAAAGTTCGTATCGCGGTACGTACCGCATACCGAGCCGTTTCCAGCACGCAATATTGGGTGTGCGTATAACTTACAGTCCTCAACCTGTCGTGATTGGGGTCTGTCGTATTGACCTGTGGTCGCACCAGCTAGAGTAAGAGGTCATATTGTGCTGACAAATGGTGGTAATAATAATAGGGAGTAGATTGGCATGTGAGGTGAGCCCGCCCACAATTGTGTGACTACCACTGCCACACGGCAGGATTGTGGATAGTTTCCACAGTCTGGGGCACTTTAACGTGCGCCGAAAATCTCCGACACACGGTGTTGGAAGCAATGCTACCGTCCCCGAACCCGCGATCTTGAGCTCAGGGACAGCAAGCCGTTACGGACTGAGCTACCGAGGCCGACTGGTGGTGCTGGTCTTGCCCTGGGAGGGGCGACGCTCAATAAGAAAAGGAGTGAGGTCTGCTTGCTCAGCTTAGGCGGCTCTTGTCCTATATGGTTACATAACCTATCCAATCGCTTGCGCGGCTAGGTCTGCATGAGCCATCGCCATGAAGCACGCGGTCGCGTGACACTGCAGCGGAATCGAAACGCGACAGTCGTCTTAAAACGCCGCCGACGTCAATTCAATCTATGCCTGTCTCTGAGAAGCCCGAGACCAATTTTCGAGACCACCTGCTTCCGGTGATTTTGCTTTTTGCTGCAGTGGTCGTACTGAGCATCAACATTATGGTCTGGATGAAGTCGTCGGAGCCGCGAGGGAGTTTGAACAGCACCTTCTGCTGCTCCGAAGTGGTCGTGGAGCTTTCCCGTACCGTCAACAGGTCACTGAAACCGTGTCAAGACTTTTACCGCTATATGTGCAGCAGAGTGGTTGGTTCCAAGAATCCCAGGTACAGCCGACGCATTTACGACCTCTTTGCCCCTGGAGTGCAACAAGGGCTGGCGAGTGCGTCTTCGGTACCAGCAGGAGCAGCATTGATTCGCTATCATAGATCGTGTTTGGAGGTGCCTTTGCGGGCAGATCTCACCGTGCAGTTAGCGGAAGCCATTATGGACGGCCTAAATGTTGAGCCAACGATGGACCGCAGGCAGATAGAACGATTCCTCCTGCTGATCTATTCGAGGTACGGCATCCCTTCGCTCGTAGTCTTCTCATTAACTCAGCAGCATCCGAGTATTTACAACACCCAGTCCCACACGTACATTATGGCCTGCTTTGTTTGCGTCAAAGCTTTCATCAACCGGTTTAACCTCCACCACAAGAAGAAAGCTACAGACGGAAAACTCCGACAAATCCAAACGGACATGTTACGGATTGCATCCAACACGAATGTCGCGGCGGGAAACCTGTCGAAGGTACGGGAAATATTTTCTGAAACCTCCGACGAAATGTGGCAGGATTTCGTTGAAGGCGTCAAGGCCATACATGGCAAGAAACCTGTGACATCGATGAGCATCAGGATACAGCGCGCGAGCATTACCAGCTTACTCCGGCTACTAACAAAACCAGAGCGCCAGCCGGATAGCATTGCATACATGGTCCTTGCTACCGCTTCCTTCGCTGCGCATGCAACGGGCCTTCTCAATATGTTTGATGATCATCCACAAAGGATAACGTTATGCTGGGCATCTATCAGAAAGGCAACGCCGATCTGGGAAGTCCTGTACGCGCAGAGTTTAACGAGTGAAACCACGGATAAGTACATTCGAGACTTCTACAAGAAAGTCGTAGACGGTGTAATCCAGGCGACAGTCTCCTCTGGGCTGTTCCCTCAAGAGGACCGAGAACAACTGACGCCTACCATCAGGAACATCAAACTATTACTCCCCGCACAATATGCCGTGCTAGACATTGATCTCCCAAACATGACACAATCATTCGGTGAGAACTTTGTGCATTACCGCGAATATGCGATCTTGGTCTTGCGTGCGAAGAGACTCAGGAAGATACCGCTAGTTGTATTATCCTATTCCTTGGGGCTTGTTTACACCCGTGATTTCATTATAGTCCCCACTGGATTCTACGATCATAGCTTTTTTTATCATTCGCATCGCTTCTTTCTCAACATGTCTGTACTTGGCGTTCGCATGGCGATAGCTTTGTGGGCCTACGTGCTCGGTTACGGAAAGTTTAGCCCGGAGGGCGCAGCACGCGTCGACCGGTTTCGGCAGTGTATTCGGTTGACATATCATCAACAGAACCAAACCACCGTTCAAATACTGCAAACGCTGATTCTTGCCTTACGTTCTGTGCTTCCTCTGGTGCACACTGACCAATGGAGCATCGACGAATACGCCTGGGGACTTTGGGAGTTGTCCATGGGAAAGCTGTTTTATATGCGCTACGGTGATACTTATTGTTCATTCATTTATAACACGTTTGCTTCCAACCTGGTAAATGTACCTTTGAAGGAGACTCCAAGCTTCGCTTCCACTTTCAACTGTCCTTCGTCTGCTCCGATGTTTATGAACCAAACGTGCTTAAAATAATCGAAGAAAGAGTTCGATATCGCTTCGTGCGCAATATCGCATTTCTTGAAATACAACTGGCATAAAAGTCTCATTGTGTCTGGATATGCTTGCTTGTGGACTGCTCTGCTAAAACCACGTCTCATCATGGCTTGGGTACGAAGCATGAGAATAACCATACGCACAAACTGGGGAAGTCCTCTACTAATAATTAATGAAAAAAAAAATAGCGGCGGGTTGGAACACTCTCAATAGAGGAAACATTTCGTCAGCCTTGTGTCCCTCAAGCGCGAGGTTCCTAAGTATGAACTGATAACCAAGTTGCGGCTTCCAAAGTTGCCAAAGTATGGTGTGCTGTTTTCAAGTGTATTCTTACAAACTGCATGCTCATATGTGTGCATATGCAGACTGATATTATACATACCTGCTGTTCATACCCATGTACGCATTTTGCTAGTACGGCTTCATATACTTTACAAAACCTTGTGTTGTGGCATAAGCCAATCTGCCTTGGCTAATCGCCCATTCCTATTAAGCGTTGCGCAGGAAGGCCGATGGAATCAGAAAAACTTGGAACCCGTGCGTTGCTCAGCTCATGCAAATACCTAATCCGGCCATATCTTTCAGTGTTTTGCGTAGTTGTCTGCCTCTGTGTTACGCCAATGTTGTAAGACTACTATATTCCGCACGAGGTCACGCTTGTGTTCCTTTGGGGTGGTGGTTCAACGAGCCTGCATGTATACACCCTACGCTCTGCACCATTGACATCGTTTGTCTCTGGATCATTGTGGTAAAGATGTAAAAGAAAACACGGGGAACCCACACTGTTGTTCAACTTGGAAAAAACATGGTGGAACAGAGGACGTCACGGTTATCACACTTGGAAGCCATTTCGGTCGCAACCAGCGAATCTCCTCGGGCACATGTGTTAAGCCCAGCAGATCAAGCTTAGAGGTCCTTTCGGTAATTTAGAGAGAATGATTCCCCGTGATGGCAGATGGTGTCGGCGACAACACCACTTTTATATTTGGGAGTAGATCGTAATGTGAGTCGCCTCACATGCAGGGTATATAGATTGTGCATAATTTCGACAAACGCCACTCTTGTTGAGGCAAGTATTTAGGAAAGTACAACTGTACAAGGAAGTTGTTCAAAAACGCGTTTTTTTATTTATATATATATATATATAAGCACAGTGGTTTTCCCCATTTTCATTTTCATCTCATCGTTCAATAACGCGTTCAATAGAGAAGTTACTGACTTCGATGGATTAACCGGTAACATATGTCGCTAGTTCCACGGCTTCGAGCGAACTATTGACACACATCAGAATGTCCGCATTCCGCCATGGTACGTCATTTCATTCCAAGAAGGTGTGATCGTTTAGATCTGTAATATTCTTTGTAGTAGGAATGGGCCAACCGAATCCGCGAATCCTAGGCAGGGATTCGAGATTCGGGAACCCGAATCCTAGTGCCCAAAACGGCGAATCGAATCTTTCGAATCCGCCCACCACGTTTGCTTTGTTCCTTTTTCAAATTGGCGCCTCCGGAGTCCGCCGAAAGCCTCATTGGCCGACGGGTGTTTTCATGTGTGTTTCTTTACATTGCTCTGGACTGAAAGAGTTCAGGCAGGAACTGTTACATTACAAGTTTAAAAGTAACATGTTTCTTTTTTTTTTTTTTTTGCTTTTGATTGTGGCTTAGGGTTATGGAAATAATTCAGAGAATTTACGTGTTTCTTGTAGTCGCTGAACAACACGTTAAGTAAATTAAGTTTAAGAGGAACTATATGGGTATATCTTCTCCTGAAACTGAACTAATATTTAATTTATTTTTCATTAAACAAACGTATCATATTCTGCTTCAAAATACTTTTCAGTAGTTTTTTTTTTTTCACGCTTTTAAAATTCTTTTTAAAGAAAGGATTCAAAAAGATTCGAGATTCGTGGATTCGTAGAATCTTCCTTGGATTCCGATTCGGCAAATAGTGGATTCGTCCCATCTCTAGTTTGCAGCATTCAATGCTCTACAAGGAACGTTCCTTCCTCTTCATTCCTCTAAACAAAATACAGAAGCCGACACTGAAGATTTTTGTTTAAGTTTAATTTGTACAAGCTTTCGCGTGGAGGTCCACGCTTCCTCAGGTACCTGAGGAAGCGTGGACCTCCACGCGAAAGCTTGTACAAATTAAACTTAAACAAAAATCTTCAGTGTCGGTTTCTGTATTTTGTTTATGTGATCTACAGGACTTGACTCCCCTCTTCGTATACGCATCTTCATTCCTCTACAAGGAACGTTTTGAAAACGTTCCTTGTAGAGGTTCCGTACGTCGGATTCTGTATCTTGTCGTGCACTTGAAATGAGGAAGCATTATTAGTTTGATGACGCCGTTCATCCTCCATATGCTTTCACGCAGAACAGGATTATCGCCAATATTACATACTATTATGGAAACGTTCCTTGCATGTGAGCGTGGTACGTTATGCTCTGTCGCAGGAACACTTCTTCACAGAGAACATAAGGCCTCGTGTTTCGGGTAAAGCACAATTCCTCCACATTAGCTACCCTCCGAGTCTATTTTCGTCGGAATTAAATACGAGGTGGTGTCTTCAAATAACGCTGTGGAGTAACAAAAACGTGCACGGAAACGCTGTCGCCTGCCTCTGCAAAATGCCTGCAGCTAACATGTTCCCGATTACTTCAACTGGATCTGCACAATGCTATCGGTTCTAGAACTAGAACCATAAGCAAAACACGGTCGCATTTTTCCATATGTATAAGATGGCTATTGTGCATTGTCCGCCGGACAGACCTTATTTTAACCCGGAAGCACTCGAATGAGTACATGTAGCAGCTGATTTTATCACAAATTACACAAAATAGATCGCCAACAATTTAAAAATTTGCCTCTTTTCTGTATCAACTTGCACGTGGTCTTTGTATTTTCCCCGTGGCATTTTCATCCGTCTACCAATCGCATTCTCTAGTGACGTCAGCGACATGACGTCACAAGCCCTCCGGCGTCGGAACAGCTCACCACGAAGCGACAGTCAATAAACCTTGAAATATTTGATCGATTGGAGATCTCGTCAAACGCGACATTATCAGTCGCTCTTTTTCCTCTCTCTCTCTCATTTGAGATGTAAACAAACTAGCTGTGTTTGAACGGATATTGAGAATCTGTAAGTGGTTGGAGATTACGAAATATGCCGTCACTTCCGAGCTGACGTCTTAAAGCTCGGTTGTACTGAGTCAACCAAGCGGTAGACCGGAAAACACACAGACTATAACGACATGGCCAAGTGGATTGTGGGTGGTATCCCCAAGGTCGTGCTGAAGACTGATGAGGTGCTAGGTTCGCATCCCACTGGTTGTACTGTTCGAGGTTTTCCCTGTACTTTCCGGCAGACCTTCCAGGAGGATGTCGGCACAGTTCTTCCTGAAGTCGGCCCAGGACACTAACACCCCCTGTCTCCCACTCCTTCCTGCTATACTCTCTCTCTAAAAAAAGAAAGAAACATTGATACAGAGCAGAGACAAGTTACTCTCCAGTCGTGACAGTGATGTTCACTGAAGTTCTAGCCTGTCTCGGAATCTGCTTCGCAGGCGCGTGTCCCGAGTTAAAGCTTTGCACTATCCGCGGATGTGAGCGTACACCGTACACCCTGGAATAACAGCGGTGTGTTTATATGAATCCGGATAGAGCGTGTATTTGCGGTATGCGGACATCAACATAGCCTCGACCAGGTTCGATCCCGTAACCTTGGTATCCTTCTCCTCCTGCACAGCAAGGGT
Source organism: Ornithodoros turicata (assembly GCF_037126465.1). NCBI lineage: Eukaryota > Metazoa > Arthropoda > Arachnida > Ixodida > Argasidae > Ornithodoros > Ornithodoros turicata. Next base: position 12,652,992 of record NC_088205.1, on the reverse strand, counting down.
TGAGAACAAGTAACTGAAGAACGCGTTACTGCTTTTGGGATGTGCGTAAGGTGCTGTTTTGTAAGGGGATATAATAAGCGCGGATATAATAAGCCAAGTTTCTAGAAATACAAAAATAAGTTCGCGTGAATTGAGTTGAGTCTCACGAGCCAAGCTGGCATGCTCAGAAACGGCATCCGAGTCGGTCATTGACGATTATGTCAGATCCCAGTCCCATTCCAAGTCAGGTCCCATTGGTCCCAGTCCCGTCTCAAGAAGCGAACGAGCTGCTTTAGAGCGCGCGCGCAGGTGCGCATCGTTGGTTAGCGGGCGGAACAAGAAAATGGAGCAGAACTGGTATTGTGAAGACACTCCCAGCCATTCCCGCTCTCACGGGCCTTGTGGTAATTCCTCAGTGTTGCCCTAAGTATGGCTTCGCAAGTGCATGCTCTGCGCACGTGCTGTGTTGAATGCGGTTGTGCGTGCCTGAAGCATGCACTACCGAAACTACTGAGGGCACCACTCAGGAGTCTCCTCATCGTTCGTGCAAGATGTGATGATGTCAAGTATGGAATAAAGCACCTACAGGAACGGCACTCCTGATAGTATTGTATCTGTCAGGTGGCACTCGAGCTTGATGTAATCTCTCTTTTTAATTGTTTTGTCTTCGAGATGTACTTTGGAAGCATGGATTTGCCCTGCCTCCTTTCTTTGTGCGTGTGTGTGTGGCTGCGAGGATAGTCTGTGTCTACGTGGTAGTATTTCAGTCCAGATCAGGCCTCGCATTTCTGTCCCTCTAACCCTTACTCCAGTAATGATGAATAGTAGGTGACGAGGCTTTGATTGGCACGTGACTAAAGTGTGTATTGTTTACATTTCGAAGGACCTCCACTTCGGAGAGAAAACTGCTGTCATCTCTCTTGCGGGAAAAGACGGATGGCAGGCGATCACCTTGACAGCGGTTCTCTTCAGATTTCGCTGCCTTCAGTTTTCCTTTCCGTATGACGATCGGAAACTTGTCTTAAAAAAGAGAACATCCTATCCGCATGAGAGCGCCGGGCACCTTGCCAAGTGTGACGGTTGTATTGCTACAGAACGCCGTAACATCCAGATCGCTGGATGGCGTGTGTGGGACTTTGCGGGAATTTCTGAAACTGTGCACGTCATGGAATTCTGTAGGATAATTGAATTGAGCGTTGCCGCAGAGAAAAGCACGGAAACGATCGAAAACGTCCACTGACTTGCGACCAGGACATTCCGCCTGGTTCGAAATTGGAGGCCCTCAAGCGCGGCACCCTTGAAAAAGCAGTTGTATATGACAACTGTGCTCTGCGTCTGGCCAATATGTGCCGTTATGGTCCTTGGTGTTGCCATCTGTCTTGTACGTTGTGCGTTGCATATCGGTTGTCTGGTTAGGTGCTTGACACATGAAGGAATGACTCAAGGGACCAGTTGCATGGGTTGGAAGTACGTACGTCACTGTGTGCGGAAATCTGCTAATCGATTCAATGACAGTGAAGTCACAGGCCGCGCGTCCATCGTCCGGCCAATCGTTAATGGCTATTTGGAACGGCGGGCCTCGACGTCCAATCGGCGACAAACATCCTCGATACTTTGTAAATTCAAAATTAAGGTGTAGTGGTTTTCAAGCAACTGGTCTAGGATATGATAGCGCCTGCAGAAGATGTAACTGAAGAAAGTTCTGGTGACCGTTCATATCATGTGCGAAGTTTAGAAACACTGTTAATTTCTTAACAGCAGACATTCCCCATCAGTTAATTCGAGGTTTCGTCGGGCTGACTGCTGTTAATAATATAGCTTCTGAAATCCGCTGAAGACCTTTATTATTACAAACGGTGCTACGGCATGTGCAGTCCACGGTTATTAATGTACTGAAGGTGATGGAATATAAAAAAGGTCCTGAAATATCAGCGGGCACTGCGTGTGAATCTCGTTACCCAACTGCTGACAACATTAGTACCAACGAGCGTTGAATATTCAACCATCAAAGCTGGCCAACATTTCAAGCCATGTGTGACGATTGCGTCAAAAACAATGTCCGTACGCCGATCACATGCATTTCGATGACGGCTAAAAGGACATCATCATCTCGGTAGCTTATCGACTTCCTCGGTAACTGTCCTTACGGAAGGACAGGCGTAAAACATTGATATGCTTGTCCCACGCTCGTGCTGGCGATCACGCGTACGCGATAAACATTAAAATCTGGCGGACGAACCGTGACCTACAGAGAAATTTCCCTGGGGTCAGCAAACCCGCCGGACGAAGGCAGGGCAGCCGTCGCGTTTCCTGCCGTCCTTGTTGAGGACGAGCGATCAGTGAAAGTGATGACCTCCAATTCCTTCGCGCTAGGAAGAAAAGAACTTGATAATGGATTGGATAGGTGTCCTTATGGAGGACTCCCAACTGCGTCCTTTTGGCGAAGACTTTCTCGCACGCACTTTTCGAAAGTTCGAGAAAATGGCAGGCAATGCCGATCGCGGTGCCCGTCCTTGGACATTGCTGCAAGAACGCGAAAGATCAACTGTGGTCGCTCGCTTCCGGAAGTGACGTCAGGCGTCTTTGTTATTATTGGTGCTGGGTAAATTAGCATGTGGCATAAGGAATGAGCTTTGTGGTAGGAACCTTGCTGGTAATGTCCTTGCAGTCCATGATACTGATGCACCTGTCTTAATTATTGCATGTAAGGCGGAAACGCGGCCTATTGAAAAGAGTCATTAGACGTACTTTGAACAACAACAACAACATCATCATAATCATCATAAGAGCAAAGTCTGCGTCAACTTAAGACAAGGGCTGATCACAACAAGGAACACGCCGAACAAAAAAAGAAAAAAAGAAAACGTCTCTCCTCCTATACCGTGCCTCAGGGATTATAACCATAACATAACTGCGAATAGTTTTGGCTACAATACCGTTAGATTGCTCTCACGCGAATACATTTTTTTTTTTAATTTCAGTTACCTCTTCTAATCGCTTCAGGTTTGTCCTTCTGCATTATAGTAGTGTCTCGATATATATTCAGAAAAGAAACGTGGAGGTTGTTTACCCGCTGTAGAAATGCCTTGGTTTTCCCGGCGGCTACACGAAACAATACTCTCTCTGGGGTTGTTATGCAAGAAAATAAAGAAGTTCAGCAGAGGGCACACAAACAACAAGCTCGGCGACCGCAGTGACCATCCTAGCAAACGTCGCTATCAAAGGTAATAGTTTCTTGCCCTACAGCAGGATTATCTAATCGTCGACTCCTTTGTTTGTATTAATCGTTCCGTCGCCCGCTTTCTTTGTGACGTGTGTGCCAAGTTGCAATTCTTCTCGCGCGTTCCGAATAAAGATCGTGAAACGTAGCTTTAAATGAACGACGCGTGCTTGCTGTAATAGACTTTGAGAGCAGTTCGGTTTGAGAAAGTAGTTTTGAGGTTCGTTGACATACAGCAGCATGTCATAAGACATGCTCTCTTCCTGCGGAAGTCCCGCCTGCTAGTCTTGCCGTTCTGCTAGTTCTGTTGGTTCTGCCTGATACCACGGTGTCAGGCACAACTACACTTGCGCACAACTATAGCCACCTTAGTGGCGATTTGTCTAATGTGGTGTTCTCTGTACTTGCTGCCTGAGAAGTAGGACGTGAAGAAAAACAATGTGCAAATTTCCGGCGATGCGCAGAATCAAAAATAACAAAGACGGTTAAGAGCATCAACTGTTTACTATATATGCACATTAAAAGGACTTTCGTACAGTAGGCTGCACTTCTTCAGCCTGTGCAGAAGTGCAGCCTACTGCACGAAAGTCTTGTTTTTAATGTGTATATAGTAGACAGTTGGTGCTCTTAACCGTCTTTGTTATTTTTGATCCTGAGAAGTAGCTGTGAATTCATAAAGCATGTCACGTGTTGTGGTCACAAAATAATTCTCTCGCGTGCGCCATCTGGTGCCCAAGGGGAATCGAGTCCTTTTACCCCGATATTATATAGTCTCGGGAGTGATATTCACATTTATATTTTTCCTTCTGTATTCTTCCCCTATATAAGTCCTGTCTCCATCGAAATTTTTTGGCCAGTAAGAGCTACTGTCGGACAGAGAGTGGCAGATATGTAAATGACCGTACCGTAACAAACTCCAAAGCTGTAAGTTCGGAGAGAAAAAATAAATAGAATAAAAATAAAACGCTTGGCACATAAAATTATCTTTATTTCCATCCAAAATGAAGCCCATAGTCGCCGTAACTAATGAAATGAGTTCCTTACTTTCATGAGATTCCTGCTGCATATCCAGGATACACAAAACACGCACAAAGTTTTATAAGGCATATTTTTTTTTCCAAAAATAAATATCCCGTTGAAACGCAATAGCGCACTGCAATCCTACTTGGCGTGGTCACGGAAACACTGTCGAAGTCGGGCTCAATGAAGCACTAAACCGCGTTAGATTTTACGCGGATTCACAACCACGCTTGCGCCCTTGAGCGCAACACCCACGTGACCGGCTCTTAACCAATCTCGATACGCGGTCAACCTATACCTTTGAATAACACGTGGCTGATTTTAGCCAATACGAACACTTTGAACAAGAAACAAACGCACCACTTTTTCTTCTCTCCACCAAACACCGTGGTCGTTTTGTTCGTATCGCCTCATGATGGCGGACGCGTGCAATGATTAGGAAGTGGTGATAACCGCTGGCTGTCCTTCTTGATCCTGTGGTAGTCCTTGCAACATTCTTGTGGTGTGCGCTACGTGCTCCTTGGAAGTTGTGTTACGTGGAGTGTTTAGATTCCCTATAGTATAGAGATATTTGTAGGAAAGGTCAGAACGTGTCATTAGGCAATAATTTTGCTTTCTTTTTTATTTTGTTCGGTGCTCTCGTTCCTTCCTTAGGAATTTCTCCGACAAATATTTCCGCGGGTTGCCCTCAGTTACACTTGTCGCCCTCTGCAGCCAAAAGGGAGGGTATTTAATTTTTAAAAATGGTTTTTAATTTTTTAGTCAATCAATGAATTTCGCCCTAAATCTTATATCCCATTCCTAGATTTTTCCGGATAAGGTGACGGAGAAATATGTCTGCGAAAAGGCAGATGCTAATGGCCGTCATAAATTGGGTGAAGAAGACTTCACGGTGGAATCAGCGTTGAGATCCTCAGCATTGCCGTTGTTCAGCAATGCGACTGAATTTTGCCGTCGCAACACAGCGGGTTCATTTACTAACCTCATTTTACGCACAAGAACGCAGCTGGGAATGTACGGCATGTACGGATTGCCCAGTTGTCATTTCAGTCCATACCAAAGAGCCTAACTGCCACCCAATCCTCTTCCATCCCCATCCAGGGCCGTCTTCTGTCCCGACAATGGACACCGGCAGTTGTTCTGAAGATGTCAACGATCGCCTATCTTCACGACTTTTACTCAGAGGCTGAGAAAATGTTTACGGACGGGTCATGCACCGACACAGGATCCTCTAGTGCGATACACTGTGCGTCTTTCACGGAAGGCTATAGGCTGTCGCACAGGACCTCCTCAACAAACGCAGAGCTCTACGCTATATACAAGGCTTTCAAATATATCAGCACAACAGACAACCCCAACTGGATAACCTGCACAGACTCGAAACCTGCCATCCAATCGCTACAATTCCCGGACATGAACAACTCCCTAGTCTACAAAATTTATGTTTCCCATCAAGATATAGTTAATAGTGGAAAAACAGTTACGCTCCAGTGGGTACCCTCCCATTGTGGCATTCCAGGAAACGAAACTGCGGACGCCACAGCAAGAATGGCTCACAGCCAAGCAACTGTATCGTCATACCGTTCACACCAGATGATGCGAAATGTCTCCTCACTCAAACTACTAAGGAAAAATCAGTCAAACTGTGGAAATCCTATCTTCGTTCATCAGACTACTTAACCTTCATAGACCCAGACCTAGCCTTTACGCCTCCACGGAACGTACCACGAAGCTTACAGACAGCCCTCCACCGAACTCACCTGGGTGTGCCTACCACTAACCAACAGTGTTGTGAATCGCTACAGACCATCGGCCTCCCTGACTGCCCTACGTGTGGCACCACCGAAGACACACTACACATAATAATGCAGTGCCAAAAGTACTCTACAGAACGATCAAGGCTTGAGAGCACGCTCGCTAAGCTGGATGATCGACCTCTCTCTTTCGTGAAGATCATTGGACCCTGGCAAAATGAAACGCATAAGACGGCCGCATTAACAGCATTCTGCAACTATTTAAAAGACTCCCGTATTATCACCCGTTACTAACACTTATGTAAATTAAATCACAACAGCACCGGGATGTACCTCACATCCCAAGTCATGTATATATTTATTGTGTGTGTGTGTGTTGTCGCATGTGTTTTCTGTTCTGTATGCATATTTTATTCATGCGTTATTGAAACGCTTTCGAGAAATGGAGCAGCAGACCCCTCATGGGTGTCACTCAGCTCCAATGTTTGTAAATAAACGGGTATTCTCTCTCTCTCTCTGTCCCGTGTTTGAGGAAAACGGCGCAACCTTCCGTCCCATGACCGGAACCAGATCAATCCCCAGGCGCTTCGCGTTTGGGAATCAGATTTTCTGGAGCGTGATGGACTGGCAACACCTCCGACCGTAAATCGGAGGATGCGGTCCCTTTTCACCGACCGCCGTTTGTCCCTTATCGAAGTATGAGGAAGTATGAGTATCGTGAGGATTGAAGGGGTTGTGACACTTTGATAGATGTGGTTGATTACATCATGGACACGAGCCTCCTGGACACGAGCCTGGAGGGAGCCTGCCGTGACGTCATAGCCGCATGAGTTTCGGTACTCGCAGTGCCAGGCTTCTATACGAGTCTATTACACCTTTTGCTCTAAACTCAACTGCTTGGGCCTCCGGCCAACCCTGCGCATTGGATTGGAAAAAGATAGAAAAATATGGAAACCCAGCGCATCAGCTGGGCCCTTCAGGCAGTTCTTCAAGCCCTCATCACCAGCAGCAGGGCTCCTGCGTGAACTCCGATCATTCCTCACCATTCAACATCGTCTCCCCCTCAAGCAATGGGACAGGGTGCCGCCTCAGCGGCGAAACATCCGGTTACGTCATCGTCACTTATTTGTTGTTTGCTGTAAATTTCCTGTAAAGCTTGGATATCCGGAATAACTTGAGACGAAGTGTCCCAACTTGTGTTGTTGTTTTTTTAATTCCGTGTTAGCGCCGCGAAGCAACTGTGGCTATATGAGCGGCATACAGCCGTGGACAGATGGAGAGAGGACAGCAGGAGGAAGTGGAGGACGGGGGGCTTAGTATGGCGTCCTTTGCCGTCTTCAGGGAGGTGCTGACATGCGTCCGGAAAGTCTGCCGGAAAACCCCGGGGAAAACCTCACACGGCACAGCCGGTGCCGGGATTCGGACCCGCGTTTACCTCCCAATCTCGGGTAGCCCACGTTGTGCTCGGCCCTCAATGTTTCATTAGCCTCAACTAGTACATTACGTCTCTAGACCGTGAACATTCTGGTGTTGTGAATCAAAATGCCACTAAACCCTTGCCGCCAGAAAGTCATGAAAGCCAGGTTCAACTTTATTGTAATGTGCGGCCAATGTGTATAGTGGCCACTCTTCCGACGCATGCTAAGACCCTTTGATTACATAGAAAAAGGCAGACCAAAGGTTTGACTTTTCTGACTAAAACACAACTCCACAAGGTTTCTACCACCGCGGTCAATTTTGGTCTAGTCAAACACCACTTCCTTTCTCAGTCGTCTTTCGATTTTACGGCCTGACGATCCGGAAGGAGCCCTATGGCCAACAAGACCATCTGCCTACTTTGCAAACAAAATATGTCAGATAGGTGATTTTAAAATATGGTACGTAAGACTAGCTGAGTCGGCAACGCAAACGCTTATATGCACGCAGCGGCCTGACCTCGCGCACACCTCATAGAATAGTGCATATGGTGCCGTGGAATGTTTTTTTTTTTCTTTTTTTTTTTTTAGTTTCATGCTCGGAGCGGTGCGCTTGCGTTCCTCGGTTGCAGCGCCACCACAGCTAACAATCGAGTCTTACAAAAGAAAAAGAAATCATGAACTCGAGCGAAAATCGCCTTTTGTAAATATATTGGTGTCGTAAGCAAATACTTTTTTTTAATCTTTTAGACCGTTTGCAGGTGACACGCTCACGTAGATTCTCGCCAGGCGCGAGAGTACCGCTAGACCCCCAGACCTCCGGCACGCGCAGCAGCAGCGACGCTATTTCTTCGGAGTCCCAAAGCGCTTGAGCGCTCTCTATTGTCGTTCAAAGCCAAACTTTCCAGAGCTGAGAATTTTTGTCAAACGCGATTTTGTTTGCCGTCGACACACCGTCGACTAAAGTTTCATCTCACTTGAGCCCTTACTTACACCCGGCTGCATAACGAGCTCGTGATTTTACTGCGAATGACAGGTACTACGCGTTCTTTAGCCTTTCTCCCTTCAAGAACCCTAACAGAAAAGCGCTGAGCCCGAAAAACTAACACGTGCATCACGCTGAGTGCATCGCATGCGTTTGAACGAGTTTTCACGCGAGGCGCCTTGTTTGTAATGCTGTGCAGGGAACCACTTATGGTGTATCCGAAGGAGAAACATCCGTTTTCTTTCTGGTCTCCCCATTCATCATCTTAAAATAAAGTTGTTGTTGTTGTTCTTTCTGGTCGAGGTGGGCCAAGAGTCTCGAGGCTCTTTGTTGATATTCTTCAATAGTGTCTTCTCGTATGTGACTCAGGTGTTAAATGAAGCTTTTTTCGCACCACAGACGTTTCCTGGATACTTGTGACACAGGAGGACAAGCCTTTCGAGTCTTCCGTTTCCTTAAGAGGAAACTTCATCCGTGGGAGATGGTATCACGGCGGAGGATCCGATCACCGTATGACGTGACCCCGTTACTTTCCACGCGAGCCGTGCTTTGTTTTGGATTGCATAAGTGTTACTCCACTGGGGCCCGCGGCATGACTTACCCTGGCTTCCTGCCCTTACGTGGCGGCTGCCTTTCCGGCCTTTGCTTCCGCGCCAGGGCGGGACTTCCTCGTTGACGACCGTTCCCAAACAACCCATCAAAGAAGCTCGCAGCCGGCCATGCACGGTGTAGAGTCGACCTGCTGCGTCTTGACGGTAGTTTTCGGTGGCTCGCTTTAAATGTTCAGTATGTGTCTCCGGGCAGCAAACATCGTCATCTATGCCTATGGTATGAGGGCATCTTAATTGAAAATGAATGCACGACACTTTTTTAAGTCTGATAAATACATTTGCTTAGTGAAACTCTCAATCTTACGCATATCCGCGTCTTCATTCCGGCAGTCAGGTCTGTTCGTTTGTGCTATCTCCTCAGACGTGGTGCGATGAATGCCGTATGACTGCCGCAGGTCATTATGACCATATGACCAAGGGCACTGCTCTTTTAACGGGGGCATCATGAGTAACCCCGAAAGCGGGTCCGCGTCTTGGCCGTTATTGGCCAGGAGAACCGCCGGTTCACAGTTCAACGGTCATAGTAACGAGGGTAAATGATACGTGTTCGCCCCCTAGTGATGCTGAAAATACCGCTCTTTGTCATATTAACGCAATGTCGTATTAACGAACAAGAATTAATGCGGAGGCCATTAGAAGGGAACGGTACCCGAGAAAAGGGGTCATAATAAAGCGGGGATGTCGTATTAACGAGGTTCGACTGTATTTTTCTGTCCATGATTCAGCAGTTTCCTGCTTCTTCTTCTTGTTCTTCTCCCCTGCGGCTTCATAAGGCATTAACCGCACTATTGCTTGGTTCCTAGGCAAATCGAGACACCAACGCGCTTCCCTGAGCGCACCTTCTGGACAAGGTTTGGCCTTCCACCAAATAACCGGGAGTAATGCAGGAGAGTATCTGCACTCTGCAGCCGGGGCGAAACACCCCGATCGCATAAAGTAAAGTGCCGTCTGCTTTGATTATATAAGCACGTTCCGAGAGGACAGAATAAGAAAGAATTTGTATGAAACATTCCCGAATCCTTCTCACGTTCCTTTTCTGTGTGCGTTCATCTCTGAAAGAGCGCGTCTTTTGGATTATTTGAAACCCACATAAATGCTCATCCAAATATTTACTTTTACACGCAATTACTTTTTCGCTACAGAGTTTTATAACACACGAATAATCTTCTCGAGCCATACACAACTACGGTGCTTGGTGAGTGTCTTTCGATAGACGGCTGCCGACCAAGCCACCAACCAACCAAGCTTTGCAGTTTTCTGCAGTTTCCACCAGGGCGGCGGTGTACCGAGACATAAACCATTCCACAAGTCACTACGGTCTTCCTATACTGCTCGTATATCAGCTACATTCGAATGTACAGTTTTTAAGAAGCTTATACTAGCAGACTGCCAAGAAGCAAAAGTTGCACCACAATCTTTTCGTTCGCCCACATAGTGTGGGCACCGGGCTCGCTGCGCTTCACTGAATCCTCTAATCGTCTCTCGGAGATGGTCAATTCATTCGCCGTGACTTTTGCACGAATACGGAATTTCCGGCCACCTTTCTTCCGTTTTGCCTTCATTGCGTCCAGTGAAGAAGAAGAAGAAGAAAAGTACTTCCGCTCTATTGTATCGGCCACAGTGGTCGGGTCTGTGTATTAATTTTGCCCACCCGAGTGTTCTTTAAGGTGCGCCGAAATCTCGACATACGGCACACCACATTTAACGTCCCTCGCGGAAGACGGCGTGACTGAGCAACTTGTACCCTTCCGCCAAGTTGCCACCGTCCTCCGGCGGGTTTGAACCCGCGATCTTGGGATCAGAGTGCAAATACGCAAATATTAATCTTGCTCGACCCCCAATTGAAACATTCCATATTTTCGCGAGAAGGGTCGATGTTTCTATTGACTTTCTGCGCACGGTAGACGTGTCTTTCCGAATGCGCTTTCCTCTTATGCTGGTTCCGGAAAAGGCGTTTTGATTATGGGTTTTTAAATATATATATATATATAATAATGCAGTTGAGGTATGCCCAGATTTTCTAAGCGCGTTAAAAACAGGTTTTCTCGTCATCCTACACGCAGTCCCCAACTTCAGAAGTCGAGCTCCTTACCCCGACCTAAAGAGCGAAACTCTGTCCATTTTTAGCGAATGCCCCGCATACTTTTATTTTATCTACAGCTATCTTTCATCGAATACATGGTAATGGAATAGGAAGAAATGAAAGAAAAAACATCGTCTCGTACGACAGAAGACATTTTCTCTCTCTCTCTCTCTCTTCTTTTCTTTTTGTTTGTTTGTTTTTTGTTTGTTTTTTATTCGCGGGCAACGCTCGTCTTACTGGCTGGTGGAGGATGGAACATGGTGAAAGTACCCAGACAGAAGCTTTCAGTTCGGGAATCGCCGATATTTCGAACAGAGACTGTTCAGACAGAGCTCAACTGTAACAGTCAGTTTTCTAAATCATCTTTCTGTATGGATTGAAGCGAAATCTTCAGGCGAGGAACCGGCGATATTTAGAACAATATCGCCTCATATTCGAAATCGAAATATCGGATATTTTGAACACAGTTCGGCTGTTCGAAATATCGGTGCACGTCGCTTGCAGTACCAATACTTTGAATACAAAATTTCGCGCGAATGGACAGGAACTTCGCAGTCGCTTACTTTATTGTCTGCTCCGCAATTACCTGGCGTGACTTTCGCGCGTAGTTTTTTTCCTGAGTGGCGGCCAAGCGATGGCAACCTTGATATGGGTCAAGATCTGCAGGGAGGCCGGATGTTTGTGTTTGTCGAGGAGGGTGCTTCTGAGCACCTCATCCAAATTGATAGGCGCAAACAAGGCCTAACCGGGGGACTTTCAGGGGAATCGCCTTCGTGGTTTTCGAGGCAACTCCATTAATGAGGCTGCATTATAATATATACACGAGTGATTAATTCATTGGTTTCTAAATGGCAATGAGAAAAATATACATTGACTTCCCTCTTAAAGGTCACGACGAACAAATCAACACTGGATACCTGACAGTTGCGGTTGTGACATTATGGCGGAACTTATTCTTCAAGTACGATTGAACGACGTCGCGCCTTGGGATAGTCATTAACACCCCCCCCCCCCTCTCCCGGTGGTGGATAATCGACCATACATGGATATTACTCCTTGTGGAGCCGGCCTGTTCGCTACCAAATGTCTCTCATTCTCTTGCATGATTCGCTTTTTTGCCTGTTTGTCGACTTTTAGGGGTACTGAAGCTTATAGTATCAGATAGTTTTAGTACATCGTACGCAAATGCGATAGCGTACGTAAGAGATAGCGTTGGTGGCTCTGCGCACTGCGCGAAGCTCTCTTTCTGATGTGGGCGTGCGCAGAACCGTCAACGCTATCCCCTACGGACGCAAAAGCGATAGAGTACGATGTACTAAAACTCTCTATGGACAGACCACGTCGCTCTTCATCTTCCCCCCTTCTTTTTCTTATTATCTATCAATTTGTCTTTCTTATCATCAACAGGTCGACAAGTTGCAAATTCGGGACCGTCGAGCCCGAAATTCGCAGGAACCCGAAAGTGTTCGCAACAGACAGGCGCAAGCCACTTGCCCCGCATATCTCCCCCTCCCCACCCCCGAATATTTGTCTGCGTGTTCTTATCGGGTTGACATAGGAGGGAAAGCGACCCCTTCGCCAATTCGTCGTTGCCTCGCGTTTGGAGATTAGATAGTCGAAACCAGGAAAAATTTCGAAAAATGACCATTACGTAAAAGTAAGTAAGTATGTTCCGCCTACGGTCGACGGTCTCGCAGAAGACTGATAGCTCTCGCACGCACCCCCACACCATGTCTATACAGAACCCGTGCAGAGAGTCGCCATGCGGAACGAATACACACTATACATAAGAAAACGCTCCGTTGCTGTCACAGCGGAGGAGCTCTGAAAACTGCCACTTTCCCTCTTCTTCGGCGTCTTTTCACTTGGTGGCGGTGGCTCCCTCGGAACAGTGTCTCCATGATTCAGAATCCTCAATGGTTTTCCTCAGATGATTTTAGACGTCACGCCTCCCCACGAAATAGGCCCTGGGCGCACTGCAACCTGCAGCCCGGGGCGAGACGCATCATCCGGTAATCAACGACACCGCATTCCTCTTCCTGTTTGTCAGTTTATGTGGTAGACTGGGCCACGACCCACTAGATTATGCAGACCGTATTCCTTTTGCGCCCCTCCCCTGCGCCGCAATTTGCAGGAGGCTAGCGGCGGCGCGCTGGTCATCGAGTAGATATGGAAAATGGATACAAGTTGCGCTCGTTGTTAATAGGTCCAAGGTTCTGCTGAAGACTGCAAGGTAGTGGGTTGGAACCCTAGCGCCTGCTGCGCTGCCTCAGGCTTTCGCTGGGTTCTTCCTTCCGGGAGGATGGCAGCAAACTTCCCCCAGAAGACAGTCCAGGCCGAATTCCGCTCCTTTCGGTTGTGTAACGGAGCGTCACAGTACCGCACTCGGCCCGAAAGGCAGCCGAAGCTCTTTGGCTGCCCGGAGAACATGTGTTTATAAGCCCCAAACGACGTCAACTACCGTATTTTCACGCGTATTAGCCGCACCGCAGATAAGCCGCAGGACTCGTTTTTCGACACATTTTGAAAATGTTTTTGCAGATAAGCCGCACTCGCAGATAAGCCGCGGGTAATACGACGCGACCGCTTTGTGCGCTAAACGAGTGATGCACAAACAAAATCAATAGAGACTCTCAACGCTCGTCGACGCCGCACTCCCTGCCAGCTGCCCTGTTCCTGTACTGGTCCGCGACGTCGACGACTTTTAGTTTGAAGCCGCTGTCGTAGCTGTGCCTCCGCGATGGAGCCATGCCTTACCTATAACTGCCGTGTCCACAAATGCTGCTGCTCAGGTCAAATGAGAACTGACGCTTAGCTGACCACGTTTTATCCCGATGTCAGGTGTATTGAACCCTTCCTGTGGGTCTGCCGACAAAGGAGACCGTAGGGAAGGCCACAAATCCTGTGGTCTACATTCTGGTATCGGCATGATGTATAACAAAGGAGGTCAGTTCTAGTGTTCTACTAAGATCGGATTGTGCCCTTGTTGGGTGTTTTTTGTGGATTGACCAGTTAGTGGTGTTCCAGGAGACATTAATCACTGTAACCCCTTTCGTTAAAGCTGCATGGGGGAACGTATTCGGAAGGTCAGTCCATTCGAATGTAGAGCCGCCCCTGTTCGGTATTGTTCGTGCACTGGCATGGCGGTCCTGTTCCGAAAAACATGCGGAACTGTCGGCCCTTTCGTTTAATCCGGGGTATGGGGAAAATACCAGTGAAAAATAGCCATCAGATAAGCCGCACCCGTGGATAAGCCGCAGAGCGTCCGCGAAAAAAAAATTCGCACATAAGCCGCGGCTAATACGCGTGAAAATACAGTAATTTTACAGAGAAGAATGACGTTCGCAAATCTCTGAACGTATTCAACATGCCCGCGTCGCGAATACAGTCAATAGAGTTACTCGCCAGTTGCTTTATCTCACGAATCTGCGAGTTGTCGCTCAAGCGGAGCATAGAAATCAGGAGGAGAGAATTGTACGAGAGAGTTATGAGAGTTCTGTGGCCCGGAGAGTTTTATGGCCCGGAGCCTTGCGGACAGAATCGATATGGGAACGTGGCCACGCAGAACGGCGCTGATCACGTCACTTCCTGTTCCCGGGTTATATTAGCGCACGTGAACTGTTGGCTTGCCCTAATAAGCACTCCATTACTTGATTCCTTCAATCGGAAAAGATGGCTTTTTGCTTCGGGTAATGGCAGCGGTGCTGGTAACGTTGTTGCAAATCTCCAAGATCCGAGTTTCGAACCCTCATATCAAATAGGCTATCCTACAGTCACTAGGCTATCCCGGTCACACAATCAAAAGTGCGCTGTGTAATGTTTACCATTTCCCTTCAGATAGATGGCGGCCCAGTTCCCCCTGAAGTCTGTCGAGGACGCATACTACCCCCCCCCCCCTCCAAAACTAGGGCACTGCACAGGCCCGGGCTTACCCGAAAGCCCGGCCCGCGACGGTTTTGCGTTCTTTTTTTATGCGGGCCTGGGCCGGGCTCGGGTTTCAGCCACCGGGCCCGGGCCGCGTACGGGCTTGACAACGCCGGCCATGGTCGGGCATGTACGCGAACATATTTCACGAGACTGGACAGCTGAAATTTCATGTTACTTTTTTTTTTTATTGGATATGGGATATCATGGTATTCTCATCTGAGAACTATCAATTTTTTTATATATGTGATCATGCTTATTTCGTGTAATGGGTCTGGATTTCACACGTGCACTCACACACATCTGACATATTTCATTCGCGTGAGAGCGTTCGGACATATTTCGATCACGTGAGAGTCCAGCACGAGGGTCAGTTAAGTTAGGTGTTCTGACATATTTCGTTCACGTGAGAGTTCGAGAAAGTGGAACTAACACCGGTGCATGCGCAATAGAGCGGAGTTGAATCTCTCTTGAACAGCAAGGTACATACATATCGCCCATCGCCCACGCGCCGCTGCGCGCTGCCTTCCCAAGCAAGCAAGCACCAGGCACAGAGCGGCTTGCCGGCAGAGAAACACGGCCGCTCCGTTCGAGTGTACCTCCTCACTCTCCACCAATTAGTTGCGTCCTTTTGCTCGCTGCGCTGTACTCTTTAGTAAATCTAAATGTGCCGCCGGGCCTCGAGAACACATAGAGCAGAGGTGGGCTGGGACCGGGCCTGAGCATGGAAACAGTTGGGTACGGGCTGGGCCTGGGCAGACGGCGAGGGCTGGAAATCCATAGAAGACGTCGTGCCCGGCCCGGGTGTGGGCCTGAAAATTAGGCCCGTGCAGTGCTCTGTCCCAATCCTTCCTGCTGTCCGCTATCTATCTGCTCACGCCCGTACGCCGCCCAAAGCCACAGTTGCTCCGCGGCTCTAACACAGAATCGAAAACCTTTCTTCTTGGGTTAGTTCTGTCCGCATGCAAAGTGTTTCGTCCGTTGTGCCCAAAAGTGATATTCGAAGGACCTTACTGTATCCAGAGAAAAATTTGGGACCAGATATCCTATGGGAAAATTTCCCACCTATTTCGAGTAACTTTAGAGACTTCAGTGGCGAGAAACTGAATATTCTACGGAAGCCTGAGGTTGGCCAAGATCAGTAGCGTAGCCAGAAAAAAATATTTCAGGAGGGGTTCTATGGGAACTTTGCATGAGTGAGGAGGATTTCACCGCCGTTTCCTTCTCCTAAATGCACTACCAGAGGTACGGTTTCGACCGATATTATGCTTATTTATGTTTATTCGTATGTCTTTTTTGTACCCTAAGTATGCTCTTGTCTGTATCTACACAACTTCCGATCCCTGTTTCGTGAGCTCTTCAAAAAGTGAAACAAGTCTAATAGTGAGTCTCTTCCCGTCCACTTGTGTTCCGTCCGTGTCGTTTACTCCAAACTGATGGTTATGTCTTCTACTACTAGTCTGCACCAGCTAGCTTGCGGCCTGCTACTCTGTTCTGAGATTTAAAAAAAAGGTCCTGGTAATGAATAATCTTTATTTGGAAACCCGAGTCTCAGGAAATACTGCAGAGGTCCAGAGGCAGGCTTATGTGCAGGTCCTTCGGAGTGTCCTATGTATATTCTTTTGAAAGGAATTCATTGGCACAGAACCGTTTCCTCTCTGAGGTTTTTAGAAGTTCCCGGTACCAAGGGCAATACCTTTAGGCTTTTCCTAAATTGTGGGCCTCCAGAAACTCGCATGTTCTAGACACGGAGTGGAGGGTTCTGTAGAGTGACCTACGATATATAAAAACCAATGACAACTGGGCGAGCTGACGAGCGTATGTTATACACTTGTTCAGTATCTGCTTAGTGCTTGTGCTGTGCTAGCTTGTGAGTCGTCGTGTCGCGCGTTTGCAGACAGAGAACTAATCCTGAAGTCTCCGGCCACCTTTATTTGTGAGACTCGTGCATCTTTCATCTTTTTTTTTTTTTCGTATTCAGCAATGGGTTTTATGGTACAATTTGTGCTGTATGTGGCGTCATTTCTGTAATAATAACGTTTTTCGCTGTTCGCGGCCGATCTCCTGAATTTGCGCCTGCGTGACCTGGCAACACTGGTTGACTGTTTTTGTTTTGCGGGCGTTGCGCACCTTGAAATCAGCCGGGAAATAAATCGCGCGTGTTTTCATCACGACCTACTAGGTCCTGGTTCCCACCGTGGTATTCATCTATTGCGCCTTGCGTAAGTTGTTCATATGGGTGAAGATTGAATTTGTTGGAGTGCCGGTGGTGTTTAATTTTGAAGTGTGACGCCTGTATCTGCTGCTTTTGTGTCGTTTTTGACATATTTTGAGGGGAGGCATTAGGGGGGAAATTCCTGGGCATGGCACTACTGTGTTGAAATGGGGTAGTCTGTATCTGATAGACATAGTGAAGCACAAGATAGACACATATACACCACATGACATAGTTGTTGCTGCCTGTCTGCCTGTAGTCCTGTCCTTGCATGGCAGCTTGTGCTTCACTATGTCCTGGGCACGGGCCTTTTTTCCAGCCCCATACGAAATTCGAAAAAAGCTAAATACACCGGAAAATGTGTGCGAACATGTATGAAAATTAAAAGGCGCAGGAAACTGAAAGAAAGCTGTACGACTGGCATATGGAAGACATTTCTCATACAGTTTTACCTGTGGCATAATTGTACCGGCGATGCAGCGTGTTATAAAACGGCGAGATTGTGAAGGAACAGAGTTGGACCAGTGCTAGTGATTTATGTAGTGTTACTTCTTAGTTCTATAACATTCTAGTTCATTCGTTCACTGTGTTGCGTCATTCATAATATCTGCATAATATCTGTCCTAAAGTGGCTGAAACAGTTGTATGTCGCTGGCATAAACTGTATTTGAGAATGGAATTTGCTCTTTATTCATATAAGAATCATGTATAAGTTCCAAACAGGTCCAGACCCATAGCACTCACTCAGTAGTGGGTCAAAGTTAGGCAATGGATGCTTTGTGTCCAGCCACGTATTTCCAGTGCCTGCTCAGCATGTTTATGGGCAGCAGCCAAAGGCATATGGGTTGTGCACCAACAGGACTTACTTTCCACTTCTATGCTCTGACTTTGATGACACTTTAAGGCTGCAGAAGGCAGTGAATGCCCCCTAATGAGCAGGACTGAGTACTCACACCACGTGCCTTGCAGCCTTCCACTGTTTCCGTTCCCCTACAGTGGAAGGGACAGCTAGAATGTCTGTTCTTGTTGCTGTAGTCGTCTTTCCCCCATAAACCTTATCATGTGTTGTGCTGTTTTGACACCGCTTTGTCACACTTGCTGACTCACTTTGTGCTACTGCAGGGTGATGGAACGTTCCTCTGCACCTCGGACCAGTATGTTGCCATACAGCGCATGTATCACCACAAAAAAGAGCTAGTACTACACTCTTCTGGGTAGTTTGGTCTGATGCAGGGTAACAGAAGCCTCACTAGCACGGAAGCCTACCAGGAAGCCCAACGTGAGTTTTGTTTATGTCCTATGAAGACAATTTTCAACTTGTCTGCTACCTCGTTTGCTGCAAAACTGGATTTCATTGCGCAACTGTTATTGGCATCTATCGAATATAGCTTTGAGCAACCTATCGCAGCTTTTTAGATGACTAATTCGAATTTCTTTTCTTTTTATTTATTAAATATGAAAACGACTGTGAAGAATAATTTCAATGGCCTGTCTGACCTTCAAGTTACTTTTATGCAAAGGAATTCCACAACTTTTGGCCACCAATGAAGAGCTCTGAATAGAACTCCTGGAAAGATATTTGCCAAATACTCGCCCTATTGTGCAATCTGCAAGAAAGCATGATCAAAGTGTGAGGGTAGTAAGTGTGTACAAATTTTTAGGGACATTGGGTACCTGAAGCCATGGAGGATGAAAGAGAAAAAGGTGCACTAAGAGTTTCCGAGGGAAGAGGAATGCATGGGGCAAGTGACATACGAATGAGTTAGCTTCTTGGAAGCCCTGTAATGGTCACATTCACTGAACAGGCCACCATGTCAGTACACAGACTATTCCAACTTTTCATGTTAGTGCAGTGGGAGGCTGCCCCGCATTATTGCGCTTCTTGAGAAAGTAGGGAAGAGGGAAAAGTGCATATTCCAGTTTCCTTCTCTGTTCCGCGACATCGAGAGCTTGCTTACGCACCAGGTATGCATGCTGCAGTTGTACTTTTTGTATGAATGTGTGTCCCAGGGCTTGTAATCTTAATTTATACTCCTCCTCACATGTCCTTTCCTTTCCTTTTTTTTTTCTTTTCACATTATATTATATTGAAGGCGACCAAATAAATACAACAGAGTTGCAGACTCATAGCCAACAGCTTGTGTTGGGTCTGGATAATCTTATGTACAGACATGAGGAATAATATAATGTGATCTTTAAAACAAGGACAGGCGGATATTATGTACAAAGCTACTTAACTGCAGCATGTTTTCCATTTCTCCTTTTAAAATTGCACTAAATAACAATAAATTACAGCATGTACAAACCAATTAATGTGAGATTTCATCGAGTACGCATGTACGCAATCAACAGTACAATGTGCAAAGCATACAACATAATTAATTGTCAGTGAGTTAGTGAGCCAGATGTTTTTTAGTGCACAAGAAAAGCTTTGTGGTTGTTTCAGAACATTAGGTAATGCGTTTCATTTTTTAATGCAGTTACATTGTAGGTGTTCTCGATAAACATTATTAGTAGTACTGGAAAATGGGTGACAAAATAATGAAACATGGAAAGGACAGCTTACTGTTAACATTGTACACACACCGGTACTCTCCCTAATGCAGGAGCATGCAGTTACTCAGCAAGCATTCTTCACTGGTGATTTTCATCTGTTGAGCCCCTTTTCTACTTCATTCTCCTTTCTCTTATTTAATCTAGCATAGACGTACTGGGCTAGCCAGTCTGATCTTGTTGTTACTCACATTCCAGTTTTCTGTCTTGTTCTTATCATCATCATTAACATTGTCCCGTTATATATTGAATAGAGGATCAATACTCTTTCATGCGTTTCACAGATTCATTCGCTGGACTTGCTCTGCATGGACAACACGTACCTGCCAACTTGGAACAGTTTTCAGGAAATGACTAGCCAAACTTCCCATAGCATGACGTTCAACAGCATCATGTATAAGAAGTACTCTCTTGTTGTGCATGTGAGTGACATACATTGCTTATTGACATATTAATGGTCGCACACGTATGAATACCGCTAAAGTACAACATCTACAAGCACAAGGCGTGTGCAGATACGGTATACCGGTACTTGTGCATGTAACACATTGACTGCTTACTGCACAAACTTCCTGTGGCATACAATCATACATTTATGTGATCAAAATCAGCAAAAAAAGTCATGCCAAACTCTGCCACAAAACCACAAAAACGTTGCTCTCTGTGGGGCATGGCGGCCCCCTCGCAGTTGAATTCAGGTTCCGCTAGGGAACGGAATGCAGCATGCTGATGCAGGAACAGAAATAAACTCCTACATGGATGTTTATTTCTGTTGTCTCGGATTCTAAACTGTTAGCACTCCTGCCCTAGCAGTGCACACAACAGCCATGCTTGAATCGGTATAGCCCGTTTAATATGCACGGAGAGCAATGTGACGATTAAAAAAAAAATGCACTACTGAAAGATTGTCAGTAAGCAGGCAAAAGACGTTACATACGCTAACGTGGGCACACTTTATTCACGCACACCCTGTACCGCAAGTAACTGTAGTCATACAAGAGCAGGTTATCCCTAGACCACATCTATATAGCACACTGTAAAAAATGATGAGCCTTTCTTCAGCACCGTATGGCGTGCGTGAACGAAGATCACGTTAAAAACTTTTGCTGAGCCATATTTTGCGTAAAGCAAAAAGTTTCATGCTGCCCATCTCAGTGCACTGAAAATGCATGCCGATTCATGGCAGGGAACAGTGAAGGCTCACCCGTAAATTTTTATTTATGGCAGTGGTGGATTGTGCACAAATAACACGCGCTTTTGCACAAGAACAATGGCTGGAGCTAACCTGTAGCATACAAGGGAGGACATTGATATGCACTCTATAGCCCTGCACTGGTCGACTTTTTCGGGCCTGACCTGGCCTGGACGCAGCGAAAAATGGCCTGGCCCAGTCCTCATGTATTTATACCGCCCGACCCGGCAACTCAGCGAGTAGATCACGGCCTAGTAATCCCAGCCATGACGCATGTGTCTCTAGAGCTTATCAAACAAATTTAAGAGTACATCTATAAGAAGGGAAGACAAGGTCACAAACATACATACGCTGGCGGTTTGACAACGCGACAGCACGAGACCAAATTATATCCAGAACGCGCACACGCAAGGGCGTTATCTTTAAACTATGATCTTTTTGTGGAGGTAGAGGATGCTGTCGAAAACTCCTCTTAGCTATCCCTACTCCGCTCACCCAATGTGATTGACATGAGGAGTCAGGAGCAATGGCTTTGAGAATGTTCTAGAGCATTAAATCATATGCACAATGCAGTGTCCTTTGCTGGCTTTTGCAAATATAAGCACAGGAATGAAGGAAGCACGTGATGATATGAACTAATAGTCCTTCATTATGCGGAATTAGCTGCGTGACCCGGCTGCGTCTGACTCTCAGAAACATGTTTCTTGGCCCGGCCAGGAGAACCCAGCCAACATCGAGCCCGGGCACGTGAAGGGCACTAATACGTGCCCCCTAGAACCCCCCCCCCCCCTTTTTTCAGAGGGCATGGGGGCTCTTGACGGACTGCTGAGAGCTCTGAGCAATCCTAGTTGTCACTGCCTTGCTCCGTTAAGCAATCGAGCCAGCAGTTTCATTTTGAAGAAATCTGCCTGAACTAGAGGCAGAAACACAAAGGTGCAACTTACACATCAAGATTTTCAAACAACGATTAGATAAATATGGCATAACGTAACGACGGCTACATGAAAAACAAAATGAAATTTGCAATCCGCTTGCAGCATGCCTAGTTGTCAAGCATTACCAACACCTTTTCGGAAGTTGTCAATTTTTTTCTTACATCAACCACGGTGTCATTGGAGGAGCTCATACCTCAACTCGCATGCACAGACACTGAGGAAATTCCTCAGTGCTGTCCTCAGTAGCTCGCCAGTGCTTTGTGCTCGAGCAATGTTGAGGACAGTTGCATGTGCCAGAGGCACAGCCAAAGCTCCTGGCGGACACGAGCCGCGGCAGCAGCAGCGCAGCATGACAGAGCGTTGTTGTCCTGGCTCTGCAGGTTTCTCACGAGACTTGCGTTATACCTTTAATACTGAATTCCAACCATCCCTGTCCATGTCCGACACAGAAGGAACCCATTCCTCCTTCCCAACCAGACACTTCGCTGTCGTCCTTCATCCTCATCATTTCCGCAAACGCAACAACTTGTAGCGTCCCAAGTGTTTGGGCCAATAATCTTTCTTATAGAGGGCCAATAATCTTTCTTATGTTTTGCAGACTACCGAGCATTTCCTGGACTTGCTCTACATGGCCAACACGTACCTGTCTACTTGGAACATTTTTCGGGAAATATCTGGCCATTGGTCATTCAACAGCATTGTGTGCAAGCAGTACTCTCTTGTTGTGAGTGACATACATTGCTTATACACATGGCATGGTCACACATGTATGAACACGACTGCTGTACGGAACCCTAACCTGTTTAGCCATACGTGTTTGGGGGATGTTTTTCATACATGTATGAGGGGATGTTTGTGTTTAATTTATTATATATAAACAATGACATACTAGATTATAACGACCATGTCATAGGCACCCCTTGTCAGCGCCGCATTTGGAAGCTAGCGGTGGCGCTACTCATCGGCCCGGTTATTGCTTCCTCAATTTCTGCAATACTTTGTACTTCAGCTTTCCTTAGTATTTTTATACAAGCGGTTGATGTCCAGCGAGAGATACATCGTTCTAAAGTTGATCACCATCATTCAACACGTTTTCATAGGAGCTGTTGCTGTCGTCTGCTACGGTAGTCGTGTGTCCGCTTCTGCACGTTCAAAATTCAAATTTCCATTGTCCAATAATGACGTAGATCTCGCAGGCCGATGAGTAGCGCCCCTAGCAGATCGTGCAGACGGGCTCCTCATAGGGGTTGCCGATTATGACGTGGTCATTATAATCTAGTACGTTTGCTGTAGTGGTAAAAATTTGCTGTAGTGGTATTTTCGTTAAAAAGGTGTTCGCTATAAAGGAGTTTGACTGTGCTGTAAGCATATTTTTATTCACGATGTATTAATTTTCGCGAATCGTGCATTCAGTTATTTGCGAAGTTATTTGCGCGTAGTTAATTTCGCGATTTCATGGCTGTTTCTTTTCGCGGGATAAATGTCGAACTGTGTTAGCGAGTACCAGTTTTGGCGATTTTTTAGTGGTCACGAAATTCACGGAAAATTAATACATCGGGAATAAAAATACGTTTACAGTATATAGGAGCAGATTACGAAACAGTCAGATACAGTCATGCCATTGAATGTATGGGATTCTATCGGGACCGCAGTTCTCGTTTACTATAAGCAGAGATTTACTACAAGAGGAGTTACTATAAAGAGGTTCTACTGTATTAGGGGTGTGCGAATCCGAATATTTTAAGTCGAATCGAATATCGAATATTCATGCAAAATTTTCAATATGCGACTTTCGCACTAAAAGTTCCCATTTCGTAGCCCATGCCTTTAGTGTAATTTTTATAGCATTAACTGTCACAAGAGAGACATGCAATTCTTCTGTTCAAAGCCCCTACTCGTTAATGTTACATGAGAGTGCTTCCTACTTTTCGGGTGAGCCTACACTTACTGGAGTGGTTACCTTCATTTCAAAATTTTATGCCAGGCAGTAGCATATTATACGGATGAGGCTGTAATTGTTTCAGACAACCACAGGCCATTTGTGAAACAAACGAATTGGCATCCTGCCTCAGCTTTGTCATGAACACCTTTTAGTTTCTTTGCACTCGCCCTAAGAAGTTGCACTACTGAAATTTTTGATGCAAAGGATATCTTTAAGACATCCTTCTTGTTCGTGGGCTGTGGTCATTATTCGAGAGTGCTAACTTTTTAAAGGAAACCTCACAGACATCAAATCAAAGTCCCTCGTCGGCACCGCTAAACTGCATGTGGGAGAGGCGCCGCCCCTTCCACAGACGATGTCTACAAAACTAACTTTGGATAACGTTATCTTAAACTAAACACCGTCCCGCCTGTGTTGGTCCTGCAGCAAGGCAATTTTGTGAACCATGCTTCTCCTCGTGCACGGAAGCATCAGGTGAAGCCCACTTTCGGGTTGTATCGTTCATATTCGCGGAATAGTCGAATATTCGAAAAATCGAATACTGGATATTCGATTCGCGAATCGAATAGTTCGAGCGTTTGATATTCGATTCGAATTCGAGAATTCGAATAATCGCACACCCCTAATATATATGTGCTACCGCCATTGTCTGCCATTTTCGACGACTGCCAAATTTCAATTGTTCATTCTCTTAAGCACCTCAAGGTTTATGTTGTGTCCGTCAGTTGTGTCCTCAGCCTCAGAACCTCAGAACCATTACTCTCCAGTGTGACTCTGGCCTAAATATTAATGAGGCTCTTTAAAGTGACAGCTACATAAATGTGTTCATAAAACTAACACCAAGATACTTTGCATAGTTTGACATTCGATTTGCCTGGCTTTCTCTCTAAAAGGGGACTAGATATGAGACAAATGCATCATACAGACTATGACTGTAGAAAACAAATTTTTTTAAAGACTAGCGTGGCCTGTCCAGAAGCGACAACACCAGTGTGAGGTACTTTTGAAGAGCAAATCTGTAGTAATCGGAGGAGAGTGCACCATCAACAACAGGCTACTTTGGCCACGATGACTGATTTGATAATCAAACATAGCTCAAGTTGTCGTCCTTCTGGTCATTCAGTATAACGGTGCCCTGTAGTCTGCGGAATGTTGCGGCAATGAATCTATGCAGGCATCACTTTGTGGTTACTGCTGTGTCGAAAATCGACTCTCAGATCTGGTTTCCAAATGCTCACTGCTTATGTTCATCAAGGGTGTGCTTTCGTTGGCCAGTTTCGCTCATACATTTTTGTCATGTTTCGAAAGAGGGACTCCTGCCATAATGTCCATAAACATTGTCTTCTCCTGTAGTGTATGTCGTAGGCTTTACACAAAAACTACGCAAGCATTTTCCATAGAATTTTTTATGCATTCATTGGCAAGCTCGTCAGGTATGCGTTTGCAAGTGCAACTTGTAGATGCAGTGACTTTTGAACCCATGTCTCCTGACCAACTACTCTCTTCAAAGAGAATACTGGAGCTGTGCGAATATGCGAATATTTTAATTCTCCATTCAACCAAAATAAGACAAGAAATATGGAACTGTGCATGATATGCCTTGCGTTGTAAGGGGATGTGAAGCTTTTCAGAAGGCCTGAGCAAGTCAGTTACCAGTGAGCACAAATCGCTGTACAAAGTGCACCAGCAAACATGCTATTCGCAACCTATTTTCAGTATTCGAAATTTTCAATTTTTTTTTGTAGTACTGAAGCAAGGTACCGTTATTGCCATTCTGCAACTGAGCTTCACCTCAATACATCCGGGAGTTAGATGAGGCCCACTTCACGTTATGGCCATTGTTCTTTGGTGTGCAACTCCGTTCTGCAACGATGCTTCACCTCATTACTCACGAGCGTTAGGTGAAGCCCACTTTACACTGCTTACAATATTCTCTCACTAAAGGCTACAAATTCACTATATTCAGTGCATTGCATGTTCAAGTAAATGTACTCCCATCTTTGAGTTATGTTCCATAACAGAGGGAAATATGTACAGTTTCTGAAATAAGGGCAGGAAATTCACAATGTAAACACAGAGATAAGGAGATGCACACAAAGCAGGCTGCATAGAACATGTTGACTAACTCTCAATGCTGTCTACCATACGCAACACAGAGGGACTTTTCTCTCACTATGTGTTATACTGTGTGTGCTAGACTCACATGTTTGGCGCAGAACATCATCTAATGAGCACAACACCACACAATATTTCACTACGAGGTACTCAAAGTTATTCAAATTGGGCCTTTTCTGATTATTTAAATTCGATTCACCATTCGAAGAAATTATTCGGATTCAGTTCGCAGTGTAAGTGGAATATTCTTAAACTACTGGCTATGGGGATTTTGCTATTCGCACAGCTCTATAGAGAATACAACAGCAAGTAGCCAGACCTAATGCAGGCATATACAAAGACAGCAGTAATCAGCCTAACAGAGAGATTACCTTGGCAAGGTGTTGACATCTGCTTTTAAACTTCCTAGAGCAGAGTTTCCCAAACTTTTGGCGGTGACGGACCCCCGGAAGCGATGAGAACCAATTCACGGACCCCCCCCCCCCACACACACACACACACACAAATATACCGGAATACGCGCTGTGTACACTGCATTGCAGACCGCGTTTAATATGCGCGACAGGGTATAACACGGAACGAAATAACATTTGTGCAAGCATAAAGGTGGTCAAGTGACTGTCTAGACAGAAGCGAAGTTGACTTCCAACGCCGCGTTCAGTGCGAGGTATCATCTGTAGTGCCACCATCGCTGCAAGAGGTCCGCAGGCTGCCAAATATAAAATGCGCTAAACACAGGAACACTCTTCAGTCAGTTCGAACTCGAAGCAAAACGATATGACGCACTGTATTTCCCATGCTAGCTAGTGCATAACCAGCAACCTCGTCAGCTGCTGCGTGCTTTTGATACAGCTTCAGAAAGGATTCCGGACTGGTTTCTTCTTCTTGTTTGTATGTGTATGACGCGGACAAACGTGCATTGCAGGACTTTTCTATCAGAAATTAGAAGCTAGCCGTTGAAGCATGCTTGTAGCAATTTTGGAAATTCTGGGTGTTTGGAAATCGGGCAGCATGTACGAGCGCGTGTTTGTTGGGACGAAAATCCTCACTGAAATGTGAAAGACGGTCGCGGACCCCCACGGACACTCTCGCGGACCCCCAGGGGTCCGCGGACCACACTTTGGGAAACACTGTCCTAGAGCAATACTCTGTTCGTGCCCTTTGAAGCCACTTCCGCTACATGAATTGAAGCTTCGAGCAATGTAAATTCTTTGCTTTGCTTGAAAGTTTAGACGTTCAACCATGGGGTATTATTACAGCTCGTTAAACTTCTTGCAGCATGTTGAATGTGACTGACACAATTAACGAGACAATTTGAACTCTCCATTCAACCAAAATGAGACAAGAAATATGGGACTGTGGATGATTTGCTTCATGTTATAAGGGGATGTGAAGCTTTTCAGAAGGCCCGAGAAAGTCAATTACCAGTGAGCACAAATTGCCGTACAAGTGCACCAGCAAATATGGCTGGGACTGTGGTGAAACATCATTGAGTGATGCTGCAGCTAGTCCAAGAAGAAAAAAAAGCATAACAATCAGTCAAATTTGAAGTGCTACAACTGTAAGGAATATGGGCGTTATGCAAGCGCTTGTCCCAAACCTAACGGGCCCCAAGCCGCGCTAAATGCAAGTGAGAAAGTCGTGTCTCGAGGAGTTGCACTCCCGGTGTGCGGCTGTGAAATGATAGCCGGGACAGTAGCACAATTCCCAACCAGGTGCTCCAATAACTTGTGCGGGTGGAAGCCATTTCTTTTGACGTGAGCCAGAAATCTTTTGACACATGATGCTCGAAGCAATGTTTACCTTATCTACGTTGTTTGAACGTTGTTTGAACGTTGTTGCTACGGTCCTAGACTGGGATCGAACCTCTCGAGCTCAGCAAGCAAGCGTATTGCCGACTGAGCTGCCGAGGGCTACCACTTTCTGAGGCCCAAGTAAAGTATCGTTGCTGCCATCTCCTTTTCTATTTATTTACTGCTACCGCTACTGTAAACGCTTTTAACGGATTTCTTTCGTCGATAAATTGCAAGGTTTGTAAATAATAAGAGTTGGTAAAACAAAATAAATTGAATTGAAATACTATGCCTGCAATATCTGCCTCCTCAATAAAGGAGACAGCCTTTATGAAGTGCTTGCCTGGATCCATGTTGCTCGTTAATATGACAATTCGCTTTATAACCGAAATTCGCGGGAACGGCCTCGGTCATATTAACGAGGGTTGACTGTACATGAAGCCTAAGTGAAGCGCACATACTCTGCAGATTGCGCATTGTAGTATGTACTTGCTGGTAAATAGGGGCAAGCATAAAGACATCCAAAAGTTGGGCCATTGACAAAATCAACACAAAAACAACAGGTTGGCCTTACCTCTCCAGAGAACGCACTTTATTATGCACAAAATCATAGCCTTGGAAATTTTGCCAGAATAAATTTGGAAATTGCCAGGAGGCTTACCTTTTTACCTATCGCCACCTTAACATGAAAGTGTTCGTCTTGACCTCATATTAAGTACACCCACTCAGTAGAAAGTGTTCTTTATTTTGCAGATGAACGGGGACAAGGACACCTGAGATTAGAAATTATCAACAGGTGAACCTTACCCTTTTTCTGTTTTCAGCAAAAGCATCCAAATTCTCATATTGAGCTGAAATCAAGCGTACTGTAAAAGTATAAATTTTCACGAGGACTTCATTTGCGTGATTGAACTTTTTTCCACGAAATTAAGGTTGGTAGTGGGGATGAAAAAGAAAAAAAAGACAGATCGTCTTACTTGACGACCTTTATACTCACCAATTCGATCTTGTGAAACATTTCCATAATTGAGACGCCACTTTAACATCAGTAGTCTATTCCCACACTATCTCACTTGGCACTACAGATACCTGCTCTCACAAAGCTAGCACGTATGTCATTGTCACAGAACTGGAGTTCAAACATGCCAAACCTGAAAAATTAAGGGTCGGCGAAATTTTCTGCAAGCGAAACACGCTTTCACACAAAGTCGCGAAATTAAGGACCAGCCAATAAAACCCCAATTGTGCTACCACACAAATTCACGAACTATTAAAACAGCGAAATTGACCACTTTTACAGTATGTACTCAGTAGAAGGTGCCCTTTATTTTGCAGGTTAAATGGGACAGGAAAACAAGCAACTTCCACATTTGGTCATATGGAAAACATCGAGAGGTTAGTCTTCCATTCTTTTCTAATTTTAGTCAAAATAATTTACCTATTTATTTAGCCTTACCTTTTCGGATTTCAGTCAGGATATAACTGGCCCCCATGTTAGATACAGTCACTCGATGGAAAATGCTCTTTATTGTGCAGGTGAAAAGGGACAGGTAGAAACACATTTAAAATTGAGCCTTAGGAGTCACCAACAGGTGAGCCTTACCTCTTCCAATTTCAGCCAGAATAATTGGCCCCATGTTAAGTATAGCTACACAGTGAAAAATTTCCTTTATTTTGCAAGTGAAAGGGGACAGGAAGGAAAACCTCCGAAATTGTGCAGAGTAATTCGTGGCAGAATGTTGTGTCAAAATACCTGCAGCACCACTTGTCCCAGCTTGCCGTGACAGACACTCTTCTGATTTGTAATTCTGCCTGTGTTGTTGAGTACCTAAAGGAAACCACGGGAGTGCAAAGAAGCTTTTTCTCCGTTGATGTAGTGGACCTGCTTTACTCAGTTCCGCATGCCACACTATTTTACACGGCATGAGCATGCATTGAGGAGAATGGTGTGGTACCTTTCCAAACTTCCTGCAGAGTCAGTGAGCATTTTTCTGAAAATCTTGAGGTTATACCTGTGCTCGACCTTTGTTACTGATAGTGACAATGTGTACATCGTCTAAGGGCATCTGTATTGAATCCTGTGTGGCTATAGTACCATGTGACATTTTTCTGTACTCGGTTGATCATATCATATGTTGGCAAGGGTGCTTCCCCAGCTAGGTGTAGAAGGAGATGTTAGATATATAGACGATTTTCTTGTCCTTTTCACGGGGCCTTGCATGGATGATAGACGCGGCCCTTCATCCTTTCTTACGGCTACGGTGTTCGTCTTAGATTCACTTATGAAGTTGCAGTAGATGGCTGTAGTATTCAATACACAAACCTCCGTCTAACAACATCGACGGAGCACATTTGTTGGCAGTATTCCCCTCCGCCAAGAAAAGGCCTACCCCTTTCCAGTGTGCTCATTCTCAGATAGTAAAGAGGGAACTAGCTCTCATGCTTAAGGAACACCCTGGTTACATAATGCCACCACCACATGTTTGTGTCGTTTTCAGTGCAGGTGGTTCGCCTGCGGCAAGCTGGTTTCCCCGCTGATCTTATTTCCGCCATAAATAAGGCATTGCTACAAACGTTACTAGCAACGTTTCAGCAAAGTGCAATGACGAGCAATCAGGGGTCCTCCCGTATGTCCTACAACCTGTAGAAATGTTGCTTTGAGATTGCCATGTCCCTCCTGTCTTTTCAGCCCCTAACAAGCTACACAGACTGCGTGGGATTATTTCTCGCAGCGATGTTGCATAAGAATGACCCATAAAACATGCCAACAAGTTTGTCGAGTGCAAGAGTAATGTTGTTCACAGTATTCAGTTTACATGCGTTATGATCTATGCGGGCCAGTCAGGTAGATGCATTAATGTACGCCTGAGGGAGCATCCCAACTCCCTAAAAGGTAACCCCCCTTGCAACCTGACTTTTCATTCTAGACAATGCGGTTGCGACCCACTTTTTAATTTGAGAAGAAATAGTTTCTCTTTACAGTATGCTGTCATACGGGCACTGCAATAGTGGTGATGATGGAAAGGATGCCGTGGGACAAACCACAAGCCGGGGTGTCAGCATGGGACCCGTGGGTCTTACGGAACACATTCACGGGCTGCCACCTGACAATACTGTCTTACCTACCCTCTTCTAGGCTACTTTCTGTCACCACTATTATGCCTCAGCCTCCCCTTAGAGCTATCCCATGCCTGCACCAAACCTTACGACAGACAGATCCCGTTTCAAACCTGGGTTTTTCTGAACAGCAGTCAAGCACTAAACCAACTGAGCTATCCACTTTATTTTTTTTTCCCGAAGGAAAAGCTTTATGCACTTTTACAATGTTTACACTGTGCACAGACACAAAGCACAGCTGAGTAAATTGGAGGGGCTTGGAGGGTTCGACCAAGGTAAATCTTGAATCGACCACCATGTCTCTTCTGTTTATCCTGTCTTCAGATGAGCTTGGGGACTTTGCAGTACCCCTCAGCAGATAACTACGGGTTTATGTGCCATCGTCTGGCAGTGGGCTCTTCTGCTGCACTGTCCATGGCTAATTTGATTTCCCTCCAATGCTTGTCATCCTTGTGTCTTAGTTTCACGAAAGGTCCACTTCAACAATCCCCGGAAATAGCCCCAAGGTGTTTTCAAGATTGCTTCCTGATTAGCCACAGCTGTCCGTGTCAGCCAGAGTAAGTGCAGACCCAAAACGATCAAATTGCAAATATATGCTTCAGGCTTTTTGTGTGTCCAAGAATTTGATCAGCTGCTAGTCGACGTCAAAAATCGGGTTGAACACTTTCTTGAACTCTGCCCAGAAAACGAAGCGTATCCACCCACCCCTCCACCCACCCGTTCAAGATGACAGGAATCCGTTATTAACGCCATGATAACACGCAGCATTCCAACCCTCTCAGTAACTGTGCTTAATTTCAGCTCAACATGAACACTTCTAAAATTTGCTGAAAATGGAAAGTATTGCTCTCTTGGTGTTTTCAAGGGCCAAATTAGCAAGGTCATTCTTTGTGATCTCTTCCACATACAGAGTAAAGAATGGAAGAATACGAACTGGAAAGATAATGGAAAAAGGTAAAGAATAAAAGATCGAGGTTTTCTATGCCAAATTTCAAACGTCATTTGTCGTGACCCGCAAACCATAGCTGCAAACAGAGTGTGCTTTCTACAGAATCACTGTGCTTCAGCTGCACAGCTTTCAGCTCAATATGTGAGCCCTTCAAATAGAAAAAGATGAAGCTCCCTTATTTTTCTTGGGCTACATTTCAAAGATGTTTCTTAGAGTTCTACCCGCAAAACAGGAGAAAGCCAACAACCTTCCAAGCAAGACCAAGAAGTTTCTTTATCAACCTGAAATTTGGGTTCAAATTAAAGCGCATGTTCCACTGACTCTGTGTGCTCATTTCTAGTTCGATTTGAATACTTTTATTTTTTGGCCGAAAATGAAGAAAAAGGTAATTATCTCTTGGCATTTTTTAAACTGAAAATTCGAAGGTTCTGTATCGACCTCAAATTTGGGTTCATATTAAAGCGCACGTTCCACTGACTCTGTGTGCTCATTTCTAGTTCGATTTGAATACTTTTATTTTTTGGCCGAAAATGAAGAAAAAGGTAAGCCTAACCTCTTGGCATTTTTTAAGCTGAAAATTCGAAGGTTCTCTCTCGGCCTCAAATTTGGGTTCATATTAAAGCGCACGTTCCACTGGCTCTGTGTGCTCATTTCTAGTTCGATTTGAATACTTTTATTTTTTGGCCGAAAAAGGTAAGCCTAACCTCTTGGCATTTTTTAAGCTGAAAATTCGAAGGTTCTCTATCGGCCTCAAATTTGGGTTCATATTAAAGCGCACGTCCCACTGACTCTGTGTGCTCATTTCTAGTTCGATTTGAATACTTTTATTTTTTGGCCGAAAATGAAGAAAAAGGTAAGCCTAACCTCTTGGCATTTTTAAGCTGAAAATTCGAAGGTTCTCTATCGGCCTTAAATTTTGGTTCAAATTAAAGCGCACGTTCCACTGACTCTGTGTGCTCATTTCTAGTTCGATTTGAATACTTTTATTTTTTGGCCGAAAATGAAGAAAAAGGTAAGCCTTGGCTTTCAAGGTTTCAAGGTCAAATTTAAAATTTTCAAGGTCGCGACCGGTTCAAGCCCTGGAGAACGTTGATCCTCGGAGACGTGGTCTGGGCCCTGGAGAGCTTTTTGAGGGACGTTCCGGCAAGGGTCGTTCCTCGCGACTACGTGGAACGTCTGGTGAGGCGTCTCGCGAGAAGGCAACACGAAGAAGATCAATACGTCGCGCACATCTTAAAAATACTGTGTGAGGTCGAGTGGGGTCTGTGCGACCAGGAAAAAGTTTACAACGAGTGTTATATGAAGTTGCCCGCGTACGGCACTTTTATGGGTGCCAATTTGTTTGTGTTGGCCAAAGAGTGTGCCAGAGTTGAAGAAGCTTATCAAATATTAGTGAATTCCTGGAATCGTATATGTCGCCACGAAAACGAGTATTTAATCATTGAGGATGAAATGGGGGTACGGAAAAGTGTCTGAGCTCCGATCTTCTTGCGGGTGGTGGTATTCGTGCTTCTTCGTGAGGTTGAGTTTGGTCCAGAGTGTTGATGCGTGCGGGATAACCTCCCGCGCTGGTGAGGGTCTCGGTGTAATTGCGGAAGTTGTCCGGTGGTTTGGCTCTGAAACCGTGCGTGTAGACGCGTTCCGTGGCGCGTGTGCGATACACGTGTGCCGAAGCGCTTTCCATGGGTTGGAAGACGTGTAGCTCGCACAAGAAGTAGTTGTAGAAGCACAAAATCAACATCTACAACATTACGACAATGGGTTAGGTTAGGTTGGGTATAAATAGGGGCGTTGGCTTCGCAACTCTGCAAAAGGGTGACGTCATCTAGTTCTTGGTGTCCTGTCGTCGATGTTGAAATCCAACGGATTTGGGCAAGTACTCGGCCTCCAAAGACGCGCGGGTATATAACTCGATTTCCCCCAGCGCCCGCACACACTCGATGCGCCTCCCTGGCCACCGCTACCTCGGACCCGGCAACCCCCTGCACAACGGTCCACCCGTCGACGAAGACGACCGCATCGCCCAACGCCTCGACCGGGCATACGAAGAAGCGAGAGACGACGAATCCGTCTTCAAAGCCGACGTCCACGCCGTAGGAGACTTCGTTTCCGACTTTGCCGATCGAGGATCCGTCCATTCGTTACTGGGAGCTACCGGCCTAGGAAGCAAGCACCTGTTTGAGAAGTACGTGGTCGGACGTGCCATCTATGGAGGAATGTCAACCGGACGGAAACGTCAACGTGACGATGCCGATAGTGAACACGACATCGACGACGACGCTCGGCATCGAGCGGGCCGGCAGAGAGTCATGGACCTCTTGTTCGGCAACAGCCAAAGCGAAGGAGGACAGGAAACCCGAACGGCAGCCTTGCACACCACGTCGTCCGGAGGCGGCGGAACCGGAGTGGGAAGTAACACTACGAATGTCCCAAACGGAGTTGGACAAATTTTGCGAGCTCCTAGTGACAAGGGCATTGTCACCGTATTCCGTGACTCCAAGATTCTTACCACCTGGGCCTTTATCATCAGAAACCTAAATTTCAAAGTCGGCAAACCATCGTTCTCCCCGATCTTCACCTCTCTCAGCCACATACCCGTGGAGTGCGCGTACTTTTACATGTCTCCGCACCAATTCAAGTCGCTGTTGCCCGGCAGTAAAGCCGTGTGGTGCGGCGTAAAGGTCACCCCTCACGGTATTCGCACACCGTGGAAGACTGGCCAATCCGTAGTCCAGCCAGTAAATTCGGACATGATGGTGTACGGGACCACGGCCATCGGACTCAACCACGTCTACGACACCATACCGGTAGTACCCAAGACCTTCAAACCCGGAGACCCGATGCAAGTGACGGCCATAAACGAACTATCGTTGGATAATCACAAGGACCTCGCCCGCAAGTATTGGGCCAACATGGACACCGAAGACATGAATCAGTACGTACCCACGTGCATGGGCATACCCCGTCACAACCACTTTTACGAATCGATCCTCACCTCTAACGACCACCACTACCCTCGTCTGACGCAACACTCGAACGTTTGGCCGTTCAAGGGCCACGTCGGTCTACCCATGGTAAACTACGACTACTCGTTCGACGGCGACGCTTCCCACCTGAAACGTCCAACGGACAACCCGGTGGTACGCAACGTGTGGCCCATAACGGCTAGCGACAGCTACCGCCTTTCCCAGCGCGAGCATTCGGAAAACAAGGACAACGCCAAGATTTACGAAACGGTCCCCACCGTGCACACCGACGAGATGGCCGACAAGTATTACTCGACCATCGAAAATCCCGGTACCAAGACGGGTCTGGGCCTCCACTCGGTGTCTCCAGTCCAACCGACTCTAGACGTGGGCATATTGGCCGTAACCAAGTCGAACAAGGACGGCACGACTTCGGCAACCTCGTTCCAGGACATTTGCGCATTTTGGCAAGTGGACAGCGAGCTACACGTCTTCCAACCCATGGAAAGCGCTTCGGCACACGTGTATCGCACACGCGCCACGGAACGCGTCTACACGCACGGTTTCAGAGCCAAACCACCGGACAACTTCCGCAATTACACCGAGACCCTCACCAGCGCGGGAGGTTATCCCGCACGCATCAACACTCTGGACCAAACTCTACCTCACGAAGAAGCACGAATACCACCACCCGCAAGAAGATCGGAGCTCAGACACTTTTCCGTACCATTTAATCCTCAATGATTAAATACTCGTTTTCGTGGCGACATATATGATTCCAGGAATTCACTAATATTTGATAAGCTTCTTCAACTCTGGCACACTCTTTGGCCAACACAAACAAATTGGCACCCATAAAAGTGCCGTACGCGGGCAACTTCATATAACACTAGTTGTAAACTTTTTCCTGGTCGCACAGACCCCACTCGACCTCACACAGTATTTTTAAGATGTGCGCGACGTATTGAGCTTCTTCGTGTTGCCTTCTCGCGAGACGCCTCACCAGACGTTCCACGTAGTCGCGAGGAACGACCCTTGCCGGAACGTCCCTCAAAAAGCTCTCCAGGGCCCAGACCACGTCTCCGAGGATCAACGTTCTCCAGGGCTTGAACCGGTCGCGACCTTGAAAATTTTAAATTTAACCTTGACATAACCAAAAAACTTGATTTCCTATAGAGTGACCTTGACAGTGACCTTGATGTTGACCTTGGACATTTAGGTATGACCTTGAACATTTAGGATATGGCCCGGCCCTTCTTCCATCCTGTCGTTATGTTGTTGTCGTCAGTCCATATTATAAAAGGTATATACCCTTTAAATCTTTTGAGTTACCTACAACAACAGCACTTCGACAGGTCCTCGATGACGTCAGCACTACCCGGAGCCTACAGCTGCACTGACACTAACGCCACCTAACCTAACCGCTTTTATAGACCAAAAACGACCTCGATCCTAAGTAGTAAAACGACAACACCCATGCCCATATATGGTTTAACCGGCGACGCCCGACCTCGATAACTAGTATAAAAGGGGGGCTCCGTTCCCACTCAAACTCAGTCCGGCAGCAGGAGGCTGCCCATGCAACACCTGCCCAGGATCTCCCAGGACGAACATGACGACGACCGCCAGTATGGAGACCGAAGACGTGCCGCTACACTACCTCCTGGAGATGACGCTCGGCTCGGACATTCACCGACGGTCGACCCTGGACGACCTCTTCGCCATGGCCGGGAAAGGGGTGAGTTGGGACCTGGCCCAAGCCTGGATGTATTTTCGTCGCCTGGTACTTCGATGGATGGAACATCAGCACGAACCGCAACCGAACCAAGAGGCGGACCAGGAGAGGACGGAGCAGATATACGGACCGCACCGAATTGGGCAAGACGTATTTGCGACGTTCTTAAAAGAAGAAGAATTGTGCACGATGTCGTTCCCGTCATCGACTCTGCAAACGCTCTACGAATTGCTAAACGCATGTACGACTACCACGACCATCAGCGACGAAGACGCAGACCATTTTGCCAGACATTTGCCCATTTTGTGAAGCACAAAATCAACGTCTACAACATTACGACAATGGGTTAGGTTAGGTTGGGTATAAATAGGGGCGTCGAATGAGTAGTCGTAGTTTACCATGGGTAGACCGACGTGGCCCTTGAACGGCCAAACGTTCGAGTGTTGCGTCAGACGAGGGTAGTGGTGGTCGTTAGAGGTGAGGATCGATTCGTAAAAGTGGTTGTGACGGGGTATGCCCATGCACGTGGGTACGTACTGATTCATGTCTTCGGTGTCCATGTTGGCCCAATACTTGCGGGCGAGGTCCTTGTGATTATCCAACGATAGTTCGTTTATGGCCGTCACTTGCATCGGGTCTCCGGGTTTGAAGGTCTTGGGTACTACCGGTATGGTGTCGTAGACGTGGTTGAGTCCGATGGCCGTGGTCCCGTACACCATCATGTCCGAATTTACTGGCTGGACTACGGATTGGCCAGTCTTCCACGGTGTGCGAATACCGTGAGGGGTGACCTTTACGCCGCACCACACGGCTTTACTGCCGGGCAACAGCGACTTGAATTGGTGCAGAGACATGTAAAAGTACGCGCACTCCACGGGTATGTGGCTGAGAGAGGTGAAGATCGGGGTGAACGATGCTTTGCCGACTTTGAAATTTAGGTTTCTGATGATAAAGGCCCAGGTGGTAAGAATCTTGGAGTCACGGAATACGGTGACAATGCCCTTGTCGCTAGGAACTCGCAAAATTTGTCGTACTCCGTTTGGGACATTCGTAGTGTTACTTCCCACTCCGGTTCCGCCGCCTCCGGACGACGTGGTGTGCAAGGCTGCCGTTCGGGTTTCCTGTCCTCCTTCGCTTTGGCTGTTGCCGAACAAGAGGTCCATGACTCTCTGCCGGCCCGCTCGATGCCGAGCGTCGTCGTCGATGTCGTGTTCACTATCGGCATCGTCACGTTGACGTTTCCGTCCGGTTGACATTCCTCCATAGATGGCACGTCCGACCACGTACTTCTCAAACAGGTGCTTGCTTCCTAGGCCGGTAGCTCCCAGTAACGAATGGACGGATCCTCGATCGGCAAAGTCGGAAACGAAGTCTCCTACGGCGTGGACGTCGGCTTTGAAGACGGATTCGTCGTCTCTCGCTTCTTCGTATGCCCGGTCGTGGCGTTGGGCGATGCGGTCGTCTTCGTCGACGGGTGGACCGTTGTGCAGGGGGTTGCCGGGTCCGAGGTAGCGGTGGCCAGGGAGGCGCATCGAGTGTGTGCGGGCGCTGGGGGAAATCGAGTTATATACCCGCGCGTCTTTGGAGGCTGAGTACTTGCCCAAATCCGTTGGATTTCAACATCGACGACAGGGCACCAAGAACTAGATGACGTCACCCTTTTGCAGAGTTGCGAAGCCAACGCCCCTATTTATACCCAACCTAACCTAACCTAACCTAACCTAACCTAACCTAACCCATTGTCGTAATGTTGTAGCATCGACTGTGTGCGGGCGCTGGGGGAAATCGAGTTATATACCCGCGCGTCTTTGGAGGCTGAGTACTTGCCCAAATCCGTTGGATTTCAACATCGACGACAGGACACCAAGAACTAGATGACGTCACCCTTTTGCAGAGTTGCGAAGCCAACGCCCCTATTTATACCCAACCTAACCTAACCTAACCTAACCCAACCCAACCCATTGTCGTAATGTTGTAGCATCGAGTGTGTGCGGGCGCTGGGGGAAATCGAGTTATATACCCGCGCGTCTTTGGAGGCTGAGTACTTGCCCAAATCCGTTGGATTTCAACATCGACGACAGGACACCAAGAACTAGATGACGTCACCCTTTTGCAGAGTTGCGAAGCCAACGCCCCTATTTATACCCAACCTAACCTAACCTAACCTAACCTAACCCATTGTCGTAATGTTGTAGCATCGAGTGTGTGCGGGCGCTGGGGGAAATCGAGTTATATACGCGCGCGTCTTTGGAGGCTGAGTACTTGCCCAAATCCGTTGGATTTCAACATCGACGACAGGACACCAAGAACTAGATGACGTCACCCTTTTGCAGAGTTGCGAAGCCAACGCCCCTATTTATACCCAACCCAACCCAACCCAACCTAACCTAACCTAACCTAACCTAACCTCCTCCTTGTCCTCCTTCGCTTTGGCTGTTGCCGAACAAGAGGTCCATGACTCTCTGCCGGCCCGCTCGATGCCGAGCGTCGTCGTCGATGTCGTGTTCACTATCGGCATCGTCACGTTGACGTTTCCGTCCGGTTTGCCTCTTGGCATTTTTTAAGCTGAAAATTCGAAGGTTCTCTATCGGCCTCAAATTTGGGTTCATATTAAAGCGCACGTTCCACTGACTCTGTGTGCTCATTTCTAGTTCGATTTGAATACTTTTATTTTTTGGCCGAAAATGAAGAAAAAGGTAAGCCTAACCTCTTGGCATTTTTTAAGCTGAAAATTCGAAGGTTCTCTATCGGCCTCAAATTTGGGTTCATATTAAAGCGCACGTTCCACTGACTCTGTGTGCTCATTTCTAGTTCGATTTGAATACTTTTATTTTTTGGCCGAAAATGAAGAAAAAGGTAAGCCTCTTGGCATTTTTTAAGCTGAAAATTCGAAGGTTCTCTATCGGCCTCAAATTTGGGTTCATATTAAAGCGCACGTTCCACTGACTCTGTGTGCTCATTTCTAGTTCGATTTGAATACTTTTATTTGTTTGGCCGAAAATGAAGAAAAAGGTAAGCCTAACCTCTTGGCATTTTTTTAAGCTGAAAATTCGAAGGTTCTCTATCGGCCTTAAATTTGGGTTCAAATTAAAGCGCACGTTCCACTGACTCTGTGTGCTCATTTCTACTTCGATTTGAATACTTTTATTTTTTGGCCGAAAATGAAGAAAAAGGTAAGCCTCTTGGCATTTTTTAAGCTGAAAATTCGAAGGTTCTCTATCGGCCTCAAATTTGGGTTCATATTAAAGCGCACGTCCCACTGACTCTGTGTGCTCATTTCTAGTTCGATTTGAATACTTTTATTTTTTGACCGAAAATGAAGAAAAAGGTAAGCCTAACCTCTTGGCATTTTTTAAGCTGAAAATTCGAAGGTTCTCTATCGGCCTCAAATTTGGGTTCATATTAAAGCGCACGTTCCACTGACTCTGTGTGCTCATTTCTAGTTCGATTTGAATACTTTTATTTTTTGGCCGAAAATGAAGCAAAAGGTAAGCCTCTTGGCATTTTTTAAGCTGACAATTCGAAGGTTCTCTATCGGCCTTAAATTTGGGTTCAAATTAAAGCGCACGTTCCACTGACTCTGTGTGCTCATTTCTAGTTCGATTTGAATACTTTTATTTTTTGGCCGAAAATGAAGAAAAAGGTAAGCCTCTTGGCATTTTTTAAGCTGAAAATTCGAAGGTTCTCTATCGGCCTCAAATTAGGGTTCATATTAAAGCGCACGTTCCACTGACTCTGTGTGCTCATTTCTAGTTCGATTTGAATACTTTTATTTTTTGGCCGAAAATGAAGAAAAAGGTAAGCCTAACCTCTTGGCATTTTTTAAGCTGAAAATTCGAAGGTTCTCTATCGGCCTCAAATTTGGGTTCATATCAAAGCGCACGTCCCACTGACTCTGTGTGCTCATTTCTAGCTCGATTTGAATACTTTTATTTTTTGGCCGAAAATGAAGAAAAAGGTAAGCCTAACCTCTTGGCATTTTTTAAGCTGAAAATTCGAAGGTTCCCTATCGGCCTCAAATTTGGGTTCATATTAAAGCGCACGTTCCACTGACTCTGTGTGCTCATTTCTAGTTCGATTTGAATACTTTTATTTGTTTGGCCGAAAATGAAGAAAAAGGTAAGCCTCTTGGCATTTTTTAAGCTGAAAATTCGAAGGTTCTCTATCGGCCTCAAATTTGGGTTCATATTAAAGCGCACGTTCCATGACTCTGTGTGCTCATTTCTAGTTCGATTTGAATACTTTTATTTTTTGACCGAAAATGAAGAAAAAGGTAAGCCTAACCTCTTGGCATTTTTTAAGCTGAAAATTCGAAGGTTCTCTATCGGCCTCAAATTTGGGTTCATATTAAAGCGCACGTTCCACTGACTCTGTGTGCTCATTTCTAGTTCGATTTGAATACTTTTATTTTTTGGCCGAAAATGAAGAAAAAGGTAAGCCTCTTGGCATTTTTTAAGCTGAAAATTCGAAGGTTCTCTATCGGCCTCAAATTTGGGTTCATATTAAAGCGCACGTTCCACTGACTCTGTGTGCTCATTTCTAGTTCGATTTGAATACTTTTATTTTTTGGCCGAAAATGAAGAAAAAGGTAAGCCTAACCTCTTGGCATTTTTTAAGCTGAAAATTCGAAGGTTCTCTATCGGCCTCAAATTTGGGTTCATATTAAAGCGCACGTCCCACTGACTCTGTGTGCTCATTTCTAGTTCGATTTGAATACTTTTATTTTTTGGCCGAAAATGAAGAAAAAGGTAAGCCTAACCTCTTGGCATTTTTTAAGCTGAAAATTCGAAGGTTCTCTATCGGCCTCAAATTTGGGTTCATATTAAAGCGCACGTTCCACTGACTCTGTGTGCTCATTTCTAGTTCGATTTGAATACTTTTATTTGTTTGGCCGAAAATGAAGAAAAAGGTAAGCCTCTTGGCATTTTTTAAGCTGAAAATTCGAAGGTTCTCTATCGGCCTCAAATTTGGGTTCATATTAAAGCGCACGTTCCATGACTCTGTGTGCTCATTTCTAGTTCGATTTGAATACTTTTATTTTTTGACCGAAAATGAAGAAAAAGGTAAGCCTAACCTCTTGGCATTTTTTAAGCTGAAAATTCGAAGGTTCTCTATCGGCCTCAAATTTGGGTTCATATTAAACCGCACGTTCCACTGACTCTGTGTGCTCATTTCTAGTTCGATTTGAATACTTTTATTTTTTGGCCGAAAATGAAGAAAAAGGTAAGCCTAACCTCTTGGCATTTTTTAAGCTGACAATTCGAAGGTTCTCTATCGGCCTCAAATTTGGGTTCATATTAAAGCGCACGTTCCACTGACTCTGTGTGCTCATTTCTAGTTCGATTTGAATACTTTTATTTTTTGGCCGATAATGAAGAAAAAGGTAAGCCTAACCTCTTGGCATTTTTTAAGCTGAAAATTCGAAGGTTCTCTATCGGCCTCAAATTTGGGTTCATATTAAAGCGCACGTTCCACTGACTCTGTGTGCTCATTTCTAGTTCGATTTGAATACTTTTATTTTTTGGCCGAAAATGAAGAAAAAGGTAAGCCTAACCTCTTGGCATTTTTTAAGCTGAAAATTCGAAGGTTCTCTATCGGCCTCAAATTTGGGTTCATATTAAAGCGCACGTTCCACTGACTCTGTGTGCTCATTTCTAGTTCGATTTG
Source organism: Ornithodoros turicata (assembly GCF_037126465.1). NCBI lineage: Eukaryota > Metazoa > Arthropoda > Arachnida > Ixodida > Argasidae > Ornithodoros > Ornithodoros turicata. The sequence continues at coordinate 12,610,822 of NC_088205.1, read as the reverse complement.
AATACTTTTATTTTTTGGCCGAAAATGAAGAAAAAGGTAAGCCTAACCTCTTGGCATTTTTTAAGCTGACAATTCGAAGGTTCTCTATCGGCCTCAAATTTGGGTTCATATTAAAGCGCACGTTCCACTGACTCTGTGTGCTCATTTCTAGTTCGATTTGAATACTTTTATTTTTTGGCCGAAAATGAAGAAAAAGGTAAACCTTTTGGCATTTTTTAAGCTGAAAATTCGAAGGTTCTCTATCGGCCTCAAATTTGGGTTCAAATTAAAGCGCACGTTCCACTGACTCTGTGTGCTCATTTCTAGTTCGATTTGAATACTTTTATTTTTTGGCCGAAAATGAAGAAAAAGGTAAGCCTAACCTTTTGGCATTTTTTAAGCTGAAAATTCGAAGGTTCTCTATCGGCCTCAAATTTGGGTTCAAATTAAAGCGCACGTTCCACTGACTCTGTGTGCTCATTTCTAGTTCGATTTGAATGCTTTTATTTTTTGGCCGAAAATGAAGAAAAAGGTAAGCCTAGCCTCTTGGCATTTTTTAACCTGAAAATTCGAAGGTTCTCTATCGGCCTCAAATTTGGGTTCATATTAAAGCGCACGTTCCACTGACTCTGTGTGCTCATTTCTAGTTCGATTTGAATACTTTTATTTTTTGGCCGAAAATGAAGAAAAAGGTAAGCCTAACCTTTGGCATTTTTTAAGCTGACAATTCGAAGGTTCTCTATCGGCCTCGAATTTGGGTTCATATTAAAGCGCACGTTCCACTGGCTCTGTGTGCTCATTTCTAGTTCGATTTGAATACTTTTATTTTTTGGCCGAAAATGAAGAAAAAGGTAAGCCTAACCTTTTGGCATTTTTTAAGCTGAAAATTCGAAGGTTCTCTATCGGCCTCAAATTTGGGTTCAAATTAAAGCGCACGTTCCACTGACTCTGTGTGCTCATTTCTAGTTCGATTTGAATGCTTTTATTTTTTGGCCGAAAACGAAGAAAAAGGTAAGCCTAACCTCTTGGCATTTTTTAAGCTGACAATTCGAAGGTTCTCTATCGGCCTCAAATTTGGGTTCATATTAAAGCGCACGTTCCACTGGCTCTGTGTGCTCATTTCTAGTTCGATTTGAATACTTTTATTTTTTGGCCGAAAATGAAGAAAAAGGTAAGCCTAACCTTTTGGCATTTTTTAAGCTGAAAATTCGAAGGTTCTCTATCGGCCTCAAATTTGGGTTCAAATTAAAGCGCACGTTCCACTGACTCTGTGTGCTCATTTCTAGTTCGATTTGAATGCTTTTATTTTTTGGCCGAAAACGAAGAAAAAGGTAAGCCTAGCCTCTTGGCATTTTTTAACCTGAAAATTCGAAGGTTCTCTATCGGCCTCAAATTTGGGTTCAAATTAAAGCGCACGTTCCACTGACTGTGTGCTCATTTCTAGTTCGATTTGAATACTTTTATTTTTTGGCCGAAAATGAAGAAAAAGGTAAGCCTAACCTCTTGGCATTTTTTAAGCTGAAAATTCGAAGGTTCTCTATCGGCCTCAAATTTGGGTTCATATTAAAGCGCACGTTCCACTGACTCTGTGTGCTCATTTCTAGTTCGATTTGAATACTTTTATTTTTGGCCGAAAATGAAGAAAAAGGTAAGCCTAACCTCTTGGCATTTTTTAAGCTGAAAATTCGAAGGTTCTCTATCGGCCTCAAATTTGGGTTCATATTAAAGCGCACGTCCCACTGACTCTGTGTGCTCATTTCTAGTTCGATTTGAATACTTTTATTTTTTGGCCGAAAATGAAGAAAAAGGTAAGCCTAACCTCTTGGCATTTTTTAAGCTGAAAATTCGAAGGTTCTCTATCGGCCTCAAATTTGGGTTCATATTAAAGCGCACGTTCCACTGGCTCTGTGTGCTCATTTCTAGTTCGATTTGAATACTTTTATTTTTTGACCGAAAATGAAGAAAAAGGTAAGCCTAACCTCTTGGCATTTTTTAAGCTGAAAATTCGAAGGTTCTTTATCGGCCTCAAATTTGGGTTCATATTAAAGCGCACGTTCCACTGACTCTGTGTGCTCATTCCTAGTTCGATTTGAATACTTTTATTTTTTGGCCGAAAATGAAGAAAAAGGTAAGCCTAACCTCTTGGCATTTTTTAAGCTGACAATTCGAAGGTTCTCTATCGGCCTCAAATTTGGGTTCATATTAAAGCGCACGTTCCACTGACTCTGTGTGCTCATTTCTAGTTCGATTTGAATACTTTTATTTTTTGGCCGAAAATGAAGAAAAAGGTAAGCCTAACCTCTTGGCATTTTTTAAGCTGAAAATTCGAAGGTTCTCTATCGGTCTCAAATTTGGGTTCATATTGAAGCGCACGTTCCACTGGCTCTGTGTGCTCATTTCTAGTTCGATTTGAATACTTTTATTTTTTGGCCGAAAATGAAGAAAAAGGTAAGCCTAACCTCTTGGCATTTTTTAAGCTGAAAATTCGAAGGTTCTCTATCGGCCTCAAATTTGGGTTCATATTAAAGCGCACGTCCCACTGACTCTGTGTGCTCATTTCTAGTTCGATTTGAATACTTTTATTTTTTGGCCGAAAATGAAGAAAAAGGTAAGCCTAACCTCTTGGCATTTTTTAGGCTGAAAATTCGAAGGTTCTCTATCGGCCTCAAATTTGGGTTCATATTAAAGCGCACGTTCCACTGACTCTGTGTGCTCATTTCTAGTTCGATTTGAATACTTTTATTTTTTGGCCGAAAATGAAGAAAAAGGTAAGCCTAACCTCTTGGCATTTTTTAACCTGAAAATTCGAAGGTTCTCTATCGGCCTCAAATTTGGGTTCAAATTAAAGCGCACGTTCCACTGACTGTGTGCTCATTTCTAGTTCGATTTGAATACTTTTATTTTTTGGCCGAAAATGAAGAAAAAGGTAAGCCTAACCTCTTGGCATTTTTTAAGCTGAAAATTCGAAGGTTCTCTCTCGGCCTCAAATTTGGGTTCATATTAAAGCGCACGTTCCACTGACTCTGTGTGCTCATTTCTAGTTCGATTTGAATACTTTTATTTTTGGCCGAAAATGAAGAAAAAGGTAAGCCTAACCTCTTGGCATTTTTTAAGCTGAAAATTCGAAGGTTCTCTATCGGCCTCAAATTTGGGTTCATATTAAAGCGCACGTCCCACTGACTCTGTGTGCTCATTTCTAGTTCGATTTGAATACTTTTATTTTTTGGCCGAAAATGAAGAAAAAGGTAAGCCTAACCTCTTGGCATTTTTTAAGCTGAAAATTCGAAGGTTCTCTATCGGCCTCAAATTTGGGTTCATATTAAAGCGCACGTTCCACTGGCTCTGTGTGCTCATTTCTAGTTCGATTTGAATACTTTTATTTTTTGACCGAAAATGAAGAAAAAGGTAAGCCTAACCTCTTGGCATTTTTTAAGCTGAAAATTCGAAGGTTCTTTATCGGCCTCAAATTTGGGTTCATATTAAAGCGCACGTTCCACTGACTCTGTGTGCTCATTCCTAGTTCGATTTGAATACTTTTATTTTTTGGCCGAAAATGAAGAAAAAGGTAAGCCTAACCTCTTGGCATTTTTTAAGCTGACAATTCGAAGGTTCTCTATCGGCCTCAAATTTGGGTTCATATTAAAGCGCACGTTCCACTGACTCTGTGTGCTCATTTCTAGTTCGATTTGAATACTTTTATTTTTTGGCCGAAAATGAAGAAAAAGGTAAGCCTAACCTCTTGGCATTTTTTAAGCTGAAAATTCGAAGGTTCTCTATCGGTCTCAAATTTGGGTTCATATTGAAGCGCACGTTCCACTGGCTCTGTGTGCTCATTTCTAGTTCGATTTGAATACTTTTATTTTTTGGCCGAAAATGAAGAAAAAGGTAAGCCTAACCTCTTGGCATTTTTTAAGCTGACAATTCGAAGGTTCTCTATCGGCCTCAAATTTGGGTTCATATTAAAGCGCACGTTCCACTGACTCTGTGTGCTCATTTCTAGTTCGATTTGAATACTTTTATTTTTTGGCCGAAAATGAAGAAAAAGGTAAGCCTAACCTCTTGGCATTTTTTAAGCTGAAAATTCGAAGGTTCTCTATCGGTCTCAAATTTGGGTTCATATTAAAGCGCACGTTCCACTGGCTCTGTGTGCTCATTTCTAGTTCGATTTGAATACTTTTATTTTTTGGCCGAAAATGAAGAAAAAGGTAAGCCTTTTTCTCTTGGCATTTTTTAAGCTGAAAATTCGAAGGTTCTCTATCGGCCTCAAATTTGGGTTCATATTAAAGCGCACGTCCCACTGACTCTGTGTGCTCATTTCTAGTTCGATTTGAATACTTTTATTTTTTGGCCGAAAATGAAGAAAAAGGTAAGCCTAACCTCTTGGCATTTTTTAGGCTGAAAATTCGAAGGTTCTCTATCGGCCTCAAATTTGGGTTCATATTAAAGCGCACGTTCCATGACTCTGTGTGCTCATTTCTAGTTCGATTTGAATACTTTTATTTTTTGACCGAAAATGAAGAAAAAGGTAAGCCTAACCTCTTGGCATTTTTTAAGCTGAAAATTCGAAGGTTCTCTATCGGCCTCAAATTTGGGTTCATATTAAAGGGCACGTTCCACTGACTCTGTGTGCTCATTTCTAGTTCGATTTGAATACTTTTATTTTTTGGCCGAAAATGAAGAAAAAGGTAAGCCTAACCTCTTGGCATTTTTTAAGCTGACAATTCGAAGGTTCTCTATCGGCCTCAAATTTGGGTTCATATTAAAGCGCACGTTCCACTGACTCTGTGTGCTCATTTCTAGTTCGATTTGAATACTTTTATTTTTTGGCCGAAAATGAAGAAAAAGGTAAGCCTAACCTCTTGGCATTTTTTAAGCTGAAAATTCGAAGGTTCTCTATCGGCCTCAAATTTGGGTTCATATTAAAGCGCACGTTCCACTGACTCTGTGTGCTCATTTCTAGTTCGATTTGAATACTTTTATTTTTTGGCCGAAAATGAAGAAAAAGGTAAGCCTAACCTCTTGGCATTTTTTAAGCTGACAATTCGAAGGTTCTCTATCGGCCTCAAATTTGGGTTCATATTAAAGCGCACGTTCCACTGACTCTGTGTGCTCATTTCTAGTTCGATTTGAATACTTTTATTGTTTGGCCGAAAATGAAGAAAAAGGTAAACCTTTCGGCATTTTTTAAGCTGAAAATTCGAAGGTTCTCTATCGGCCTCAAATTTGGGTTCAAATTAAAGCGCACGTTCCACTGACTCTGTGTGCTCATTTCTAGTTCGATTTGAATACTTTTATTTTTTGGCCGAAAATGAAGAAAAAGGTAAGCCTAACCTTTTGGCATTTTTTAAGCTGAAAATTCGAAGGTTCTCTATCGGCCTCAAATTTGGGTTCAAATTAAAGCGCACGTTCCACTGACTCTGTGTGCTCATTTCTAGTTCGATTTGAATGCTTTTATTTTTTGGCCGAAAATGAAGAAAAAGGTAAGCCTAGCCTCTTGGCATTTTTTAACCTGAAAATTCGAAGGTTCTCTATCGGCCTCAAATTTGGGTTCATATTAAAGCGCACGTTCCACTGACTCTGTGTGCTCATTTCTAGTTCGATTTGAATACTTTTATTTTTTGGCCGAAAATGAAGAAAAAGGTAAGCCTAACCTTTTGGCATTTTTTAAGCTGAAAATTCGAAGGTTCTCTATCGGCCTCAAATTTGGGTTCAAATTAAAGCGCACGTTCCACTGACTCTGTGTGCTCATTTCTAGTTCGATTTGAATGCTTTTATTTTTTGGCCGAAAACGAAGAAAAAGGTAAGCCTAGCCTCTTGGCATTTTTTAACCTGAAAATTCGAAGGTTCTCTATCGGCCTCAAATTTGGGTTCAAATTAAAGCGCACGTTCCACTGACTGTGTGCTCATTTCTAGTTCGATTTGAATACTTTTATTTTTTGGCCGAAAATGAAGAAAAAGGTAAGCCTAACCTCTTGGCATTTTTTAAGCTGAAAATTCGAAGGTTCTCTATCGGCCTCAAATTTGGGTTCATATTAAAGCGCACGTTCCACTGACTCTGTGTGCTCATTTCTAGTTCGATTTGAATACTTTTATTTTTGGCCGAAAATGAAGAAAAAGGTAAGCCTAACCTCTTGGCATTTTTTAAGCTGAAAATTCGAAGGTTCTCTATCGGCCTCAAATTTGGGTTCATATTAAAGCGCACGTCCCACTGACTCTGTGTGCTCATTTCTAGTTCGATTTGAATACTTTTATTTTTTGGCCGAAAATGAAGAAAAAGGTAAGCCTAACCTCTTGGCATTTTTTAAGCTGAAAATTCGAAGGTTCTCTATCGGCCTCAAATTTGGGTTCATATTAAAGCGCACGTTCCACTGGCTCTGTGTGCTCATTTCTAGTTCGATTTGAATACTTTTATTTTTTGACCGAAAATGAAGAAAAAGGTAAGCCTAACCTCTTGGCATTTTTTAAGCTGAAAATTCGAAGGTTCTTTATCGGCCTCAAATTTGGGTTCATATTAAAGCGCACGTTCCACTGACTCTGTGTGCTCATTCCTAGTTCGATTTGAATACTTTTATTTTTTGGCCGAAAATGAAGAAAAAGGTAAGCCTAACCTCTTGGCATTTTTTAAGCTGACAATTCGAAGGTTCTCTATCGGCCTCAAATTTGGGTTCATATTAAAGCGCACGTTCCACTGACTCTGTGTGCTCATTTCTAGTTCGATTTGAATACTTTTATTTTTTGGCCGAAAATGAAGAAAAAGGTAAGCCTAACCTCTTGGCATTTTTTAAGCTGAAAATTCGAAGGTTCTCTATCGGTCTCAAATTTGGGTTCATATTGAAGCGCACGTTCCACTGGCTCTGTGTGCTCATTTCTAGTTCGATTTGAATACTTTTATTTTTTGGCCGAAAATGAAGAAAAAGGTAAGCCTAACCTCTTGGCATTTTTTAAGCTGAAAATTCGAAGGTTCTCTATCGGCCTCAAATTTGGGTTCATATTAAAGCGCACGTCCCACTGACTCTGTGTGCTCATTTCTAGTTCGATTTGAATACTTTTATTTTTTGGCCGAAAATGAAGAAAAAGGTAAGCCTAACCTCTTGGCATTTTTTAGGCTGAAAATTCGAAGGTTCTCTATCGGCCTCAAATTTGGGTTCATATTAAAGCGCACGTTCCACTGACTCTGTGTGCTCATTTCTAGTTCGATTTGAATACTTTTATTTTTTGGCCGAAAATGAAGAAAAAGGTAAGCCTAACCTCTTGGCATTTTTTAACCTGAAAATTCGAAGGTTCTCTATCGGCCTCAAATTTGGGTTCAAATTAAAGCGCACGTTCCACTGACTGTGTGCTCATTTCTAGTTCGATTTGAATACTTTTATTTTTTGGCCGAAAATGAAGAAAAAGGTAAGCCTAACCTCTTGGCATTTTTTAAGCTGAAAATTCGAAGGTTCTCTCTCGGCCTCAAATTTGGGTTCATATTAAAGCGCACGTTCCACTGACTCTGTGTGCTCATTTCTAGTTCGATTTGAATACTTTTATTTTTGGCCGAAAATGAAGAAAAAGGTAAGCCTAACCTCTTGGCATTTTTTAAGCTGAAAATTCGAAGGTTCTCTATCGGCCTCAAATTTGGGTTCATATTAAAGCGCACGTCCCACTGACTCTGTGTGCTCATTTCTAGTTCGATTTGAATACTTTTATTTTTTGGCCGAAAATGAAGAAAAAGGTAAGCCTAACCTCTTGGCATTTTTTAAGCTGAAAATTCGAAGGTTCTCTATCGGCCTCAAATTTGGGTTCATATTAAAGCGCACGTTCCACTGGCTCTGTGTGCTCATTTCTAGTTCGATTTGAATACTTTTATTTTTTGACCGAAAATGAAGAAAAAGGTAAGCCTAACCTCTTGGCATTTTTTAAGCTGAAAATTCGAAGGTTCTTTATCGGCCTCAAATTTGGGTTCATATTAAAGCGCACGTTCCACTGACTCTGTGTGCTCATTCCTAGTTCGATTTGAATACTTTTATTTTTTGGCCGAAAATGAAGAAAAAGGTAAGCCTAACCTCTTGGCATTTTTTAAGCTGACAATTCGAAGGTTCTCTATCGGCCTCAAATTTGGGTTCATATTAAAGCGCACGTTCCACTGACTCTGTGTGCTCATTTCTAGTTCGATTTGAATACTTTTATTTTTTGGCCGAAAATGAAGAAAAAGGTAAGCCTAACCTCTTGGCATTTTTTAAGCTGAAAATTCGAAGGTTCTCTATCGGTCTCAAATTTGGGTTCATATTGAAGCGCACGTTCCACTGGCTCTGTGTGCTCATTTCTAGTTCGATTTGAATACTTTTATTTTTTGGCCGAAAATGAAGAAAAAGGTAAGCCTAACCTCTTGGCATTTTTTAAGCTGAAAATTCGAAGGTTCTCTATCGGCCTCAAATTTGGGTTCATATTAAAGCGCACGTCCCACTGACTCTGTGTGCTCATTTCTAGTTCGATTTGAATACTTTTATTTTTTGGCCGAAAATGAAGAAAAAGGTAAGCCTAACCTCTTGGCATTTTTTAGGCTGAAAATTCGAAGGTTCTCTATCGGCCTCAAATTTGGGTTCATATTAAAGCGCACGTTCCACTGACTCTGTGTGCTCATTTCTAGTTCGATTTGAATACTTTTATTTTTTGGCCGAAAATGAAGAAAAAGGTAAGCCTAACCTCTTGGCATTTTTTAAGCTGAAAATTCGAAGGTTCTCTATCGGCCTCAAATTTGGGTTCATATTAAAGCGCACGTTCCACTGACTCTGTGTGCTCATTTCTAGTTCGATTTGAATACTTTTATTTTTTGGCCGAAAATGAAGAAAAAGGTAAGCCTAACCTCTTGGCATTTTTTAAGCTGAAAATTCGAAGGTTCTCTATCGGCCTCAAATTTGGGTTCATATTAAAGCGCACGTTCCACTGGCTCTGTGTGCTCATTTCTAGTTCGATTTGAATACTTTTATTTTTTGACCGAAAATGAAGAAAAAGGTAAGCCTAACCTCTTGGCATTTTTTAAGCTGAAAATTCGAAGGTTCTCTATCGGCCTCA